>NC_060066.1:2160000-2463478 GCF_922984935.1 Meles meles
ATGATGGCCGTGGTGACGATGGTGGTGATGATGGCCGTGGTGGTCCTGGTGGTCATGGTCATTGTGGAGACAATGGTGGTGGTATTAACAAGGAGAGCACTGATGGAGAACTTGGGCCGGGCAGTGTCCTGAATGCTCAACACTTCCGCTCATGTCATCTGCACTGCCTCTCTCTGAGGCGTGCGCTATTAGTAACTCCATTCTGCAGGTGAAGGAAATGAACACACGGGGTCACGCAGCCCTTGGTCCTGAGTGAGAGCCACGATTTATGCCCGTCTGGGCATAATCCGCCTCCTCAGAGTCCCCTTTCCCACCCCCAAGTCAGCGAGGGCTCTCAGCAGCCCCCATGAGCTCCCCAGCAGTCTTGGTGGTGTTTCCTTTCCTCTCATCACAGTCCCTGGCAGCCAGCGCTGTGCATCTGCTAATTACATGTTTTATTGTCTCGTTTGCCGTTAAATATTGTCTGCACCCACCATTAAGCAAATCCAACTCCTTTCCGGATCTACCCCCTCCTGGAAGCCTGCACGCAGCCCTCAGGGCTTGCAGCCAGCCAGCCGGCCAGGCTCTCAGACTGGGAGCCGCCTTCTCCTCCATGCTCCCAGCTGAGTCCTCGGCAGTCCCCGATACCGGTCCCACTACAGCAGCCCACCCTCCCTGCCCAGCACTGGGGGGGATCTCCCAAAGAAGGCTGCCCCATCGTTTCCCCTACGCGCGTCCTCAGATTTTCTCAGGGTGCACACGACATTAGCCACAGGCTGGGCACGACGTTCCACACTTTTCCTGCAGGCAGGGGCCAAGCAGGATTGCATCAGTACAGCTGCATCCCTGGCAAGGCCAGCAGCTCGCCCACTAGAATCCCTGCACTTGATGCGTCGGGGACCCAAGGCCAGACCCGACAGAGCCCATGCCTCCTGTCACTGCCTGTGGGCTGCCCCCGAGTTGCCAGTCCTTCCTCCGCAGAACGCCGTCACTACACTGTGCTCCCTCTCTACCCCAGAGGCCCCTGTTCTTGGTCACAGGCCTCCCTGGGTGGGCCTTGATCATCCTCCCCTCTCACAAATCACAGGGCCAGGTACAGTCCACCCCCCAAGGACCTTGCTCTGTTCCCCCATCATAACACTCCTCTGCTCCCTGAGGACCATGCGCTGCTGCACCGCTTTGCCGCCCCCCATCACTCAGCATAACCTCAGTATTTAACTGGAATGGTCTTTGTCGCTGGCACCACCTCCAAAACCTCAGCTGCCGATACCACCCTCCCTCCGGCTCCCGACTGCCAGCCCGGAGGACTGTCGCTCCAAGGCTCCGTCCTGGGCCACTCGCCTCCTCCAGGCTCCTGACCCTTCCACTTTCTGCAGGTCCCCAGCTCCGGGTTTGTGTCCTTCCCCTCCCACACAGGGGCTTTCCTGGCATTCTGGCCTAAATCTGATGGTGGTTGTTGCTTTCCTTCGGTCTGGCCTTCCATCGCACCCGGTGGGAAACCCGAACCAGACCCATCTGGTGGTCTGCTTCTCCGCACCTGTCTGGCCCTGTCTGGCCCACTTCCTGTCCCCAGGAGGGCACCCACAGCTCTGCTGTGGCAGCTCTGACCGGGGACCAGCTCTCCCGCCCCATGGCGCCCTGCTCGCTCCCCGACACATCTCCTGTCCCCCTCTCCTGCCTAGAGGAGCAATTCTGAATTCCTACCCAATGCCAAAATGTTAGCACCTGCCATCTGAGACTTGCATCCAACAGCGCGTCCCCCTTCCCGGAGGCAACAGGAACGGGCGCATCCCTGGAGGTCTGCCCAGACACGACCTTGCCGTGGAAGGTCGTGTGTCCTCCGGGTGCTGGTCTCAGGTCCTCGCCACAGTTTTTGAGAGTCTGCTTTAGCGAAGATTCGCTGCCCGGTGGGACAGTGGCACCTTGCTCAGACGGAGACGTTTTGTGCCTCAGGCCCTCCCTCTTGGGAGAAGCTGGGGTCCAAACTGCACACCCTGCTCCTCGCCCAACGAGCTCGAGGTCGCGGCGGTGGGGGTGTGAGTGGCATCTCCTCGGCAGCTTCGCTGCGGGACGCACCACCCCTCCTCGGTCAGCAAGACCAGGGCTCCTCCACACCTCCTGCGGCCCGTGGGGACGACGGGCAGCACCAGTGACATCACGGCCCCATTCCAGGATCCCAGCACCACCCTGCAAGGCTGGGGCTCTCGTCCTCGAGACAACAAGGCCTCACGCTTGGGGCCCAAAGGCCTTTGCTATCTGGTGCCAATGCCCTGCCCCACCTCAGCATCCTACTCACAGAGCCCCAGATACGCCTTTCCTCCCAGGCCACCGGCCCTGACCAGGCCGTCCCCTTCCCAGCTCTTCCCCATGACGCACCTTACCTCTCCCGTCTTACCGACACCCTCAGCCCCCTGCGCACCCACCCAGGATCCCAGGAAGTGCTGCTGCTCTGAGCCCCTGCAGCCTGTGGCCTCGCCTTGCCTGACCCACTGTCTGCGACCTGAGCTTCCCAGCGTTTTGGATGCGCAGCTCCTCGGGGCTCCCTGGGCGGGCCTGGGCTCGTCCTCACTGGGCTCCGACAGGCCTGCAAGAGTGCACAGGTGTGCAGAGGGTGGTCAGGTCGGCAGCGTCCCCACGGCAGTCCCAGCAGGGTCGGCACACCTGGTAGACAGGAGGAGTGACGCCCACACCCCCCCAGGGACACCCAGGCAGCTGGAGTTTAGACCCAGCCAAGCGGGGAACGGGAGCCTTTGTGAGTAGCTTTAATCTTTTCTCATTGCACATTTTAAAAAATTACTAAGTCAATATTTGTTCAACGCAGAACACGTGGGAAACAAACAATGTAACAGAAAAAACTGCCCACAATTGCACAGCAGAGGTAAACCCCACCACCGGTGGAGTAGGCTTCCTTCTCTCCTCCTCCTCCACTCCCCCTTTCTTCTCTCACTGCACCCAGAACAGGTACAGGCATGCACACACACGTGCTCACGGGCACACACAGAGCACGCACAACCGCACACACGAAATGTACACGTGTGCACACACGTACACAAGCACACACAGGAACACACGTGCATGTGCATGCACACACGAACACACAAGCGTGCCCACCATGTATGTGTGTGCACACGCAGGCATGAGAATGCACATGTGTGCCCAAGCGTGCAAACGTGTGGGTATGTGGGGACACCATGTGTGCACACGAACACACACGTGCACGCACGTGCACGCACGAACAGACACGTGTACACATGTGTGCGCACACCAACACACACAAACGTGCACACATTGTGCATGTGCGTGTGCACACACGAGAAGGCACACATGTGCCCAAACACACACACACATGGACACATGTGAATGTGCATGGACATACACGTGTGCGTACACTCGTGTGTGTGCGCTCTCATGTGTGCACACGTGTATGTCCATGAGAGTG
This sequence comes from Meles meles, assembly GCF_922984935.1. Lineage (NCBI taxonomy): Eukaryota > Metazoa > Chordata > Mammalia > Carnivora > Mustelidae > Meles > Meles meles. The sequence continues at coordinate 2,163,419 of NC_060066.1, forward strand.
ACCACGCACGAGTGTGTGCACACGTGTTCACAGTTGTGTCTCGTGGCTCTATCAGCAGGGGCTGGGATTCCTACTGACCCGTGTCTCCAGCCGCGTGACAGTTCTGCTCTGCCAGCTGCCCGTGGTCTCCACCGCACGCCGGCTGCCTCACCTGCTGCCCGTGGTCTCCACCGCGCACGCCAGCTGCCTCACCTGCTGCCCGTGGTCTCCACCGCGCGCCGGCTGCCTCACCTGCTGCGTCTCAACCCCGAAGACCCTTAACTGTCTTCTGCTTCCAGCTGGCGCCCCTGAGACCTGCCCTTCTCGTGGAGGGACCAAGACCACCAACACCTTCCAGCAACCTCTCATTGCTCCTACAGTGAAGACAGGTGCGTAAGCTGCCCTCCGTCCTCCCTCCGTTGGGCTCGCCCCCTCCCCAGGTCCAACTTTGCCGATGGGTGCATGTGGCCCAGACCCGACCCATGCCACTCCCCACCTTCCCACCTAGACTGTTTCCACGTCCCCAAGGCGCTCTGATCTAGCACCTTGGGTCAGGGCCAGCCCCGCTGTCGGCGCACACCCGAGCTGTCTCGTGTTTCCCAAGTGAGTAACCAGAGCGCGTAGGCATGAATGAGGTCGCCACAACACAGGCCTCTGAACACACAGCCCGGTGCGGGGCCTCGCCTGCTCTGAGGCTAAACCCAGGCACGAGGAGTCAGGGATAAAATGGTGTGCGCAGCCCCTGGCAGGCCACTTCCACATTAATGAAGGCAAACCCTCACCTGCGCTGACCGTCCTTGCAAGTTCACCTGTAACTTTCTGGCTGAGACCCTCTGTCCGTGTCTGCTTGCACTCTTCAAATTACTCACTCACGGTAGTAGTTTCTGTTGTCGCTTGTGTCAGACCTTCGCCTAAACAGAGGCAGTGAAATACTCTCCCGGCTCTGTGTTCACTTGCAATTGTACTGAAGCTCTCCTTTGACTGATGAAGTTTCTATCTGAATGGAGTGGCGTCCACTAACAACTCGTGGCTTTCTTGATGGGTTCCACCGCGTGGCTCTGTGAGACTCTCGCTCAGAGGGGAGGTGGACACCCTCTCTGGTTGATAACAGGCAGGACCAAGCTGGCCTCTGGGCGAACACAGGACCGGGGACCCCATACAGGCACAACGATTTGTCCAAACTCTGGGCAGTCCGACTTTCATATGTATCTTTACAAGGTTTCTCACACAGTGCAAACTCTCCCTTCTAACTCTGGTTTCCTTGTGTTTTTCCCCTTTGGAAAAGCCAAGAGGCAGACGTTCCAATCCAAACCTCCCACATGTGCTTTAAATTTCATTTTCAAGATAAAATCCAAAGACGACACACGAAAGCAGAGCACACACTGTTTAAAACATACTTTCCCGTCCACTCCTGACTGCAGCTCCCCGGATTTTTAACTCCTCCCGTCCGGGAGATTTCTGGAGTCACGAGTTCTCCCAGACACACGCACTTGTTCGCGGAGCCCACCTGCAAAGCGTCACAGACCCCGCATCTCCAACAGTGGAAATGAATTTTGCACCATCCTGGGGACTGGAAGTCCCAGACCCAGGTGCGGGCGGGCAGGGCTGGTTCCTCCGAGGCCGCTCGTTGGCACATGGACGGCCTGCCTCCCTGTGTCCTCCCCAGGCGTCCCTCCGTGCACGTGGGTCTCCATCGCCTCTTCTTTTAAGGACACGGGTCACGTGGGATCAGAACCCCAGTGACCTCATTCTACCTTAATCTCCACTTACAGGTCCATCTCCACATACAGTCCCTCCTGGCGCTCTGGGAGCTGGGACCCCAACATGGGGCCTTGAGGGGATACGAGCCAGCCTGTGACAACACGACAGACATTTTCCGACGGAACAGACCCCCTGTAACTCGACTGCAGTCAAGTCTAGAATTTGTCTTACTGTACGTAACATAAACCTGGGAAGTTTCACGTGTTCTGTTTTCCCGTTAAACAACCAGGAGCTGTTGGGTGAAGCGTCTCCCTGTTTCCGGGGCCCAGCGGGAGGAAGAGAGGCTTCTGGCCGTGCCAGGACCCGCCCTGTCCTTTGGGGAGAGTTGCTTTGCCTCTAGGGCCCGGCGTCCGCGTCCCTCACGCGGGGAGCCGGCGATGCCGAGTGCGGGGCTGCCGTGGAGTCAGGGAGCCAGACGCGAGCCCACTCATTTGCCAGGGTTATTCCCATTGTTGAGGGAGCCCGACCGACTCCCGGATCCGTTTCCCAGCACCTTCTGCTCTGCGACGTCCCTTCTGTACGGGACCCGTCTGTGTCTCCCTCTGCGTACTCCATACAGTTGGTGCCATTCATGGGAAATAATGGCTCCAAAACACAGGTGTCAGTGACAGAAAACAGACGGTCCGTCGCACGATGGCCGGAGCCTCGGGGCTCCAGCGCACAGACCGAGAGAGCCATCCCAGCGCTAATTAGCGATGCGGACGTGGGAGGGAGGCCCCAAGTGTTCTCCGCTTTTCAAAGGGTTGTGCACACTCTGTGGGCTTTAGTCCTTGGTTCTCTCCCTCTGTTGTACCTTTCGTGTCTTCGGTGTTTCTTTGTAGTTCCTGTTTGGCCTTCCCTCCGTCGTTTTCCCGGAGCGCGTCCTCACATCGCCTCCCAAGGAAGTCAGAGGAAGATGGACGTGTGGACCAGCCGCATGTTTGTTCCCTGTCGCCCCCATCGCCGTGTGTGAGCAGAGGCCTGCGGGGCAACCCACACAGTGTAAGCGATCGCTGACAGCAGGGACCTGCCAGCCCTTTTCCCTTCTCTGCCGATGAGTGTTTTCCTTCTCTCTGAAAGTTTCAGGATTCCTTTTTATCTGAGGTGTTGTGCATTTTTATGGTAATTTGCCTTCTGTGAATATTCTATCTCGTTCTGCCTCGTCCTTGCAGGAGGCCCGTGTGCGGAGGCCTGTCTTCCCTCCGTGCTCCCAGATGCCCCTGCGAGGGGCAATCTGCTGCTGGCTCTCCCGTCCCCGCGCTCTGGCTTTGCGCCGGCTCTCGCCTCCCGCAGGCCATCCGCCCGGCCCGCCTCTCGCTGCTCCTGACTCCAGCCTCTGCCCTCCGCTCACAGAGATCGCCGGACTCCGATGCCTCATCCCGCCTGGTTTCCTGGGGGTGACTCGTATTTCATCTCTAACTGCTCATCTTGTCTGACCGCTCCCTTTCGAAGCTGCTGCTTTCTTATTTTACGGATATGATATCTTCTCAGAAATCTCTACGCATGTTAATTGGAGTATTTTTAGAGTACTTTTCACTTAATTTGCTCTGTTTCCTCTGGCTTTTTTTTTTTTCTTGGTGCGTTTGTCCCCATCTTTCTCTTCCAAGCTGCTGGCTTTCCTCGGGGAACTGGCAGTCCCTGGCCGTCCACTCACACGACGAAAGCACAGGGAAAGGGGCTGGCGTGACTTCCTCAGTTGCTGGTCAGCAGGACTGGCTTTTCCGCTCACCCTCCCCGGGGGCATACTTCTGACCTTGGGCTCTGAGCGCAGTGGGGAGAAATGTGGCAGTTGGAGATGCTCCTGGGGTGAGGAGTCTGGGGCCCCCTGTGTCGGAACAGAAGGGGTTTCATTCTGGGGCCTGCCCCAGCTCTGGCTGTGGGGCCGATCCCACGGATTCTATGACAGATCACCAGGCTGAGTCTGCAGGTTGGCATCTCAACCTGAGCTCTGACCCCGTTGGTGGGAAGGCGAGGGACTGCCTGGTGGGGCGGCCCAGCTGCAACTCCCCACGGCCTCTGTTTTCAGCCTGGCTCTCAGCCCCAGACCACCCACACCGGCTGCGTCTGGGCCCCAGGCCCCAGGAGCTCCCGTGGGCAGGATCTGGGCTGCAGGCCTCCTGCCAGGATCCAGACTCCAGCTTCCTCCCGTTTCTCCTGTTTTATAGGTCAGCGCACATCCCTCTGCTTTCTGTCTCCCGGAATTTATTAAAATCTCTTAGTCATTGTTGTGGGGATTGAAATGCAATTATGTATGTACAGCACATCGGACGGCACCTGGCACGTGAGAAGCGCTGGAAAAATGTTAGCAATTATCATCGCAGCTGGTTACGTGGTTTCCCCGAGACGGCAAGACTCTCCCTTCAAGGAGGCCACGGGGTAGACAAAGACAAAAGCACCACCCGTGATGACCGCCCCTCCCCACCCCCCCCGGCCCTGGTGTGCTCACGTGGGTTCGGCCGTTCCCCACAACCCCGGAGAGCAGGGAATACAATCTCACCTTTCCATCGACCGCCGGGGCCCGCAGACTTGACCTTGCTTCCAGATGGGGTCAAAGGAGAGGGACCCCGTGCCTGCCACAGGCAAGGAAGGGAGAATTTCAGCCTCAGAGGCTCACAGATAGGTTCCTGGACAGGCTTCGGGCAGGCAAGGTAGGCGGGGCAGAGGCACCGTCGGGGATTGAAGATTGAAGACAATCTTCAGTTGTCTCGAAGTCTGGGGGCACCTGCAGCATTCAGAGGGTGCGGCAGCATCCAAGAGGGTCCCACGGTCTGCATCACGGCGCTCATGCCTTTGTGCACTGTCCTGCCCTGAGGACGCACAGAAACACGACTTGCTTCTAATGGATACAGTACAGCAGAGGGCATGGGATGTCATGCCGGTGATTATGTTATGGAACGTCAAGGTCTCAATAGCCCCTCCTATCTTGGTGCAGGAAACAGCCTTGTGGGGAGATCCACACGGCCAGGAACTGTCAGCATTTTCTAGAAACTGTGGGTGGCCTTTGGAAACCAGGGGTGGCCTCCAGGAAATAGCCAGCAGGAAGCCAGGGTCATACGACCATAGTGAATGGACTCTACCAACATCCTAAGTGAGCGCGGAAGGGGGTTCTTCCCAGGTCGAGCCCCCGGATGAGACCACGGCTTGGCCAACCCTATGACGGCAGCCTATGAGACCTGGAACAGAGGGACTGGCTAAGCTGTGTGCCTGCACTCCGTCCTGACCCCCAGGAACTCTGATAATACGTGTGTGTTGTGTGAAGCTGCTACATTTGTGGTCATTCATTACCCGTCCAAAGACAGCTAACACACTGTGCATCTTGGAAGGTGCTGGACGTGCGTGCCACCGTGCCCACCGAGGGACGCGGACCCTGCAGGAGCAGCAGGAAGCTGGGGAGGTGGGCATCCCAAGCAGGGACGTGGGCACCAGCCTCCGATGAGGGTTGGTTCCATCCCAAGGGTGCAGAAGCACCTCCAGGCCGACGTGCTGGCCCTGCTCTCCCATGAGGAGTCACTGAGCCACACTGGCAGTGGCCCATTCAGGTGGCCAAGGGAGGGGGGACAGCACCCACTAACTGCCCTTCAGAACAGCTTCCTCTCACCCCACTCGAGCAGACTGGGGACTGTGCTCCCAGGAGGACCTAGTTCGCACACAGGGCCATTGGAGCTGATACAGCCGAGTTCAGAGAAGAGTAAATGTGTTCTGCTGCTCCCATCTCGTGGACCACGCGGCGGGCTCTGGCTCCCACTGGGCACTCAGCCCAGCCCCGGGCTGTGGGCTCATCCCTGAAAACCACATGTTCAAAGCCCCTATGTGAACTTCACAATAACCTTGTGAAGTAGGAACTGATGGGGAAACACAATCGGAGCCCTGGCTCCAGAGCCCGGAAGCTGAGCCCTTGCCCTATGTTCCTCTTGGACTGGGCACCACCCAGACCTGGGCCCACACCAGCTGTGCGCCTCTGGGCAAGTCCTAACCACTTTGAGCCTCAGCCTATGAATCCAGCGAGTGAGTGTTGTACTAATATCTACTTCACCCCATTATGAAGAGAAACATGGTGCCTGGTGCTGTTTGAGCAGTGTGAACCCCCATCACAGCACCCCTCTGGTGGGGAGGTAGCAGGAGTTCCGAGTGCTCCCCGAAAACATGCTCCTGTCCACGGGGCTGGCAGAGAGCTGCTCCTGCAGCAGGAGTACAAGCGTAGACACACAGGAAAGAGAAGGGGCTAGACTAGAGCAACACAGATCGGTTTTACACCCCGTGGTGCGGTGACCTTGGGATGGTCACTTAAACTCTCGCCGTCCACTGATTCATACCTACAGTGAAAATACTGTAATCCACTGCATGTGATTGCTAGGGCCGCCCATGAAACACTGTTTCTGGGGCACTCAGATCAAGGCCTGGCCCAAGGGAAGGTCATTCTTAAGGGCGGTTAAGCTCTCAGGCCTCTGTGTCTTGGGGAGGGAGCATCGGCTCCAGAGGCCCGGAGTGGCCCTAGCAGTGCCTTCTTCTCTGACATTCAGTTGTCTGATCCACTCATGCCACCAGATTTTTCTGCGCTTTTATTATGTTTCAGACCAGCATTGATGTCTGCGAGGGAAACAGAGAATTGAGGCATCAGCCTGCAGTCCCATCCTGGGGGAGCTCAGAGTACAACAGAGGGAGGGATGGAGAGGGTGAGAACCGACCCTCAGTGTGCACACACCACGTGTCAGGAAATTTGCTGTTTTTGTCTTCGTGGCAACACGTTGATATGTGTAAAATTAACTGTGTTTTATAGAAGCTGAAATTGAAGTTCAATGAACTTAAAGAATTTGCTCAAGGTCACACAGACGGAGAATTGTCTCCCCATAGACTGCATTCAAATAACCATAAATCAGGGAGAAAACGATAATTATCAAAGCTATTTAAATAAGACAAGTCACTTGGTCTCTGAGTCTTTTATCTTTATTGGCTAAATGCCTTGAGTAAAACCTACTTTTCAGAGCTTTTGAGAAAAATCCAATGATCCATCAAATGTGAGTTTGTAGCAAGCTTAAGGGCACATAGTAGGTACTTAGTAAATGTTTGTGAATCATAATCCTAATGAGGGCAGATGAAAAAACATGTTTGAGACTGTGAAAGAGGAATATGATGATTTTACCTAAGGAGCAGGGATCAGGGGCTGTTAGACATTTCTGAAAGAGGTGCAGGGTACGGGTGTGGGACTCGGGCAGGCTTGCAGGCAAGAAAGCACAGTGTGAAAGGTTCTCTGAGCCAGAGAGGGTGGAGGAGTTGCAGGTGCAGCTCATAGAGAACTTCGGGAACGCTGTCCTGAGGTGTTCACGGGCAAAGGAAACCAAAAGGGTCTTTGAACCGGGATGGCGTTGGGATTGCATTCTGGTTGAGACCACATATATGCACTACAACTCCTTATATTCAGCCTCCAGTTGCTTGTGCAGATGATTTTATAATGACCACAATGACATAGTAAACTTCATCTTGAACCAGACATTTTTGTAGCGGTCAGAGCCCCGCATAGAATAGGCCCTTCTCAAGCACCAGGATTTAACCAGGTTGATCTTAATGGAACACAGCTGTTGCGGGCGTAAGATCTGGAAACCCTCACACCCAGCTGGCCAACGCCAGTTCGTCCACCTGGCACAGGTGCCTCTCGTGGATGAGAGCTCAGAGTGTGACGGTCATTGCAGTCTTCAGAGGACACTGTGAAAGGTCCGTGATAAAGAACAACCTCCTCTGTATACCTCCAGTCATGAGCGAGGCATAGGGTCTGGACCTACCCTCTTGTCATCACAAAAATAAACCGGAAAATAGCACTAATAAACGGAACAACCGTTTACAGATTTTGAGCCTTGGGCCGTGAAGGACTGTGATCCCAGTGGGAAGGGAACCAGACACATGAGACCTGACACTGTGCATGACATTTGCCTGGAGCAACATCTGGACTGCAGCACCAGAGGGGCGTCCCAGCACAGCCTGGAGCAGCACCAGAGGGGCGTCCCAGCACAGCCTGGAGCAGCACCAGAGGGGCGTCCCAGCACAGCCAAGGCGAATAGAAAGAGACCAGAGTCAAGAAAGGCCAAAGCAGCTGGAATGTATAGGACAGGTTACAGAGAGAAAGGAGATAAAAAGAGAAACGATTCTAAATATTCCACGAGTTTCCCTAGAGTCTGGCTAAATACTAGAAAGCACGTGTGTAGAACAAGGAGGCATAAGTGAAATAATGCCCAGAGCTCAGAGCTTGGAATTACCTCCTCCATAAGGGAGAGATATCACTGAATGCACAGGACATTTAGTGCAGCACCCAGAAGAATCTGTGGTGGCCAAATTGACTCTGAATTAAAGGCTACTCTGGACCCACCAAAAAGAGTCAAAAAACTGAAACTAAAATCACCAGAATAATCCACAGGAGACAGAACTGACAGCCAAGAAAGCCCAAAAATCTTTAAAGGAACACAACAAAATCTAGCGCCCAAGAAGTCAAATTCACACAGCTGTGATTCAGTGTTTAAGTAAACTTTCACAAAAATGAGAAATTTGATCCATACCCAGAAAGAAAATCAGTTCAGGGAAGTGGGCCTGGAAATAGCAGAATTATAATAATGGAATGATCAGGGAGGCCATGAAAAGGTATTATAAAACATGATCTATATGCTCAAGGATATGAAGAAAAACATGGGAATGTTGAGGAAAGAAATGAGGATACAAAAAGAATCCAGTGGGACCTCTGGAGATGAAGAATGTGATCAGTATCTGAAACCAGTAACATCAACAGATGGAATTAATAAACAGGTTAGTCACCAAGTAAAGAATGCCGGTAAACTTGAAGACATAGAAATATGTCCAACTTGGAGTTTAGAGAATAAAAGAACTAAAGAAATAATCAGAGCCTCAGCGACTGTGGGTTAATACCAAGGGGTCCGATATCTGATCATTGCAACTCTAGAACACGGAGTGTGGTGCTGGGGGGCGAAAAGAAAACATATTTGAAGAAATAATAGCAAATTTTCTTTTCAAGTTTCACTTAAAATTTTTGCAAACCCAAGAATCTTTTTAAACCCAAAGCAGAATAAACACACAGTCACCATCATCACCACCTCCATCACCGAGACACAAAATTAAGGAAAAACTAAAAATCAGCTAGAGAAAAAGACCATAATGTAATAAAGAATGTAGATAAGGATACCGCCCACTTCTTGTCATAATTTAAGCAATCTGGAAGACAATAGAGCATCTTCCAAGTGCTGGGAAAAACTCCTGTCAATTTAGAATTCTACATGGAGTAAAAATATCCTTCAAAAACAAACCCAACATAAAACTCTTTAGACAAACAAAAGCTGAGAAAATACATTGCCAGGAGAACAGCCCTATAAAAATTGCTAAAGGAAATTCTTCAGGTAGAAGAAAACGATGCCAGATGGAAACTTCAATCTGCACGGACATGAGGAGTGCTGGAAATTGTAAATAAGTGTGTAAGAAAAAAGTCTTTTTTTCTAATTTTGAATTGTATTTAAAAGATCATTTAAAGTGAAAGTATTGACGTAATGTGGGGTCATAAAATATATAGATGTAAAATGTATGAGAACCGCAACTCAAAGGATGGGGCAGGTTAATAACATTTGTAAGGGTTTTATATTATATGTGAATGGATATAATATTATTTGAAGGTAGGTTGTGATTAACTAAGCATATATATTATGAACACCAGCTCAATTACAGGAAGAAACACCAAGAGACAGAACTAAGAGGCCGGTAGTGGAGATATAAAATAAAAGCCTAAAAAATACCCAGTATAAAAGAAGGCTGGATAAGAGGAAAGAGGGAACAAAGAACAGATGGAACGTACATAAAACAAATACCGAGAGAATAGATTTAAATCTAACCACAGGGATAATTACATTAAATGTAAATGATATAAACACTCCAAGTAAAAGACAGAAAATGTTAGACTGGACAAAAAAGCAAGATTTGACTATCTGTTACTTACAAGAAACCAACTTTAAATATAAAGACACATACAATTTAAAAATAGAAATATCTATGCCATCCAAACTCTAACCTAAAGAAAGCTGGAGTGGCTATGTTAATATCAGAAAAAGTAAACTTCAGGAAAAAAAAAATATATCATCAGGGAAAAATAAGACATATCATAATAATATAGGGCTACATTAATCAAGAAGACAATAATCCTAAGTGTTTATGTCCCAAATTCTATGTGCTAATCTTGAAGAAAATACTAGCAAATCAAATCACAATGCATAAAAAGGAGAATATACCTTGACTGAATGGGGTTTATTGCAGGAATCTAAGGTCAAGTTAATATTAAAAAAAAAAAGTTAACACTTGGAAATCACTTAATTTGCTGTATTGTAAGAATACATGAAGAGAACATTATTTTTAGTAGATGTAGAAAAAAGCATTTGATGAAAATTAATAGCAATCCATAATAAAAATTCTCAACAGACTTGATGTATAAATAAAATTCCCCCTTCTGACAATGTATATATATATGAAAAGTCTACAGCTAATATCATCTCCTGCGATGGGTCACGGATGACCCCATCGTTTCTCTTCAGTAATGTCCTGGGAGTCCCAGCAAGCATAAGAAAGCACAAAAGAAAAACGAAAACATACAGATTGGGAAGGAAAAAGTAAAACTGTCTTTATTTGCAAGTGGCATGATCGTGAACAGAGAATGTCCAAAGTAATACATTAGAAATCTTCTAAGAGCAGTTAGTGATTTTAACAAAATCAAAGACTCTAAGGTCACTACACAAAAGCCTATTGTAGTTGTACATACTGGCAACAGTAAGTGGAAACTGAAGTTTTTAAAAAGCAATGTCAATTGAAATTGCATCAAAACCATCACGTATGTAGGAATAAAGTTAACAAGACTCATCTGAAGTAAATGAAAGGAGACCCAGATAAAAGGAGAGATTCACATTAAGGGATATGACACTTAAGAAATGGGACACTTGATATAAGTCATCAATTATCCCGAAGCTGATCTACAGCTCTAATAAGTTCTCAATCAAAAATGGTTTCATTCATATGTGGAACATAAAGAATAACATGGAGGACCATAGGGGAAGGAAGGCAAAACTGAAGGCTGGGGGGAGTCAGAGGAGGAGATGAACCATGAGAGACTGTGGACTTCGGAAACAAATGGAGAGTTTTAGAAGGGAAGAGCGTGTGGGGATGGGAAAGCCCGGTGATGGGTACTGAGGAGGGCACGGGTGGTACGGAGCACTGGGTGTGACACACAATGAATCATAGGGCACGACGTCCAAAACTAATGATGCACTGTGTGCTGACTGACATAACATAATTTTAAAAAATCCTTTTTTAAGAAATTATCAAGCTGACTCTAAAATGAACATGCAAATTTAACGCGTTTACCCTACTCAAAACAATTTTGAAAAACAGAATAAAGTTGGAGACATATACCATCTTAATTCCTGATTGAAACCATCAAAAGAGGGTTTTTGTGGTGTTTGATGTAACAATAGAGACTTACTTGAACAGGATGGGGAATCTCGAAATAGAGCCATACGTATACGGTCAGTTGCATTTTTTACAAAGATGCCAAGGTAATGTCATGGAAGGAAGAGTAATCTTTTCAACAAACAGTGTTGAAAAAACTAGATATGCATATGGAAGAAAACGAGACGTGACCCCCAGCTTCAAGCTTTTCAAAAAATTTTACTTGAAATGGATCTTCAGCCTAAATGGAAACCCTAATGCTGCAAAGCCTCTAGACAAAATCATAGTATAAAACATTTACCATCTTGGATAAGTGAAGATTTCTTAAGTGGGGTCTAAATAAGCACAAAGTATAAAAAAATTGATAAATTGGACTTCATCAAAACTAAAACCTTCTCCTTTTTCAAAGACATTGTTTAAGAAAATAAAAAGACAAGAAACAGAAGAGGAGAAAGTATTTACGGTACCTAAATCTGACAGAGGTCTTGTAATCAAGATCAACAAAGCTCAGCGTAAGAAGATAAGAAACCCAATGGTCAACAGACAAACGGGCGAAAGATTTGAACAGACACATTACAAAGCAAGGTATAGAAATGGCCAATAAACGCGTGAAAAGATGCTCAGCGTCACTAGATGTCAGGAAAGTGCACATGAAACCGCAGTGGGAGACCAGTGTGCACCCAGCAGAACAGTTAAATCCAAACAGACTGACAATCTGAGACATTTATGAGGGGTCTCCTCATGCATCACCCAGGGGATTCCAAAATGTTACAACAATTCGGAAAACAGTTTGGCCATTTCTGAAAAGTTAAACATATACTTACCAAGCAATTCAGAAATTTTACTCCTAGATATTTACCAAACATGAATGAGTACAGATATTCATGTGAAAGCTCATATATTAATACTCATAATAGTCCCAAACTGGAAACAACCAGCTACCCATCAAGGGATAAGCACAACCAAAGAAGACCGTAGCCAGGTTGAACTCATCCAAATTTTAAGCTCTTGTGTTTCAAGGGACATTTCAAGAGAATGAAGAGAATGAAAAAAACCTGCAGAATGTGAGAAGTTCTTTTCCTTCCGTGTATCTGTCAGGGTCTGGTATCAGCATACATACAGAACACTTATGACTCAGCGATAAAAAGACAAACGGCACAATTTAAACACGGGCCAAGGACTTGAATCGACAAGTCTGTAAAGATGATCAATAAGTACACAAAAAGTCACGTCGTGTCATCAGTCACTGGGAAGTGTCAGTCCAGTCCCCTTCACTCCCCCGGGACGGCCACGATCAACAGAATGGACGGCCGCAAGTGTGGGGTGCGGAGCCCTGGGCGCCTCACACACGGCCAGTGGGGGTGCTCGGTGACGGAGGCTCTTTGGAACAGTCTGGCTGCTCTTCAAGAAGTTAAATATAGAGTCACCATCCAACTCGACACTTCTAATTCTAGACATACACGCAAGCAAACTGAAAAACATGTTCATCCAAACACTAGCACAAAATGTACATCGCAGCATTATTCATAAAAACCCCAAATGTAGAAACCTAGTGTCCAGCGATGGTGGCTGGATACACTGAACGTGGTCCGTCCACACAACGGAATATTACTCAGCCCCCAACAGAAACGAAGCGAGGACGCCTTCTACCCCAAAGGCAGACCTTGAAAACACTGCGCCGTGAGATGACCAGGCGTGAAAGAAAGACTGAATTCTGTCTGATTTCATCTCTATGAAGTCTCCAGAGTCGGTCAGTCCCTAAGAGACAGGGGTTGGGGAATAGAGGAAGGGGAGTTTGACTGCTAATGGGTTTCTGTGGAGGTCATAAACATTTTCTAAATTTAGTCCGAGAAACGACATGAGGGTTTCCAAGTGGAGGAGGGTGGGGGATGGTGAGCCTGGTGATGGGTACTAAGGCGGGCACGGGTTGCATGGAGCACTGGGGGTTACATGCAAACAATGGATCACAGAACACCTGGGTGGCTCAGTGGATTAGGCCGCTGCCTTCGGCTCGGGTCATGATCTCGGGGTCCTGGGATCGAGCCCCGTGTCGGGCTCTCTGCTCCGCGGGGATCCTGCGTCCTCCTCTCTCTCTGCCTGCCTCTCTGCCTACTTGTGATCTCTCTCTCTGTCAAATAAATGAAATAAAATCTTTTAAAAAAAATGAATGACGTGCTGTGTGGTGACTAACATAACAGAAAAAAAAATTTTTTAAAAAGATAATGGTGTTGGCTGTGCCATTCTGTAAATATACCAAAACCACTTAATACACATTGTAAAAGGGTGAGTCTTACGGTATATGACCTATATCTCAAGAAAGTTGATATCAAACCGGAAAGAGATGAATAGAGAAAGTACAGTATATTCATGCCGCGGCAATGTTACTGAATAAGAACGAACAAGCAGTGAAATGTATAAATACGCACGTGAACCCCGGGGCACACGGAGCTTACTAACCCAGACATAGCGGTGCCCACACCAGTGGTCCGTTTATAAAGATCCTAGAAAGTGAATGTAATGTGTGGTTGAAGGCAGCAGCTGCGGGGGCTGGGCGGGCGGCGAGGACCGGGATGGGGCACAGGGCACTTGCGGGACCGGTGGAAATGTCTTCCATCATTTCTGTGGTGGTGGACGCACAGGTGTATAAATCTGCCCAAATTCACCCAAATGCATGCTCACATGGGTGCATTTTGTCTTGCGTATGTAATCCGCACCTCACTACAGCTGACTTTTGAAAAAGATGAAAGCCTCCTTGAACGTGAATGAATCGTGTGGTTTATTAACAATCAGCCCAAGAAGCATGTACATGTGTATTTAAAACATTTCATCCAAATACGGTTCCGTGTGGTTCTTACGGCAACCCGGCTCCCCTCCACGAGGGAGTTTATAACGCTTACCTGCGCTGGACGGCAGGAATAAAGAGGTCAGTAGACGGCGTCCTGACATCCCAGGTTTACATTTCCATCCTGGACCCAGATGCACAGACAGTATTTACATGAGTGCTGGGCAGCTGCGTTTGAAAAGAGCCTCCAGAGTTAAAGAGCCGCTAGCAAATCCAGGAGCTCGCCGAGTCCTGACATGTGGTGGGGCGCACAGCCTCAGGGAGGGGCTCCTGGAGGACAGAGGACGCGCAGCACTTTCAGAGCAGGGCGAGAAGGGTCAGGTGCTGATGGGGCAGTAGGAGAGTCTGGCACAGCTGTGGTAGGAGGCCCTCTGCGGGGGCATCCTCTCCATTTCTTTATCCAGGCCTTGAGCGTTAGGAGGCGCTGGGCTGTGCCGCGGTGACAAGCAGACCTCCGCACCCAACGGCTCGCACGCAAGCATTTCTTCGTTCCGCTGCAGCGCCCTCCAGCACACACTCTGCCGTCTGGGGCCAGCCTCCCCGTCCCTGTGGGCTGAGTCATCGTGAGAGCGATTTGTGGCCCACGCGCAGCTGGCATCACTTCTGCCCGCGTTCCACGGGCCTGGCCTCTGTTGCGTGCTGACAACCTAACGGCAAGGCAGGATGGGAAACATAGTCCTCCCTCGTGCCCTGCAGAGAACACGGGGTGCTCGACACGCCGCAGCCAATGCTGCAGACCCACAGGTCTTGGGTCCCTGGGCAACTTCTGGCCATTCTTCAGCTCAGCCAGGGTGGTTCTCCTGCTGGCCTCTTCCCAAAGCTACAGCAACAGCAAGCCCTATACAGCATGCCCCTGTTACAAGCACTCTCCCTGCCTTTCCAGAAGGCTGGTGGCCATCAGGGTCGGTTTTCAAGGAGATGATAAGACGACGTTTGCTTCCAGACACACGGGCTTTGCCATGCAATGTTCAGACCATGCTGCCCATCAGTAGCTACCAGCGTGGCAGGGTGGAAGTTGCAGTGGATGTGGGATTGGAGAGAGTGCTTTCGCCCCGCTGCTGCTTCTTGTTCACCTTTCTGAGCCTCAAGCTCATCCTCCTGGAGAGTGGCCTCAACGCAAACCGGGGTCTAGCCGTGTTTCTGTCTCCTCTTACTCTCCTTTCCTCTTATATGGGGGGACTGCTCATCCCATCATCTCTGTGGGGCCTTGACGAGGGCTGAATGGGACAATCGCTGGGTGACACTTGAACGCTTCGAGGCCGTCGCTGTGTTACTATTATCGCTCTTGCGGTCATCGGTGCTTTGAAGGCTCCTGTGGGAAGGTCGTGTCCTCCTTTGGCCCCAGCACGGTTCTTGAGTTTCTGTTGGCTCACTCAGCTTGAACAGATACTTCCCTCCTCTCCTCTTAATGAGGAAAATATAAGTTAATGAGCTTGCAAATGGGCACCAAGACCATTTCTGGGAGTAAGACACCAGCGCAGTCTGCATGGAGCACGGCGAAGACGGGTCTTTAATAGGGAAGATGGAAAGGACGTCGTGCTGTCCTGAGCACAAGGCTGTCACCAAAGCCATAAAGCTATAAACTGGGATTGTCTTTAGAATTGAACTTTTCCCCTCTCTCCAGTGGCTATTAAATATTTCCAAGGAAATTACTCCGAAGGAAAGGTGTTTAGCTCAGCTTTCACTTAGAGAGAGCTGACTTGTGGGGGCCTGGCATCACGTGAGGACCCAGGAAGCATCAGGAAACCTGGGCTCCAGCCCTGCCTTTAATTGTTCCCACCATCACTTCTGATGAGACGCCTGGCACTCCCAGACCCCTCACCTCTTGTAGAATGGGTATAACATTTACTGTTCTTTGTACAACTTGAGTCTTCTTACATTTATTATCTTTTTTAATTACCAAAAATAATTCACAAGGTAGTCATCATACCCATTTTGCAGGAACAAAAACCAAGATTTAAGTCATTTGTGCAGCTGGTATCCTAAACCAGGCCAGGATGAGTCGTGATCATTGTAATACACCCTGTTGTCTCCCAAAGGCAGGAAACCAAGCTATGGCGTGTCCTAGGCTATTTGTCTGTCTTACACGGCTTATGGCTCTAGGGCAGAAGAGCTTGTGAGGTGTAATTAGAGTCCAATTTAACAAATGTTAATGACACATTGGCAAGTGCTAAGGGAAGCAAGGGGATGAATGAGAGGTGTGAACTTGACCTTCAAGAGCTATTGATTTAATTGGGCAAGGTATGGGGTAGACATTCCTTGGTAAACAATCACAGCACGTTAGATATGAATGGGGCCATAGAATGTCTGATAGGGACTTGAGTAAACATGGTAGTTAGAACCCACAACTCCACTCTGGCCCTCAGATGGCCCTGCTAAAATAATGGGGAAAGAAGGAGTGATTGGGCATAAAACCACTGGCATGAAGAGAACGCCAGGGACCAGACAACAAAATGTCAGCACAGTTGCCAAAGATGGAAAAGCAAAGGATAAGGGTACTTGAGTTAAGCCAATGGAGTCAGGTGAGCTCAAGAGTCTGTTGGTGGGGAGAGGGAAGGACAAGCCGAACTATTCCATTGAACCCTAGTAGGTCTCCAGAATCAGAAACCCCAGCTATCTCTGAAGGAACAGTGAGAGTGTAGGTGAGGCTGAGAAAAAAGAAAGTTGTTTTAAGGTCTTTATAAACAGAAGACAGATTGCTGTCTTCTCTCTCATTACTACTAAGCACCAGGCAAGAATACCTATCCATCTCCAGCAGAAAGCTTGAGGATTGCTATCTGGGGCTGTCACGTTGGATGGGTTCTTGACTGGACACTAGAAAAAAAAGAGGTTAAGTTTCTCACTGAAAACAGGAGGGTGGTTAGCTGAAGAGATTTGTATTAATTATGTAAACTCGACCCCTCTTCCACACTCAAGTCTAAGGATCTGGGAGCCAGGCTCTTGCTCCCAAGAAGATTAAAGGCATTTTCTCTAGGTATGCCCACTGGCTGAAGGAGAGACACCCACAGATGCTGGCAGTTGAGGGTTCCCCAAGAACAAAGGCATTGTGTCTCCTTATCACTATACAGCGGACCCCCTCCAGGCCAAGCACACCGAGTATTCAATTAATTCTTCATGATCTACTCACAAAAAGTGAACAGATTGCCACAGCTACTTAATCTTAGGAAGAACTTCAAATGTGAGAGAAATCAAAACCAGCCAAAAAGAGTGAACCAAAACAAACTAAATGAAACCAAAGATAGGAATAAATGGATGGGAGTGAAAACAGAAACAACACGAAGTTCATATCTCCAGCAATAATGAAGGTATTACCTCATTTCAGTACTAGAATGTTATGGGGGGTGGAGTCAGAACACACAAAAAATCTCTTCTAAATTACAAATTAGAGAATAGAAAATTATTGAACTCAAAATAATATTTCAAAGATAAAATTAAAGGAATTTTCCAGAAAGCAAAACAAAATAAAGAAGAGATAGAAAATAATAAGAAAAATATAAGAAAGTGAGTGACCAGCTCAGGAGATCCAATGTCTAAATAATGGCACTTCCAGAAACAAAGAGCAGAAAATAGAGAGGAAAGAAGGTTATCTGAGAAATAATTCCAGAAAGCTGACTAGTTGAATGGGTGCACATCATGGCAATATTCCAGAGTCTCAGGAGTAAAGAGAAAACCCTGAAGAGTTTGGAGAACGCCAAAAGGTAGAAAGCAGACAATCAGCCATAATAATGGCATCAGTCTTCTCAAACGCAGCACTATAAGCTTGAAGACAGAATCTCTGAATATTCTTAAGAAAAATGAATTTTACATTTGGCTGGGTGTACAAAACAGAATTTGTAGACCCAGCCAAAGTACAAAGCATTTTGATGATGGAGTGAAGACTTTCTTCAAGCTCTCAAATACTTTTCTCTTTGCATGTGTTCTCGGAAGCTCCTGGAGAATATGTTCCACATGAATAAAACACAAACGTGAAAGAGGAGAATCTAGCTAAGGGGTCCTGTGTGGAAAGCAGATGGAGAGTTCTCCAAGCTGATGGAGTAGGGGAGGCTCAGGACAGAAGTCCAGGGAACAGTCCTTTCATAGGGAATCAAGGGCATGAAAGGGCCAAGGAGGAAAGTCTCCAAGAAAGCTCAGAAGCTGATGGATTACCTGCCATGGCTCATACATGTCAAGAGGAACTCATTTCGGCCAGAATGTCTAGCTAAATTAAGATACGCACATGGATAAATTAAATGATTTAGTGATTATTAACTCCAGGAAAAATAAAAATGCAGAAGAATAGGCATGACTCAGTGCCACACAGTCACAGCGGTCTAAGCCTTGAATGGTGACTAACCACACTGAGAGGATGGGGGAGGGCAAGGGTGCACGGGGCTCATGAGTCAGGGGACCCACATCTTACTGCCTAGTGTTAGAAGTCAACAGACTTTTTTTTTTTAAAGATTTTATTTATTTATTTGACAGAGAGAGATCACAAGTAGGCAGAGAGGCAGGCAGAGAGAGTGAGAGGGAAGCAGGCTCCCTGCTGAGCAGAGAGCCCGATGTGGGACTCGATCCCAGGACCCTGAGATCATGACCTGAGCCGAAGTCAGTGGCTTAAACCATCTGAACCTGGAAAGTCAAGAAGTGGCAGTATAAGTATAAGTATCATTTCTGTGAGTCAGAAATGGAGCTGAGTGCTGGCAGAAACAGATGTATGTGAAGAGGGTGGTTTCTTTGGGGAAAATGAAAATGGTGAAGACTTGAACGAGGCCAGGAACCCATTATCCTCTTCCTCATCAAGTACTGAATCAATGAGGAACATGACCAAGGAACCAGTGGGTACTACTAACAAGGGCTAAGTTGAAGGAGGTCATTCGGTGCAAGATCTCAAATGGTTGAGCTCACTCCCTTTCCATGGACCTACCCATCATTCTAGACTCACAAAATGTGTCAGAGGGTTAGTTCAAGTCTACACAGCAAGACCCCTACAGTCACTCTCTCCCACTGGTCCCAGAGGAGAAGCGAGGGTCTAAGACCAGATCTTGCCTACTTGAGGCCTCTAATGGAGTAATTAAATCTCTTCTAAATTATAGGCCAGACCAATGACTGTTGCCACCAATCAGGTGTCTCATTTGATCTTTTGGAGTGGAATAAGGGCCAGGAGTATTTGGGGGATGATATTTCTTTTGGAAACCAGAGAAGTGGGGAACAGGTATCCCCTCTATCAAGAGCTGGGAGCAGGCAGGAGCATAAGCAACAAATGGCTTATTTTCTTTATAGGTTTTGTAAACTGTATGCAAGAGCAAAAAATAATATATTTTGATAAGAATAAAATTAAATACTAAAGATTGGTTTGGAGGAAAGCATTCAAAAATTGGAGTACAATTTCAGTTGGTTTAAGGGATAAGCAGGAATTCTTCAAACTAAGATGTAGGGAAAGGTGTTCCTTTTCTCCGAAGAGCCCATGTCAGGGTTGTGAAAGTGTATGTCTACTGGCTATGGCACCCCAGGAGGAAGAGTATGAGTGAACTGTGTGGTTCTGGACAGTAGGGGTGAGGCTCAGTACGGGGCTGGTGGGAGCTGGAAGCCCATGAGGAAGGAATGTTTACAGTCTGAGTGCCTTGAGTCCTATTCTCTCCATAATGTGTGTGTGGAGACGTATGGATAAGGGGCATAGTCAGATCTGGATTTTAGAAACTGTAATGTTCAAGCATTCTGGGGTACCAGAGGTCCATAGGTGGAAGGTGAGGAAGGTGGTCATCTTCCAATTGAAAGAGGGTAATTGGTTCCCAGTAGAAAGAGCAGACTTGTCGATGATCTCTGTTGCTAACAGCACCAATAACTTTGGGATGGGCTTGGCCATCCTGAGCAGCACACGCTAAAAGCAACTTGGTGTCAAGGAATGTGTTTCTCCTTCTAGTGAATAACAGGGGCAACTCTATATCCGGTCAATACAGTCATGGCAGTTCCAGATAGGAAGGCGCCGGTGTACTGAGCATGGAAGGTCACTGTGATGTGGCACGGCACCTGCTGACCATTGTTAGAGGGCTGGTCCTTGAACCAGACTCTTGGGGACCACGTGTGAACATTTACTGCTGAAAAAGTCCTCTGGGCAGAGTATGAATATCCAGAAAGGCTTTGATGAGAGGGCCGCACTTTAACTCAATTCTGGAGGATGAGTTTGGAGTAGCACTGGGCTAAGAAGGGGTGGAGGATGCGAAGACAGCAGCTGTAAAATTAGTGTGACAAAGGCAAGTAGCAAGGTCCTTAGAATACAGAACACAGGGCATAGTGTGGAAATAAGCTGGATATAAAGAGGCCTGAGGCGAATTGTGAAAGTCCTTAAATGTCAGAATAAAGAGCTATGGGTTCATTCTTGGGTAACAAGGAGTCATCGAAAGATTTGAAGCAGGGAAGGGATATGGCCAGATCTGGATTTTATAAATTATTGTCCAAGAAGTAGAGTTGAGTTAGAGGTGAGAGATCCAGGACAGATGGGAACCATCTGGGAGACATTCCGCAGTCCAGGTAAGTGATGATCCGGGCCTGAATTTGAGCAGCAGCCATGCTGTGTGGGATGGAGGCTGGCAGGAGAGAAAGAGAGAAAAATACCAGCCAGAAATAGGACTCAATTAAGAAAAATCCTGGAATGCAAGTGGTGGATTATTGGGGTATTTGAGAGTGGGGAGACAGAGTGTGGTAAGGAAGGAAGGAAGGAAGGAAGGGAAAGAAAGAAATGAATGAATGACTTGCTCAAGGTCAAACCTAGAACTACTGCAAGCCCTAATACAGGAGTCCTTGCCAGCTGACTCCTGAATCAAGAGAGTTTTTCATTTTTGCATTGCTAGGCAAAGAACCAACTATCTGTTTCATTGTGTCCTGGCAGCACTGGAATGATTAGTGTTGGTTGGGACCTAGAAGCCTTATTTCATTACTGTTTGACATCTTCAAAGGACAGAAAATCCAGCCCAGACAACAGCCCAGGCTTATAAATTAGTCAATTTAGTTCCATTCCAGCTGGAAAAGGTGGCTTTTCTCAGCCTCACATCCTCTCTAAAATTGGAGAAGTAAGAAGAAACACCCTCTCAGCCTGGAGGGAACCACTAGCCAGAAGAAGATGAACTATTTTTGAGGTTCTATGTGTCCTGCCATAGTACTGTGCCTCGGTGAAACAATGAGCCCTTCACATTGTGTTATTCCTGTGACTTGAAAAAGGCATCCATTGACCACACATTTACTTTATTTTTTAAAAGACTTTATTTATTTATTGAGAGAGGGAGAATAGAGAGAGAGAGCATGAGAACAGAGAGAGATCAGAGAGAGAACCAGACTCCCTGTTGAGCAGGGAGCCCGACATGGGACTCAATCCCAGGACTCCAGGATCACGACCTGAGCCAAAGGCAGTCGCCTAACCAACTGAGCCACCCAGGCGCTCCACACATTTACTTTAAATAAATCAATTTATCTGGGAAGAAAACCCACCAAAAAAAAAAAAACCCCCACAAAGAGAACATGCACATATGTGTTACTAAATTAATGCATTACCAGGGTTTGTGTTGATTTGGAAGAGAAAGACAAAGGGAAGTGTTTCTTGAGCACCCACTATGAGCCAGGCACAGGAGAATATGCCTGAATAATATCTCATCTATATCTATACTCAGGAGGTGGGTATCAGTGTTCTCATTTTACCAAAGAGGAAATTGAGATTAAAAAAAAAGTTCAAGTGACTTGCTCAATTTCACACTACTGATCAGCACACTTGGGATTCACCCCAGACATGGTTTGGGGATAGAAATCTCAGAAAAGGACACATCCTCAAGATGCAGAACACAGTGAAGCAAAGTCCTAGTGAGAGGAGGATGGAATAGGAAAGACTTCCAGAATCACAAAGATGTTCCATATTGTAATCAGGGTTCAGGAGCAGCTTGGGGAGATGAAGCAGTTCTGCAAAGGGATGGGGATTATAGAATCAGAGAATCTTTGTGATTAAAAGGGATTATGGTGGCCACCTAGTCCTTGCTCCCTGAAAATCTAAAGATATTCAAGCCAGTATTCTTCCCCCTCCTTATGCATGGGCTCTTGCAGATTCTGAGCAGCAGCTGCAGCATTGAAATGGTGTTCATTCCCTTCCTTTGTGAGAGCTGCAAGTGGAGAGTGAGAGAGAGTGGGGGTGGTCTGAGAAATGACTCACTGAGAAAGGCAAGTTCATAAATGGGTTGGCATTAGGATACAAGATGCTCGAAGCCCTCCTACTTGTTCATGGTTAATGCTGGAGTGCACTGAGTCCTCGGCTTTATACACTTGGCTCTGACGGCGGCGTTTATGAGTTGTAAATCTACTGGGGAAGAGTGAGTTCAGAGCGACAGACGGTTGTAATACTTTCTCTAGTTAATGTGCTCGGAAATGGAGTATTCCTGCCATTTGGGCTCATCGCAATTTCTCCTTGACTATGTGGGAAGAATGCAATCAGAAGGGCAGAACCGTGGACGGAGCCCCTGGTCGACCAGGGAGCCGTTCTTGGCAGGCTTCTGTGTCAGCACCACGGACAGGGCCCCTGACGCCGGGACCCGCGGCAGACTCCACTGGTCGTAGGGGTCTGGGTGTGCGTGTGTGGGAGGAGGAACACGGTCTCTGCACCTTGGTCCTCTGCTCTGTAGGTTGAGGGGGGTTGAAATGTATGATTGTCAAGCCCCATTCCTGTCCAAAATGTTATTCCCTATTAACATGTCCATTTGCCTTTGTCTTGGAAGAGAGCCTCATTTTCATAAAATAAAAGCGATGACCTCTTACATCTGTAAAGCCAGTCACAACTGAAAATACTCTTCACATCCTTTTTGTCATCAGACCCTAACCACAGCCACGAGATGGGTAGGATAAGTGCTGATTTTAGAGAGGAGGAGCCCACGATTCACACTCACGTGCAAGACTGCTCGGGGAATCAGAGGCAGAACGAGAACCAGATCCCAGGCTTGAAAGCTGTGCCTGCTCTCATGTCGTGACGACGGGATGGAGGTGGGCTGGTGGGCAGGCTGGTTTCAGACATCCCTGCCTTCTAAGCTTTCACGGTAGGGAGTTTTGCATTAATAATGGAAAGCTGCTGCCAGAAGTATCTTTCTAAAACACAAATTTCATCATGCCACTCCTCTTGTTTAAAGCCCTTTAAGGGCTCCCTGTGGCCCATGGGATAAAGTCAAATAATCTTAGTAAGACATTCAAAGCCCTTCAAAGTCTGACCCAACCCACCTCTCTAGCTACAGTGCCTGACACTCCATCTCAAGCAGCTTAGTTTCCAGTCCCAGGAAATTGGTTATTGTTCCACAAAAATCTCTTCTGTGGCTCTGAGCTTCTGCATACATTGTCCGCTCTGCCTAGAACACCCCCCCCCCATCCCTCCGCTGCCTTGGGTTGATGATGAGTGAACTCTGACTCATCGCCAAAGCTCACCACCAAAGTTAGATTCCTTGTGAGGCTCGTGCCAATTCGACAGGCAGAGTTTAACGTTCGGCTCTTCACTTCCACACAGCTTTGTTCTTACCTCAATTATCACATTTATCACACTAGACTCTAATTATTTGGGCACATTACTTCCTTCCAAACTAAACTGTGAGCACCTCCAGGGCAGGGACTCCTGATTCATCTCTGTTTACCCTGCCAGGTCTGAGTTGCAGACATTCACAGGGAATGTTTTTGAAATGAGAGCCTGGGACCAGGAAAACTAGTTTACAAAATAAAAGAATGACAGAGTACACTGGTCTTTAGTGGAGTGTCTCTGGAGTGGTTGGAGGGTCTGGAATCCGTGGGGCCAATAAGAAAAGGATCCAAGTGCCGGCAGGAATCGTTTGCTACCAGCACCAGCTAAGTCATCCCGGTGTTCTGGACCCTGGGGTTGGGCTGTTCTTTGTGAAGTGGGGATCCAGCTGCCCAATCCTCGCTGGTATTTCTGTCAGTAGAGGTGGGGCTCACTGTGTGATTCATCCTACTGCCTCGTCGTGCCATAAACACACTCAATGTTGATTGTAAGTTTAGATTCTACATTACAGCTAAGATTCACCCAGAAATTCAAGGAACCTTTACCAAGCACTTGCTAAGATCTGGCCCTGTGCTAAGTACAGGGAACACAGAGATAAACAAAAAAGCCACAGCCTGTCCCTTAACGGAGAATCGCCCAAAGCAAGGACCATAGAGACTCATGACCGATATGAAAGAGGAAGGACATGGCCCACACTTCACACGGGGACAGGGTATGGTCTCGTTAGGGAGTTAGGGAAAGCCTCCATGGGGAAGGATGTTTATGGTATCAGGTGTCGAGATGCTCCCCTTTGAGGATTGCGGGGCTCCTGTGGGACTCAGCCTCATAACCTATGGCTCTAACTGGACAGTAAGACAGTCAAAGTCACTTTCTCTGATTCTGAGGAGCTACTCAAGAGAAAACCTGGCTGGAAGTTGGGGTAAGAAGGGAGGTGCTGGGTTTCCATGAGTGCAGGAAATCAGCCCCCACTGCCTCTGGGACCCAGGTCTAATTCTCATCACTTGAGGGTGTCACGCCTTAACGCCTCCATCCTGACTAGACTCTGCTGCTAATGGGTGTGTGACTCGAGGGATAATGCAAAATCTGTTAACAATTAGGGCTCCGGGTGGGCTACATCTGGGTGCCTTGCTGCCTTGCTGATGCGCAACACTTCTGCCCCCAAAGGCATCCGCAGGGCTGGATAGATTTCCCCGTCGCACGCGGTGGGGTTGAACTCTGCAGTCTTTCATGGGCAACTGTTCCCGATCTGACCCTCTCAAAATCCTGTTAGGGAGGCGGGCGATGCGTGACATCTATTTCCTGGACGGGGCACCTGAGAAGGAAGGTGGCCACGACGACGAGAGGTCCAGACAGGGTTTGTTTTCTCCCGGCTGGCATTTAGGTCACGGCTCTCTATCAACATGTGGGAACAGCTGACCTTCTCCCAACAGGACACTTAACGTCCCTTCACGGAATGGCTTCCTTAATGACCGATGGATGCTGGGCGGTGTGCTGAGGATAGGGACTCTGCTTCAGGCTTATTCCTGCACACCTGTACACAGCTTGGAGCCTGCGGGGCCTCCCTGAGCATCTGCTGGGCGGAATTCCCAGGACTGGAAGACCCAGGCTCAGTCCCGGAGCCCCCGACTGGCACGCGGCTAGGACAGCAGCCTCTGGTGCCTCTATTCCTCCATCCATAACATGGGATGTGGGATCAGAAGGCCCCAAGAAGTGCCT
The DNA here is from genome assembly GCF_922984935.1 of Meles meles. Taxonomy (NCBI): domain Eukaryota; kingdom Metazoa; phylum Chordata; class Mammalia; order Carnivora; family Mustelidae; genus Meles; species Meles meles. The sequence goes on from NC_060066.1 coordinate 2,188,684, forward strand.
ACCGTGTTAGCAAGTTCAGGTTCCCGCTCCCTTTATTATTTCTGGGTAACCTTAGGCAGATTATTTTATACCCCGAAGCCTCTTCTGAACACAGAGACACAGAGAGAATGAAAGCTCTCCCACTGGGTGATGATAATAATCACATAAAACAACACATGCGAATCGCTTAGCGCAGAGCCTGACAGTCCTTGCTTGCCAGACTGTCGCCACGTTCAGCCCTCAGCAGCCACGCCACGAAGGCACGCCGCCCTACTGCAGACAAGTCCCACGAGGTCACGATTGCTCCATTCCGCTGTCTGCCGGCGCAGGGGGGCGTGGGGATGGAGGAGCCTCCTCTGGGGGATAAGCCGCGTCCACAAACAGCCTCATCGCTCTCCCTTTCAGCCTCCCCAGGGGAGCAACTGAACCACGGTGACTGGGAGGAAAGGAAGAGGGATGGAGGCGAGAGGCCAGGCGGGGAGACGGGGCCGCGTCGGCGTCGCGAAAGAGGACGACTCGCGTGGAATGAGGCACTGATTCAAATCCCGGAATGACTGACGTATTTTCCACGGTGTTTTATTAATCAGCCTCAGACGGGGCACAATTTGCAAATTTCTTGTGGCAGCTATTAAACACTTTCTCCTACATAAGTAAATGAAAGGGATTTACTAATTCCCGCAGACACTTCATGAATCGGTAATGGGAGCGGGTGCCCAAACAAGGCGGACACTCGAAGCTGCTCGGAAGGCAGCCCACACCCAGGTCCCCGCGCAACTGATTTAACCCCTTATGCGCATGTTTAGCCCCAGCAGACTTGGTAAATGCAGACACGGTGGCAGAGGGCAGTGAGGGCTGGGAGAAGCGTCCAGCAAGTGCCAGTGCTTCTGTGTCCCCCCACCGCCACCCCGGGGAGGACGGTCCCGGAGGGAAGAACCAGGACAGGGACACCACAAGCGAGACCTGAGGGCAGATGGTTGTCTCCTTCTGATGAGGGAGGAACTGGTGGCCGGAAGAGGTAAAAAGCCTTCCCAGGTCTCAGGATGAAGGCAGAGCAGGAAAGAGGCCTCCTGACCGTACGGAGGGCACGAGAGCAGTGTTCCTGCCGCCGCCGATGCTCGCAGACCCCAGGGAAGCCGAGACAGCCGAGGGCAGGGAGAGAGGCTAACGGGTGCCCAGCAACACGGCTGCCTGGCCGTCACGGCCCCTCTCCGGGCCCCGCTCTGTGCTGTAAGACGGACGCCTCAGAGTCAGGTCCACCCCAGCGGAAAGCCCCAGGCGCTGTGGGTGTCTCCCCAGAGGAGTGTCCTGTGGGGGACAAGAAACCGCACTGCGGCAGCCCTGCCCTCCTGGGAAACCCTCCTTGGGCTCTCGGCCGCTTCTCGGACGTTGATTCGTCTCAGTTCGGCCCAGTTTCAACCCCTCGGCGACTTGACAGAATTGTCCTTTATTATCTGCTCCACGCCAAGCTCCCGGCGCGCCGTGGGGACCGGCAGACTCTGTCCCCCTGAACCACGGCACGTGTGTGCTGTGGGTCACACAAAAACGGGGCCTCCCTCTCTCCCAGTGTGGGTCTGCCCCGCGCCCCCTCCCATGATTCACACCACAATTTCCTCTAAGGAGAACGCGCAGCAGCCCCTCCCTCCTTTCCCTCGGGACAACTCCTATGCAGCCTCCGACGCCTCGGTCGGGCGTTGCCTCCACTGCTTCCGCCGCGGCGGTGAAGCGAATCAGCTTCTCACCTGGCGCTTGCCCCGTACGGGTTACAAGTATACAGTGGAGCATAAGCCGTGTTTCCACGTGCCGGAGAGCCCTTCGGAGGGAGCGAGGACATGGCTTCCGCGGGGTCACCGAATGCCTGGCCTGGGGGACATCTTGGCCCCGGGGAGGGTTCGTGGAATGAATGTTCGTTTCTACAGAAGACGGAAGGAGGGATGAGGAAAGCATCGATTCCAGGCAGCGCCGGCTCCTTTATGAGCTCTGCCCGGACGGCCGTGAATCCTCACGGTGAAGGCCCCGTTCTTCAGCTCGCGTGCCCCGTGCAACGTGCCAGGGTTTCAACTGGAAATTACAAGCCGTGCCAGAGGAGACACTTCAGAAGAGACAAAGAAATGATCCGCACCAGGCTCAGATGGGACACAGCTGTGGGAACGATCAGGCGCGGTATTCGTAATAACTGTAATTAATACAGAAAAGTAGACAACCTTACGACCGACGGGGGCTTTGAGCGAGAGACAGAACCTCTAAGGGGGGACGAAAGGAAGAGCTAGAAATCCAAACCACTGAGCAGAGCTGAAGGGTGCCCCCCACGGGCTCCTCCGTCGGCCGGACGCAGCCGCAGAAGGAACTGCTGAGCTTGAGGACGGGTCAGTAGAAACTTCCCAAGCTGAAACCAGAGAGAAAGATCATGAAAACATGACAAAGAGGAAGCAAAACCTCCAAGAAGGGAGAGACAGAATCCTAGCGGGTGACAGCCGTGTAATGGGGGTCCCAGGGCCTGAAGAGTGGAGCAGAGGACACATTCGAAGCCACGATGGGTAGGAATGTTTGTGGATGAATGCTGGATGCGGGGAGCTCGGAGGGCAGCAGGCAGGACCCAGTGACGGTGTGTGCAGACCGACGGCCCACAGCAGTGCCTGCTCTCCATGGCCTCTCCTAGGCTGCTTGACGCTTTCCCCTGAATCACTGGCCCCGGGCCCCACGCTAATGCGTCTGGTGACTGGGCACACTGCTGGGGACCCCACCCCCCAGAGGAGCGCCTCCGAGCACGCGCTGTCTGTGAGCTGAGAGTTTGGTCTGTGTAGGTCGGTGACTCACACACCAGACGAGTTTACTGGGCAGATTTTTGGCACCTGACGAATCCCCCGGAAGGCCAAGGAATAGACAGGAATAAAGGGAACCGTGCCCAAGTCATCCCCCCCATGCAGAAGGACGGCATTACCACAGGCACGTCCAGCCACACACCCCACGGGCCGTCAGCTCAGCCTGCAGCTCACACGGCGTGGCCGACGGGGTAGAGGTCTGTCCTACTCCTGGGGCCCCAGGGACATCCATGCTACCCGTTCCCGTCGCACCGTCCAGGTGAGCCGGGAAAGGCGATGTCGGGTTTCGCTAGGTTTGCGGTTGGAGAGCAGCGTGGGCAGGCTGGGCAGCCCAGGATGAGGCGGTGTGCAGAACGTCACAGAAAGAGAAGGAAGAGGTCCCCTTGTTCTTTACCCCTGGAGGACCTGGGAGCCTCTCTGGACTTAGCAAAACCAACAGCCGATGCAAAGAAGTGACCAAAAAATTCTCAGACGCGACGTTCTCATCCAAGGTCACACCACTCCCTCGCCAACGTGCTGTGTTTGCAGCGGCTGCGTGCATCGGGCACATTGGTCACCGACCAAAAGTCCGCCTCTCCCCCAGATTCACGTGCGGATATTCTAACCCCCAAAGGGACGATGTCTGGAGCTGGGACCTCTGAGAGAGGATGAGGCCACGAAGACAGACCTTCACAACCTTCAGTGTCCTTGTGAAAGAGGCCCCGGAGAGATCCCTCCTCCCTTCCTCTACATGAGGACGCCGTTTGAGATGCCGACGTCTACGAATCAGAACGGGGGCTCTCGCAACAGCGAACGTGACGTCACCTCGATCTTGGGCTTCTGGCCTCTGGAGCGTGAAGAGCAGGTCCCTATTGTGGGCTCTGTCCCAGCAGCCCCAACAGTCTAAGACCACATTTAACCTTCCTTTGGCCTTCACAGCCTGCCTGGGACCCGATGCCCGCACGCCCTCCCCCTGCAGATGAGGACGCTGTGGTCCGGGGAGATGCAAGAGGCTGGGCCAGCACCGCCCACGGTTTGCGACCGGCTCTTTGTTCTGTTTTTACTTCCTCTCGCCCGCAAGGTGCCAGCTTTCTGGAGCCATCGGGCTGGGCACCGTGTGCAAGGCCGCAGAGCCGGGCCTCTGCTCCTCGGAGACGTGCTTCCTCGTCTCATTCGACTCTGCTGGCTCTAACACGTTGCAAGGAAAGAGCTCTTTCCGCCGACCGCCATCCGGACTCATGCATTATTTACCAGCTAAAACAACAAAAGTGATGTGTACACCCCCTGCGCAGCCTCGAGGTGCCGAGAACACGGCCAGCCCCCCTGGGCTACGCGGCAGTCGAGCTCTCTACCTCGGCCGCAGCTCCGCACTGACTCACTACCCCTCTGGCCAGGATCGAGTGTAACTGCGGGAGAACAGACCCGGCTCATCGCCAGCCTGTCTAGTCAAGATCAACAGACAAAGGGCTTTCGTTATTTTCCTCTGCCCTTCAAAGCCCTCTCCCTCCCGGGTCTGTCCCCATATTTTACTCCTTCTCTGCTGTCCGCTCCTCCGTGTGCCTGCGAAGGACGATCTGATTTGCTCACTGCTCTATCAGGTGCTTGGCCCACGCCAACATCGGTCCCTACCCTCGCTGTTGCTTCTGACGACCCGTGTCCTTTCCGCTGCCTCGCTAGTGACACACTTGACCCCGCGCTCGTGGTGTCTGCCCTCCACTCGGTCACGGTGCCCATTGCAGGAAGCTGGGGACCATGCAGGAGGCTGGCCTCTGTTGACGGAGCGCCAAGGGCACCCGCGGGGGCGGTTTAGACGAGCTAGGGGTGGGGCGCGGAGCACCTGAGGACAGGGACAGCAGAGGGCTGGATGGCCGGCCTTGGGGGAAGCTTGCACTGCACCATTTCTGGGAAGTGGGGGCCTGTTTTGCATGAGATGGGTTAAATATCACTGAGCCTGGAAGCCCAAGGGCCATTGTACTGAGGCTACAAGGAAGCTGGGGCAAGTGCCCTTGAGAGAGGCGGGGGCCGGGGATGGGCGTCATGTGTGCACCGAGCTCCGGGGCCCAGCAGAGACGAGAGGTCTGTGCAGGACTTAGAGGAGGGGGAGAAGACCCCCACCTGCAGCCCGCCTGCCAAGGAGGACGGGAGCAGAAGGGGCCCTTCCCCGCCCAGCCTGCTCCTCCAGTCACCAAAGCCACTTTCCTCGTTTCCAAAATGGAAATCATAATGTCTGCCTTGCCTTCTGGCAAAGCCATTATGGACCTTCTCTCTGATAAAGGGCAGGGAAATGCGTCTGCGAAGTTCTGAGGAGGTCGGGAGGCATTATTCAGGAAAGACGTTTCCATATGCTTCCCTTGAAGACACAATTCCCCTTACAACGTTCACGACTGGAATCAATTTACAGGAATATGTTCTGCATCCGATTTCAGGAGGAGCCCCAGGCTCCTGGTCCTTGTCACCCCCCTGCTGCTGCTGCTGCTGCTGCAAGGCAGCCTGGCCCCCGCCCCCCACCCCCAGACCCTCCCTCCGGGCTGCTTTGTCATGGGCCTCATGCCCGCTTGGGTCGCTCCCTCCCTTGTCCTCCTGGATCCTTCTCCGTGTGCTGCTCCTGCTGGAGCTTTGTTCCCCTTGCCTGCCTCTCTGGTGGGGTTCGGAGGCTCAGCCCCCAGACCCGGCTTCCCCCCGGGGTGTCATCCATTCCAGCCCACCACCTACCACCCGTGTGTCCAGGGGGTCGTCCCGGCCTTGTCACACGTGTGCCTCAGTCACACGACACCGTGAAGGTGTCGCTCAGAATAACTAAAAGAGCGTCCCTCCTATTTTCTCCCCAACGGAACCTGCTGCAGATCTCGCTGCGAGCGGCACCCACCGGCTTCCAGCAGCCCAACTCCAAGCTTGAAACCAGCTCTGCCTCCTGCTCCTGCGAGCCCCCACCCCCAGGACACAGAGCCCCTCCTCCGTGGAGCAGCCTGGACCGGGGGCGCGTCCGCACCTGCTGCTGCACCAGGCTCCGGGGACAGACAGCCGAGACCGTCCTCGTGCTGGTGAGCGAGCTGGGTCCCCGCTGGGAGAGGTGTCAGTCCCCGCTGAGAGGAGGCAGCCAGCCTCCGCCGGAGTCCACTGCCCCCACGTGCTGGACAAATGTCACGACTCCTAACGTGTCCCCCCCAGGAGAAGTGTCGGGAAGCCCTGTCCTAAGGGAGCTGATTTCATCTGAACGACAGAGACGAGGACCCAAAGCTGCCAACACTGCCTGCCTCTCCTCGGGGTTCCAGCAGTTCCCACCCGGGTCCCTTGGGGAGCGCGGCGGTCCGGCCCGCCTGTCCTCTCCCGTGGCCCCCGGGGTGCAGGCTGGAAGCAAGAGCAAGAGAGACCCCCCAGGGAGTCAGCACCCTGGCTTTGCCCCGGGCTTCATGGGCTTGGAAACTCTGCTCCCCACTCAGGGGCCTGTAGCCCCGCTCTCCCGGCCTCTCCAGCCACCTCCCATCTGCCCCCCGAGGCCCCCCGGCTCCCCAGAGTGGGCACTCACGGCTTTCGCGTGAAGTCGGCGAGGTCCTGACACGCCCCTGCACCCCTCCGCCGTACGGGCAGCTGCCCTGCTCCCAGGCCCCCGGGGAATGCAAGTCTCACCAACGGCCCGAGGCCTCCTGTGACCTCCCAGAATTCTTGAGGCCGGGCACATCGGAGGCACCCCTGTCCTGTCACCGTGTTGGAGGTGTGGCCAGGCCGCTGGAGGAGATGGTACGGGGATGAGGGTGGCAGGGACGGGCCGCGCCGGCCCTTCTGGAAAGCCCATATGTTAGCATCTGGGAGTGCCCGGGAAGGAGCAAGCGCGCATCGGGGGACTAATGGCCACGACTCAGCTGAACTCTCCTCCTCAAGCAGCGTCTAATCGGATCATTAAGGGAGGATGGGGATGGGGAGTTGCCTAAATGGGAGCAGATTTTCCATCGTTCTCCGCCTCCCCTGCAGGCACCCGCACACACACCCACACACACTCCCGCACACACGCACACGCGGGAACACGCCCACACACACGCACATATACGTATTTGACTCCTGTTTGTAGGTCCTCGGAGACGCTCTTGATTTAATTACAGCTTGTCGAAGGCGAAAGAGAAGGGTCCGGTTGAATCCCTACACGAGACATCACCGCTGAGACCACTTCGGACCCAACGGCTTCTCTCGAACGAAGGCACAGGGCGTCGGTGTTTCTTAGAGCACCTCGGGGTCACGGGGCCAGGGGCAGAGACGCCGCACGAGGTCCTGGGCTGCCTCCACGTGGGCACACCTGACCCTGGGGCATGTCTCGACGTCCGGTGTGATCCGATGGGCAGGTGCACGGCAGGGCCACCGTGCGGGGCTCCTGACACCGTGGGAAAGCAGGTATCGCAGAAGATGGTCTCCCGCGTGGTCTCCCGGTGATCCAACTTGTGTCTATACCACTCTCTGGCGGATTAAGCCTGCAGCAGCGTTAGGTCTGAAACACCGTGTACATACTTGAATTAAAAGACACTTTGTGGCTAAAACATACCAACCACATCACTGCCCCTTCCTTTCACAGAATGGTCTCTCCAGAGCCTGTGAAGCTGACGGCATCTCGCCCACAGAACTGCCTCCAAAGCCAGCGTCTGTCCTCTCAAACCCTGCTGCCGCCGTGCCGACTTGGGCCATGGAAGGTTCTAGATCCTCTGTTGTCACTCACCGTCTTCACAGCCTCCATCTCTGGGAAGTGCGTTCTCAGCTCCTCCCCGCGCGGCACCTCCTCAGCCGTGAGTTTGAGCCGAGACCGGGGCAGTGCGGTCCCGCGTCCCGGCTCTGCTTGGGGCTCTGGTTCTCCCGCCGCTGGTACCACGTCTGCGGGGACACCCTCCGTGGACGCCCTGGACCTCCTGTCTGCAGAAGACGCGCCGTCCGGGAAGCTCGACGAAGCGAGTTGTGCTCAGGTTTCTCCCAGTCCCACATTGCGTTACACTCGGATCCTTTTTCTCTTCTGTCTCACAGGGGCCGCGGCAGCCCCTGGGCACAGAGGCACGTGGAGGGTTTGGGGCCCTCCGTGCTGATTGTCTGTCGCTGCAGAGCGAATGTTTACGCCCAGGGTGGCATGACACCGCCCGGACTGTGCATCTCTGTGCTCCCCTGAGTCGGAGATCCGGGAAGGGTTGGGGGTGCTCTGCTCAGGGTCTCCCCCAGCCAGGCCCTGCTTCCTCCGGATCTCGAGGCCTCTTTCAAGTTCATTTGCATCGTTGGCAGAATCCGGCTCCTGTGGTTTGGGGTTCCTGTGGCCCCTTCGGTGTCCGCTTACCCAGGGCTGTCTGCTGCCCTCGGGGCTCGGGGAAGAGGGTCCTTCTCTGGACCACAGGCCCGTCTCTGGTGCCGTGGGAGGGGGCTCCTCCCCACCTGCCATTCACATCACCAAACCCCTTCCTGGGAGAACCCCCAGGCGTGCACAAGGAGGGAGCATTGTACAGGGTGAGGACACGGGTGGGAGACCTGGGGGTTCCTTCGACCATGCTCCCTGCCCCCACCGGGCTCTCCGGGCTGCGAGGCTCTGCCATGGGTTTCCGGGTGTTTGCAGGCTCAGACGGCCCTGCACGGAGTGGCCTGCAGAGGGCAAAGGTTCCAGCCTCTTCCACGTCCCCTTAGGTTGCATGCCACCAGCGCAGCCTGCATTGTGGGACCATCACTGGATGGCGTCCTCGGAAGGCAGGACATGGGGGGGACAGAGAGGGGACGGCCTCTATAAGCAGAGTCTCAGCCGTGAGTCTTGCCGCCTCTATGAGCCTTCTTCCCCGCGCTGCGCAGCAGACTGTCCGCCAGGAGCGTGAGAGCTGCAGACGGCGGGCCGGACCCCCGAGGGTCACTGCAGGCAGTGACAGCGAAGGAACGAGAGAGAGAAAAATCGTTACGCCCACTTCACAGAGACGAACAGTCTTACCGTATGACCCAGGGGCCGTGCCCGTACGTAGTCACCCGACTGCCCGGAAAGCTGTATCTCCACACAAAAACCCGCATGTGGATGTTTGTGGTCTCTTTACTTGTAATCGCCAAAAAGAGGCAGGGACTAGGGTGTGCTTCAGCAGGGGATAGAGACGCTAACAGGTGTGTGTCCACGGCATGAGCTACTAGGAAGAAACGAGCGGTGGAACCACGACAGACGCGGTGAGTCCCGACCACACACGGCACGTGAAAAGCGCCCGTCGGAACAGCTACGCACCGCTCAGCTCCATTTGTAGGACATTCCGGAAAAAACAGAACTGTAGAGACGGTAGTCAGGTCGGGGGCTGCAGGGGAGAGGAGGGAGGGGCGGGAGGGGCAGGAAGGGCGGGAGAGCACAGGTGTTTCCTTGTTCTGCGTGGGGCTGTGACGCGCCTACCACGTGTGTGTCTAAACCTGGGGACATTCACAGCCCTGAGAGCGAGCTGGGATCCCCACAGCTTTTAAAAATATTTAGAAGTTGGGGCACCTGGATGGCTCAGTGGGTTAAAGCCTCTACCTTCGGCTCAGGTCATGATCTCAGGGTCCTGGGATCGAGCCCTGCATCGGGCTCTCTGCTCCGCAGGGAGCCTGCTTCCCTTCCTCTCTCTCTGCCTGCCTCTCTGCCTACTTCTGATCTGTCTCTGTCAAAGAAATAAATAAAATCGTTAAAAAAAAATAATATTTAGAAGTTCAGGGGATCTCAGGACGGAACGAAAAATGCATCAGGACAATCCAACTGTATTACAAATATAGGAAACCCCCTCACTGAAGGGGGTGGGGAGAGGCACCGGCCTGAGTAACTTGGAAGGGAAGGCGTCTTCCACCAAAGACAGGGGCGCCACGGGAACTCCGCTCCAGCGGGGAACGTGGTCTCCAGGGGACCCGGGTCCACCCGCCGACGCCACTGTGCCGGGGCCAGGCCGGGAACCCCCGTGAGCAGACGCAGGTGGAGGGAGCCGGGGGTCTCCCTCCGTGTGGACAGGCGAGCAGGACGGGTCGGAGCAGGAGCGGGAGCCAGGATGGTGCCGAGCGGGAGTGTCAGGTGAGCGTGTGTCCAGGTCCTGCACACCCCGGTGAGTGTGCACAGAGATGTTCCCCGATCTGCGAGCACATGCAGTCAGCACGCACATGCAGTGTCTCGCTCTGCCGGCCAGGCGCCGTGGAGCAGTGACAGCGGCACCCGACACCCAGACCTCGGCCGCCAGCATCCTGCAGCCGAGAGAAGCCGGGCGTCTGGGAACAATGGACGCGTCCAGGACCCGGACAAGACGCGCGCATCCAAAGTGAGTGCGGGTCTGCCTGTGTGCCAGAGAGTGAGCTCACACTCAAACGCACACCAGTGGGGGAAAAGCCAGCTGGAAGGGTGCTCAGCGGCCAGAGCTGGAACAGCTCCAGCAACAGAATAAATAATGTAATATTGGATTATAACGCAAAGTGCAAAATTAATATCCATGAGGCCATTTAGCTGGAAACAAACTGGGCCATAAACAAGGTAATGGGGATGAGTAGACACGGCTCCCAGGCCAGAAAATCCCACATACGCAGGTGGACACCCCACTCAAGGAGGGGAGTGTGACCCCACCCTAGGTATGGGCTGCTCTCGGTGACTTCCTTCCCAAGTGGGCAGTCTGGAAAGGGGTGGGGAGAGCCCCCGATCGCGGACAAACAGAGTGACCAGCATGACACGGCCAGATGGCCAAGCTGACCTCCTGGTGTAAGTCGCATTGATAGCAAGTGTCCTTGCTGCGTGCGGTGACGACGGTGCCTCACTGCTGTGGCCTTCCTCCCCAGACTCACGACCTCGGTCTGAAAATGAGAGAAGCGTCAGGCACCATCCGACGGGGACAAAACCTACAACATACATGACCAGCGCGTCCCACAGCTGCTGTGGTCGCTGAAAACAAGGGAAGTCGGAGAAACGCTGGCGCCAAAGGAGCCCCGTGGTGAGCTGCAGTGCGGTGTCCCGGGCGGGGCCTGGAACCGGATGGACACAAGACAGAGACCAAGGAAACCTCGACATGGACGTTTACCAGTGGAAATGTCTCGGCATCGTTTGTCCCCTGTGCCAACAAGGTGACCCTTGGGGAGGACATTAACTGCCGCGCGAGCCAGCTGCGAGGTGCACGGGAGCTCCGGCCACTGTCTCAACCGTCCTGTCGGTATGAGGGCACGGCAGCTGGGGGTGTTGGTAAAGCTCACGTGCACGTTGCCCCGAGGAAATGCTGCATCCAGAGCAGAAGCAGGCGTGTCCTTCCTCGGCGCCGGGAGAATCCTGCCACCGTCCGCCCCAAGGATCCCGCGGATGTCTCCTCGCATCCCGCACCGCCAGGCCCGGCACCAGCTGTTTTGGGGGAAGCCTTCGCGCGTGGGTGGAAAAGTCCCCAGTCGGTTTCCCGGGGGGGCTTGGCACGGACTTCCTTCCACAGGGCCACATCCATTCCTGCAGGAGTTTCCCGCGCAGGTCATGCCCGCGGTCCCCACCCTGTCCCCAGACAGCTGCCCCCAAATGCCCGCGCTGAGGGCCGTCAGGAGGACCTGGCACACAGTGGGTCCGCAGCCGGGGCGGGACTCCTCAGGAAGACTGCGACACGTCCACCCGCGTGTCCCCTGGCCTGCAGGGCAGACGGTGGGCGTGCATGACCGCTGGCCCTCGTTCGCACCGACAGGCCCTCCAGCCGCGCTCGGCACTGGGAACTGAGGTAACCCCCACGGCCCATGCAGGCCGCTCGTGCCGGGGCGGGAGGTGCTGAAAACCCGGTCCCCTACTGCGGGGAGAAGGTTCTCACCTGAGACACAGGACACATGGGCTGAAGACGAAACAACCGTGAAGCTGGAATTCTTTACAATCACGATGACCGTGAAGTATTGGCAGTGCGTCACCGGGGCCAGATGGCCCACATGAGCCGGAGCCCTGGGTGCCGGAGGGTGAAAGCCTGCAGCTGCCACATGGCCTGATGTTGGCCTGGATGAGGTGCGCGGTGGACAGAAGCCCCCCACCCAGTTTTGCTCCCAACAGACACTGGGTCAGCTTCTCACCGCAGATCCCCATCCCGTGCGCTCCCTCCCCCGCCCCACCAGGACAGGGTCGACCCAGGGAGCCCGTGTCCTGTACGGAAGAGACTGGCCCTCCCTGGGCTGTCTTCTCCCAGACCATCATCGCATACCCCCCTTTCCTGCCGGCAACAGAGAAGAAGGAAGAACTTTGTCCTCCCACGCAAGACGAGGTCCCCGGTGTGCCGAATGGCTCCAGGTGGGCCCCAAAGGCAACAAACCCAAGAAGGACAATGTCAAAAGAAGAGTCTTCAGAGAAGAAAGATCCACAGCCTTCGCCCCTCCCCCACCTGGTCCTGGGGCTCAGGGCGCTGAGCAGCCACTGTTCAAATCATTTGGGGTCGTTGACAGCTTAGAGAACTAGGTGGGGTCTGTGAACACTCCTCAGAAAAACGTGCAGAGACAGAGACACCCATTCAACTTTGCTTATGATTCTCGTGACTTTCAGGGTCCACAGAGCCTGTGAAGCCACGTTCAAAACCTCCATCCCAGTGCGTGCCACTCCCCATAACGAATACATGACTCCGGAGATAAAATTAGATGTCTACCTCATCGCAAACACAAAAATAAACTCCAGATGGAGTAAAGACCTAGATGTGAGATGGGAAACTGTAAAACATTTTAAAAAGCACAAGAGAATGTTTTTATGGCATCCTGGAGGCGACAAGACAATAAACACACAAATCAGAAGTGAAACAGCCCACCAGAAGAGTGGACAGAGGACAAGAGCCCCAGCTCACAACCGGGCGAGACCCCAGCGGTCCGCGAGGCGTGAGGGAGTGTGTCTCCCCGCCCGTAATGATGCCCCGGTTCACATCCATCCCCTAACAAATGCTGATGAGCCTGATAACGGCAAATGTTGGCCGGAATGTGGAGACACAGGAACTCTCATCGTCGCCGGCGGGCGGTAAATTGCTAGAACCACTTTGGAGAGCAATTTGGCAGTCCCCACAGAAGCCGAGATTGCCCGAGCTCCCCAAATGACCCGGCAATTCCACTCACGGTGGCTCCCCGCAGGTGACCTCGCACACACTCACAAAGCTTGTTCTCAGAGGCGTATCTAAGACAGCGAAATGGCAAAAAAAAAAAAAAAAAAATCTCTGATTGGGGAAATGGGTAAATATTGGTTTTTTCATGCCACAAAACACAAAACCATAGTTAAAGTGAGTGGACTAGGTGTCTCTCTATCAGCATACATAAATCTCCAAGACATGATGTCGAGGGAAAAGGGAAAACAAGAGACAAAAGGATTCGGGCAGATGGCCCGGTGTGTGAGTTTCTAAGGCACAAAACACGACCGCGCTCCGTGGGGAGCACACGCAGACTTGCGGGCAGCCTGAGTCTGTGCGGAAAGAGGAAGGCTTTCCCTGCCATTTTCCAGAAGCGCTGAAAGCAGACAGGGTGAATAGCCAGCACCTGCCAGTTTGGGTAAATACGTCCATTATGTGTTTGATCGGACTTTGCGACCTTCAGAAGTAATTCACACTTTCATTTTTTTAAACAATGTTTCACAATTTTCTGTATTTTTGTAAACAATGCGTGATCTCTGAGGTGGCTGGTCCCCCTGTGCTCCAGGAGCCCCGCACAGCCCAGCTCGGGCTGGGACACAAATGCAGTGTCCTATGGGACGGAGAGCCCCACTTCCTATGGTAGCAGACTCCCCGTTTCCTACGGGACAGAGCACCCGTTTCCTATGGGAAAGAGCCTACATTTTTTGTGGGAACTTCCGTGCTCAGACTGCGATGACCCCACTGAGGGAGACAAAGAGCGCTGTGCAGGGCAGCCAGGGTGGCTTTCTCCAAGGACCGGACACTGAGCTGAGAAGTAAAGAAGAGAAAGGTCCAGTCACTTGGGAAAACGGAATTTTTTAGGCAGAAAAAACAAAATTTGCAAAGGGAGAGTCTGATGAGGAGGAAAGCCAGCCTGACTGGAGTGTAACCCCGGGGAGGAGGTGTTGGACCTAGAGCGGAGGTAGAGACACGCTGAGCCCTGATCCCGGCCACTGACTGAGCCTGAATCCTTCATACATCAAGCATTGATCACACCCCAAGCCCCGACCCAGGTTTTACTCTGAGGAGCCCTGTCCCTGCCCATGGACTGAGCCCTGACCCTCGCAACAAACCAAACTCCGATTCCTGATCCCAGAGTAGCCCTGATCCCGAGTCAGGGGCTGAGACTTGATTCCCGGCCACAGACTGAACCCCGATCTCTGGTCACAGGTTCCATCCCGATCCCTGGTCATGGGCTAAGCCCTGAGCACCCCTTGTTCTGGACCCTCCTTTTCCCTGGCTGCTTCTCGGGGGAAAGGTCAGAGGAGGGCTGTGGCTGGCTCTGCCATGCCCCATCCTCCCGAGCGCTGCAGCGGGGCCGGTGCCTGGCCCGGCCCATGCGGTTCCCTTCTTGGCAGGTGCATGACTCCCGGAGGCCATGTCAGGGCGCAGCAAAAGACAGAGGCGTCTACGTGCCTCTGCAAAGCCACCATTTGGTCCACGATGGGTACTAATTGCTCTCAGTGATGCCTGGTGCTCTGTTAAAAAAAAATTTTAATGTTGATTTTATTGAAAAACAGAAATAGCAGAGCATATGTTCGGACCATCTTCAGTGCTAACTGGCAGTGCGGAGGGGCCGCATCCCGGGCCGCCCTGAGAACCTGCAGCGCTGCTGACGGGACCCGTGGAACCCGGCCACTGTCCTGACGGCTGCTCACGGTGGGAGGGGCGTTCTGTAGGTGGCCGGTGAGGACTTCACTGTGTTTGCTGGAGACCGGACAGCTCGGGGCCAAAGTGTCCCCAGGAGCCTTTGTCTGGAGCCACACCTCCTACAGTTTGTCTACCTGGGAGGTCAGGCACGGAGCAATCTGGTGGGAGGCGGGGGTGACCACCTGGCCATGCCGTTGATATCATCAATGTCAGTGATGATGCCAATGGAGACAGAGAGCAGGGCCGTGGCCACAGTGTGGAGGACGCCCAATAAGGACACCTGTCCCGAGCATCCAGGCAAATGCCAGAGAGAGACAGACAGGGCACGAGTGTCCAGGAATAACCCAGAAGCGCAGCAGGGCTGGGTGTTGGGGGCAGCACGTGCTCTCCCTGCTCTGGCCCTATGGGGGCCCTCACCCGTCCACCCCAGGTCCACCCCACCACCCAGTTGGCCTGGGACAGAGCCTGCGGGTCTGTGGACCCTGAGCGTCCACATGCAGCATTCAGCCCAGACGACAAGGAGGCCAGCAGACTGTTGCTGCCCCTCGCCAGCGACAGTGGTCCCTGCTCAGGGATCGGAAGGGACTGGGGTTCCCATCCCCCTCTCCCTCTGGGTGTGTCTCTTCCCATCTCTAGCTCTCTGACTTTGTCCCCTGTGTTTATATCTCTGGGTTTCCATCCGTCTCTTCACTTACCTGTCTGTCTGTCTGTCTTCTCACTCTCCCACCTGCTGCCCGGGCTCACCCAGCACTACCCCAGGCCGATGACGGAGAGGGTTCCCTGGACCCGCAGAACTTGCCCTGTACTGGAGGAAGACAGAAGCCCAACATGGGGGCGAGGGTCCGGGGTTGGTGAGCACAAGCGTTCACTTGGCCCCGAGGGGCCGGGGAGGGACGGAGGGAGGGAGCCAGGAGCTGCTCCAACGTGTGCGTGGGGCTGAGCACCGAGAACCTCTTGGGGGCCCTGGAAAGCAGGGAGGTGTGGGCGCTGGTCCTGCAGGGTCGACTGCGTGCTCTGGGAGGGTCACCCTGGCCATCGTGTGAACGGGTCATTTCAGGGACAACACGCCAAGTAGGTTTGACCTCCAGGGCCCCCTGCCGAGCTGTGTGACGTGGGATGAGTGACCGCATGGGCAGCCTCACGCTCCGAGCATCCCCCGGTCCATAGCAGTCTCTGCAGGTCAGGAGGTGGGGGGCTGAGGTGTGCAAACAACCAGCTCCCCGCATGCCCCGACCTCTCAGCTCCGACCTCGGGCCCCACTCGATCGCCCTTCGAAGCATCCCAGCTCTTAATCCATCTCCACGCCACGCCCCAGAGGAGCACTTAGACGTGGTGGCCGACTTGTCCTGGCCATCCCCTCCCCTGTCTGCTTCTGCGGCAGCAAGTCCCACACGCTTGGTGCCCCAGCTCTGTCCCCGTCCCCTGCCATCCACCCTGCGTGTCTCCTGTGCTCCCCAGGACTCTGCACGGGGAGGGAGCGTCTGTGCCTGCAGTAGCTGAGCATGTTCTCACTCCTTCGCTGGAACACCCTCTGCCCCGTCTCCAGCCTCCTGACCAGCCCCCAGCGCAATCGGCCTGGCAAGTCCATGCTGGGACTCGTGCCCGGGGCCCTGAAGCAGGTCCCTGTTCAGTAGAACGAAGCGCCCACTCGGCTTGCAGGACAACACCCTGCTTCCCACGCTGCTGTCCAGGATCGCTGATCACCGTCCGACTACCGCACCCACGACCAGCCGGCCCCTCGCTGCCCAGCCCCTCCCCTGCCCCCTCCCCCAGGGCTGCCCGGAGACACAGTGCGAGGGCAGACCTGACCTACTGACCCACATCTGTCCCGCCTCCGGGGCTGCCAGAGCTGCCGGGCCAAGCAGCTGAGCCGTGCGCCTTCAGGCCTTTGCCAAGTGCTCCTGCTGCGGGCTCCCCTGCCCCACCGGCCCTGGGAATGCCCTCCCTGCCTCGCACGCACGCTCCCCAAGAATGCCTCCCCGGAGAAGCCCTCACTCTGTCAGCCACAGGACCCTCCTGCGGGGCCGATGACGGGAGGTCATGGCCCCACTCCGCTCGCTCCGCTGCCGGACAGGGAGGAGGTAAGCACTCCCTCTCTCTCTCTCACTGCCTCTACCCACCACAGCGCCTGCGGCATTGTCGGGATCAGAAGACCTTAGGTAAGCTCGAGGTTGCCACTGAACGGATGCATTGACCCGAGTGGTGCAAAGGGCCGGCTGTGTCTGCAGGGTGAGGATGGGACCTCAGCCAGGGCCTGCGATGCGTGAGCCTGGGACACAGGACCCCCTGGGCCCCAGGTGCCCTGCTGCAAGGTGGGAACAAGGCCAGAGCAAGACGGCCCGGCGGCCGGAGCCCCAGCCCGACACCGACCCCGGCCATGTCTGCAGAGCGTCCGCTCCGGGTCAAGCCCTTCTCCACTGCACCCATCCCGCGGGCATGACCTTATCTCAGCGCCCGGCACGGGGATGCGGAGGAGACTCTGGAAACCAAGGACAGCTCTCGAGCACCTGTGTCAGGGGCTTTACGGGGCTGCCTGCGTCTCCTCCCTCCGGCCAAGCCAGGGAGCCAAGGCTGCGCGGTGCAAATCTGCCAGGAGGCTCGCGTCCTCCTCCGCCGGAGCCCACCACCTGGGGCCAGACGCACAGAGGCAGCCGCAAAACACCCGCCCCTGGCGGCCACGCAGTAGGGGGGTTCCCTGTCGCCAGAGGATTGTGTCGCGTTTCAGCCCTGTCAGGTGACCCACAGCCAGCGCTGCCCGTGACCCTGCTGTGGTGCATCCCCCGCACCCCGCAGACCCCCTGAAAATGGAGGGCTGGGAGCCGGAGAGGCCGCAGACTGAGCACGCGGTGGCCCCGGGAACCTCTGCCCTGAGCCGGCTTCGGGGCCAGTGAAACTGGGGCCACAGCCCCGGGAGAGGGAACGGCCCTAGTAAACTGGAAACACCTGTTCTTCCATCTCGGCTGACACTGGCGCAGGAGAGACGCAGAGCCCGGACGCCGTGGGTGCGGCTGAAGCAGCCACGTCCCGGAGCCCTCGCTCTCAGGGCTCTCTGTCCAGAGATAGGTCCCCCGCAGAGGAGAGGAGCAGGGTCACGGAGGGAGGACGTCGGGTGGCCTCTCAGGCACAGAAGGGCTCTTTGGTTCGTAAAGGGGCACCGCCCCCAGCTGGATGGGGTCCAGGTGACATGCGGGGACCTCCAGCTGCCTGGGATGGATCTCTGGGGTGTGAGACCTGTGCTCTGGACGTGTCCAAACAGAAGATGGGCTTGGGCCCCGATTCTAGCGTGTGCAGAGACACAGCCCAGGTTCAACCGTGGACTGTGGATTCTCTGCCCTGTGCTGGATGGGAGAGCGCGCGAGGGCCAACGGCTGAGACTCAGACGCCAGCAGACCTAAGCCAACTCCTCCCGGCCTGACCCTCTCCGTTGGGATCAGGGACTGGAACACACTTCACCTTCCCTGTCACAGCATGGTGCTCGGAAGGCTGGCGGGGCCTTCCTGCTGTGGGCTCCCCAAGCAAGGGCAGAGCCGCGGCTTCTGCTGGGAGGGGAGGGCATGCCGTCTGCCGCACGGGACCGTAACCCCATGTGGTTCCAACTCATTGCCTCCTGCTTCCCATTAGACGGGGCTGGTGGTAGAGGTCAGCGGCCTACACTGCAGACCTCCCTGAGACCAAGCAGTCCGCCATGGAAAGGACAGCCCCGTGGGCTGAGATCCTGGCTCCCAACCAAGGTCAAAGCGAGGTGGCAGATGGCCAAGTTCTTCCCTGGGGTAAGCGGTGTGGCCAGATGACCCCTGCGAAGCTCCCCTCACTGGACAGCTACAGGTTCGGGGCAGTCTCAAGGCCACAGCCATCCCAGACAAGTGGCCCCCACGCACCTTGCTCTTTCTCATTTAACTTCACAACAAAGGGGGCCTGAGGGAAGGAGAGAAACAAGCAAGCACAGATACTGAGGTATTATTTTCTCGAGCTAGAAAATGAGAGCGAAACAGAGTGAAGGTGACGGGAAGTGGGTCCACGTGCCTTTCCAGATGCGCCTAAGCCAGGCCATCCAGGCTGCCCATCCATCCAGCTCCAGAAAATGAGTGCACTGAGCCTAGGAAGCTGGAGTTCGTCCCTTAGGAAAGAGGGGACCCTGTATCCAAGGGGCGAGGTGGCCACCACAGGCAGGGCCCAGACAAGCGTGGTTGTGGGCAAGTGGGCGGATCACGGGGGGCTGGCACCCAGCGCCAAGAGGCTGGTCCACAGACCCGAGAACCCAGAGCCCACGTCGGTGGACATTCTTACTCACCAGGTGCCATCAGGAGATGGGAACCACTCGGGGTTACAAGGTTAGGGCTGAAAGGAGGCTGAGAGCTACACCAATGTCCAGGCACCAGCAGCGAAGCCCTGGACCCTTGGCCAAAAAGGGGCCCAAAGTACGACTCGGCATCCACCGTGGCCAGGAACGGGGCAGGATGCTCACAACTCAAGACCAGCTGGACAGATCCTTCACCTTGGGGAGCTGATGAGATACTTCTGGAGTCCTTGAACTCCTCTTGTCTCAGGCCAGGCCCAGATCAAGAGGACCCTGGCTGGGGGCATCTGGAGGATTCAGTCCATGAAGAGTCTGCCTTTGGCTCAGGTCATGATCCTGGAGTCCTGGGGTGGAGCCCCCCATGGGGGGAGGGTCCCTGTTCAGCAGGGAGTCTGCTTCTCCCTCTGGCCCTCTCCCAGCCTCCACTCATGCTCTCTCTCTCTCTCTCTCTCTCAAATAAATAAATAAAATCTTAAAAAAAAAAAAAAAAAGAGGCTCCAGCTGGGAGAGGAAGGGAGCCGAGTGTTGGGAGGTGTGGTTAGGCAGACGAGCTCCAGGCTCTGCAGTGACTGCTTCCTTCTCTCCGTGAGACCCTCAGTAGGAAAGCCCCTTGCCTTCTCTCAGTTCTGTCCAGTGCAAGGCTCCATGGTGCATGGGTCGCACTGGCAAAATGGAGTCATGCCCCACCGAGCACCGGGGACACGTGACATGTTTGAGTGTGGTGAGGTCTAGCACAGTGTTCTTTATCTCATTATGCCGGCACAGTCCCTGCTAAGAGTACACGAGGGAACGGAACGTATGCATTAGTGAACCGGTGCGTGCATGAATGCGTGCGTGAACCAATGAATGCGTGTGTGCATGAACAATGGATGAGTGTGTGAATGTGTGCATGAACAATGGATGAGTGTGAACACACGCATGCATGAAAGCACAGAGGGTCAGGTGCGGAGCAACCTCTCTAGCTGACACTTCCCACTTAAGTCTGAGCCTGGAACGTCATTTAACCCACACTTGGGGTAGTTGCCGGATTTGTCTCCCCTGAGCCCCCACTGCATGGGCCCACCCCTTCCGGGTGCAGAGGGCCATCTCCACCCTGTTCAAGGGCACGGCTGGATGGAGAGGGTGCTGGGGGGGGTGAGGCTTCTCCCCCGCATGCCCAGCCGAGGGCATGCCCACATGGGTCTCTCTGCCAACCTAAAGGACCACCATCACGGGGGTCTTGGGAGGGGTCCCGGGGAGGGATTCGGAGGCCTGGAAGGAGGGGGTGTGTTGTGCACGCGTGCCAAGGGGAGGGCAAAGCCCAGCTCTTCCGTGCCCGTTTTTCTGGGGGTGGTACTACTTGTGGGCTTTTACACCTCTCTCTTTATTAACGCCTCTCTCTCCTCCTTCAGATTCTAATCGCCTTCCAGAAAACAGCTGCTATTAGCTTCTCCCCTGAGCCTCCAAATCCCTGGTGCTCAGCAAAATTCCCCTCTGATTGAAGCAGCTGCGCTGGGAGCTGAGCGTCCGCCTTCAGAGCTCATCAAAGCCCCTCAAAGGGGAGATTAGCCGAGCATCCCATCAGGCCTGGCATTGTCGCCATTCACCGCGCCAGCCGCGCTAGGCCACCGTGGGCCTCGCGGAAGACACGGAATTAGAGAGTGTGGGGCTCTTAGAAGCAAAGGCTTTCAGAAGCACGGAATCATCAAAATCTTCCCCCCAAATCAGCTTAGGGTGTTAGAATTTTAAGGATGCATCCTTTCGGACGCTCACACTCTTAGAAGTCACCTCAAATTTTATTCCCATGAAGTTTGGGGTAAAATAGACACATCGACTGTTTGGCACCTGCAGTTTGGCGTCTTAGTCCGTAAAAGCCCAGAGTCGCAGCAGTCGTGGGCCAGAAATCGTGCGGTCTGGGGGTTGGAGCGAGACAGGACTCTGCAGCATCCATCCCCCCAGCCCTGCCCTTCAGAGTTGCCCTCTCCTGCCTCTCATGGCTCACGGTTGGTCCCCAAGTCTGCCCCTCATTAGCCTGGGTCCAGGCGGTCTCAGCATGGGGAAGACGCTTCCCATCCCCTGTGACTGATGACCCCAGACCCCACCAGTTCCCTGAAGGCTCACACCCTGTCCCCTGCCCCACTGGACGTTCTCACATCCTGCCACCCTGCCCCTGCACTGGACACGTCCACACCCAGCATCCCGGCCCTCCCTGTGCATGCACACACGCCCGCCCCTTGCCCCCACCAAGGTCCCAGGAGACCCCTCCGCCCTGAGGCATTTGCAGGCTCCAGCCTGGAACTACTTGCTCCAAGGAGACCCAGGACTACCACAAAAGAGTCAGGCAGAGGCAGGGATATCCCCAGTGGGGATGGGGTCCTGGAATCCCCCAGCCCTCACCGTCCCATGCTCACCAGGGCCCGTGGGCATCCGGTCTCAGGGCCTGACCCTCTGCACAAACATCAGACACCCTATAGAGGACCACAGGGGCAGGGGGTTCAAGTGGGCGTCCTCTCAAACTGAGTCAGTCTCACCCATGAAATGGGCCACAGGATCCCTTTTTGGGATCACTAGGGTTAGAGAGCTGGTACGTGCAGAGCACCCAGGGGGACTCCCAACACCCACAAGGTGCAGGGAATTAGAGGCACCCAAGTGTCCCGACACCACAGAGCCCGGGAGGAGAAGACAGGACAGTCGGGATAGGCAGGGGAACTACACACCGTGGGGGAGGAGGGATTGTGCAGGCGCCCCTGGAGACTTTCCCTTCAGCTGACCCCTTGAGACGCCCCACACCCACCCAGGACCCCTATGGCACTGGTAGTCAGATAAGGCTGACTCAAGGGTCCTTCTCTGTCACTCACAGCAACAGAAGGAAGTAGTTGCTGCAGCCAAGAGCAGAGGAGGAGCCCTTGTCCCCAAGACCACAGCATGCCTCCTGTCCCCCATCCCTGCTGCTTTGCTCTGGCCTGTCCCATCCTGGTCCCCCTGGACCATTGCAGTGGCCTATTTCCCTTCCTGAGACACCCCACTCACTGTCTCCTCCTCTGTCCCCCGCACTCCCTCATCCACCTACATGAACCCCCGCAGCTCTAGGGACTCACAGGCCCGATCTCCACTACTGTTCTTGGCATTCAAGGCTCCCCACTTTGGGGCTGGAACCTACCTGCTCATCCCCTGCACACTCCTAGGAGCCTCCTGTCCCCACCACACGAGGTGGCTCTGGACCTCCACTGCCCGGCAGGTTTCCTGGCCTCTGGACTTCTGCTCCCTGGAATGTCCTTCTCTCCCTGGTGGCCTCCCCTGTCATGATCCAGATGCATAACCCCCTCCGTGGCACTGTCCCCAGCAGCGATCACGAGGATCCTGACAAATCAGCTCACCCTGTACCGACGCGGGCACACTTCACGCTCAGAGTGGTGTGGTAACTGGGCAAGGTCATGCTGCTGGTGAGCAGAAGTTCAGCTCTGCCTCTTCTAGGAGCTTTTAAGTCGGTGCCGAAAGAAGGCCTGGCTGCTGCAGTAAAGCTGGGAGATGCACAAGATATGGCCCCACTTGACCATCTATAAACCGGGCTGACATTCTATCTACTGGATGGGACTGATGTGAACATTAACTAACATGATGCTATACAAAATACCACAGCACCTTGCGCACAACAGGTGCTCCACAAACAGGTGCTCAGCAAACAGGTGTTCAGCAAACAGGTGCTCAGCAAACCGAGTGTTTCCAAGCCAGGCAAGGGGGCAGGAGTGGGGAGTCTTGGGAGTCTGTGCCCACCTCTTGGGGCTTCTCCAAACCTCTGCTTTTTCTGCTACATCAGGAGAAGGAAGTTGGTTATTTTGCCTCCTGCCTTCCCGGTCACCATGTGTGCATGTTCGGGGGACTGGTTTTCCGTCTGCTGCCCTTATACAGGTGTCACCTGTCAACAACTATCTTCACCAAATTAACACCATTTAAAATTTCCAGATCCCTGCAGCACACCCAGAATTACTGCTATTTCCATAATTGTTCACTGTGATCTTACGGCACCGTTTGCCGGGTAGAACTTGCCAAGCCTGTTGCACCTGCGTTGTTCACAGCAACACAGTGCGGGAATGTCAGGAGCTCCACACTCAAGGGAGAGCTGTCACCGGAGGTCACTGTCTGCAGGGCAGCGGCCCAGAGACCCGGCAGTGTGGTCTCGCTCTGCACTCGGCTGCCCAGCAGCCGCTCCCCTCCTGACGGCAACATCTGGCGCTGCCCTGAAGAACCACCTGTTCCCAACCATCCCCTACAGGGAGGTGTGGGACACAGCCATGCCCATCCCCAGTACCAGGAGTGAGCACGAGACCCAGCCCGGCCAATCAGCGTCTTCTATCCTGGACTAGGGATGGTGGTAGGGCTCCATCCTGGGACATGTCCTGGAAGCATGGGGAGACAGGGACCTTCTTCTCCTGGGGCTGGCCGAGGTGCTTGGGCGCAGGCCTAGAGCTGCCCAGCCTGCTCTCAGAGTGAGGATGACAGGCGAGCGAAACAGCAGAGATGGTAATATCCTGGAGTGCCCGGACCTCCCTCTTGAGCTCGAGCCTGGTAGAATGAGTTTCTGTGTCCTGAGACCAGAAGAATCCTGAATAACACACTCCAAACCCCGCGTTTCCTTCTTGCTGATCCTGGAGAAGGAGGTCAGGCCCATGGAAGAGGTGGGGGCCTGAGCAGGGGATGGATTTAGATGCAGGAAATAGGGTTATCAGAGGAGGGGCCCATGAGCCAGCAGCTGCCCTCCGTTTCCTGGACTGTGGGCCTGGCCTCTGACTCCTGAGACCCTCTGAGTGACCCGTGCCCCAGACTGCAGCCGGCACGTAGCCTCACAGTGTGGCTACAGATGCACCCAGCTATGAGGGGGAGGGGGGCCACCAGCAGCCCCTCTCTGCACTAAGGCTCCCAGGGCCCACCCTGACATGAGCCTCTCCCACCACAGAAGCCCCTCTTGGGGAGCGGTAGGGGCCGAGTCAGCCCCGGAGCTCCTGCAGCCTGGGAGGCCATTACTCTGACCCCAGGGAGCTGGGCTGGAGAGGGGCAGGGGTGTCTGGAAGCTGGGGCGGAAGACACTGGTCTTCATCTAACTACAGAGGCAGAGACTGAGGCAGGACTAAGTTCGCAGGACTAAGCATCCCTGTGAACACTGGCACAGCAGGCCCTGGGGGCTAGAGCTGCAGGAGGGCAGGACTTGGTGGAGGATGGGGTTG
The DNA here is from genome assembly GCF_922984935.1 of Meles meles. Classification (NCBI taxonomy): domain Eukaryota; kingdom Metazoa; phylum Chordata; class Mammalia; order Carnivora; family Mustelidae; genus Meles; species Meles meles. The sequence continues at coordinate 2,212,685 of NC_060066.1, forward strand.
ACCCACAGCCTCACCTTGCGCCAGACTCTTGGACCAGAGCTGGCGGGTTCTTCCTCGACAAGTCCTATAGCTGATCTGGGCTCCACGCTGCCCCGCTAGCCTGCCACATTGGACAAGTGTCTGGCCCCCTGCACCTGCAGAAAGAACTGGGAGAGAGGAGCGCAGGAGCTGTGGAGCCCCTCCCCCCGGCTCCTCTGTGCACTGCCCTCCCACCCCAGGGCACAGGCTGCTCGGGAGTCAGCCATGCATGGCATCACTGTCTGTAAGGGGCGGGGGCCCAGTGGGCACTCAGCCCAGACACCTTTGAAATCCCTACTTTCCACCTGTTGCAGTGGTCCTCCGTGCTGGGCTGTGCCCTCCCCACAGACATCCATGGCTCAGTCCCACATTTTATACCACCTCGCCTGTCCCTTCCCACCTGTCCCTCGGCCGGCTGCTTGGGGCACATCTTCTGCAGACTCTGACCCAGCACTCCAGAAGTGCAGGCCACGTGGACGCCTCATGCCTTCTTTAAAGTGTTTTGATGATGTTTGTGTGGCTGCAATGGTGCTTAGAATTTCTGCTTGGACCTGTGAGAAGTTCATCCTTCATGATGAAACTTGACAAGCATTTCTGTTCAGGTAAGGAATGAGAAGAATGTGCCCATGGCCAGCCAACCCATATTCAGTTTAACGTCAAACTAGAAATAGTGCCTGGGTGATTGGCCAGACATAGTGAGGAAAATGAAAGTCCAGGAAAATAAAGATCTAGGTTATAAACAAAACTTAAAAAAATTAAAGTATAGAAACATATTCTATGACCTCACCATAAAGAACAATTTGGAAAATGAGACAAAATGGAGACATAGCGGAGAAAACGATCAATTTGGATATATCAGCATAAAAATCTTGTCTCTTAAAAAGGGCCATAAAACATAGTTAAACATACTTTAACTCTAAAAAAGGCCATAAACACAGTTCCTGACAAAAGACTTTCACAACATATAGCAAAGAATGGATCAGTATGCAGAATACATAAAGAACACCTATAAATCAGTAACAGGACAAACAGCCCAACGGAAAATAAGCCAAGCCCACAAACAGGCAGTTCATCAAAGAGGAAGTCACAATCACAATATTTATCGGTACTTGTTCACTCATATGTGACTGTGACGGTGAATTCAGCATGAATTGAAACAGCACTTCACATCCAAGGCAATGGCAAAATCCCAGAAGTCCAACAGTTCCAGGTGGCAGGATTAGGTGGGATATGGGAAGGCCTGACTGTCTGCATGTGTGAGCTCTAATACAAGCACTGCTGTCATCTAGGAGTGTGAGACCCTGCAAGGCCCCATCCATGCATGTGCCCTACAGAAATCAGGGGTGGAAAGTGGTGCAACTGCCTGGCCAAGGCCCAAACCCTGGGTGGTTTCCTGGGGTGTCTCCTGACCACTTCTCTCTAAGCATGCCATGCACGTTCTCTGTACCCCCATTTTCTTAGTTGAGAAATGGGTGCTTCCCCATCAGATGTCACTGTGCAGATTCCATGAGAAGATGTACATAAAATTACTAGAACAGGGCATCTGGGTGGCTCAGCTAGCTCAGCATCTGACTCTTGCAGCTCAGGTCATGATCTCAGGGTGATGGAATCAAGTCCCACGTAGGGCTCCAGGCTGCTTGCAAAGTTTGCTTGAGATTCTCTCTCCCTCTCCCTCTGCCCCTCTGCCCAACTTACACTCCCTCTTTCTCCCCCTCCTTCCCTTTCTCTCTTTCTCTCATAAATAAATAAAATCTTTTAAAAAAATTTACTAGAACAGCATGTGACACACAACAAGTCTGACAAAGGACAGCTTTGTCATTGTGACATTGTTTGAAACAGGAAACCTTGGAAACAAGCCAAATGCCCATCGGTGTAGGAATGAAAGTGCACGTTTAAATTATCTTCACAGGATGGAACACACAGCAGCACTTAAAAACGTATAAAATAAACCTATATTATCAGCATGAATAGATCTTAAAGATAAAATGTTGAGTGTGACGAGAAATTCCAGAACATTACTTACACCATAATCCCATTTATGTGAATGTTTAAACACAGAAAACAATAGACCATATTGTTTATGGTGCTTGTATGTAGGAAGGTATAAAACATGGACTAATTTTTCCCCGATTTATGATACTTGGTTGCCTCCAGGAAGGGATTTTTTTCACTTGGGGTGACAGGGACGTGACTAAATCCTTTCTGGTTTTCTGGAGCTTGTTGTTGACAAAGCTCGTTGTTGGCAAAGCTCCTCAGAGTGTCCCATCACACCCAGAAGCACCGCAACCACCCGACACCCCACAACCCACCAGCCCCCAGCACTGCCCCGCCTGCCCTGACCCCTCAGTGTCTCTCCACCTGGGGCGCCCTCTCCCTGGAGGGCTCACTCCAAACACTTCTTACTGGTCAGCTCTCGGCTCAGAGATCGTCTCCCTGGAGAAGCCTGCTGTCTCGGTCAGCTCGGTGCCATAGCAAATCACCACACCAGGCATCCAAACAATAGGTATTTACTGTCTCCCAGTCCTAGAGACCAGAGTCTGAGAGCCAGGCACAGGCAGGACTGGTCTCCTGTGGCCTCTCTCCCGGCATGTGGATAACCACCACTTCCCCCTGTCTGCACGCTGGCATCCCTCTGCACGTCTGTGTCCTGCTCTCTTCTTCTGGTAAGGACACCAGTCACATTGGATCCGGACCCCCAGTGGCCTCATTTTACCTTAATCACGACCGTAAAGACTCATCTCCAGTCACATTCTGAAGGCCATCCGTGCCTTCTCCCTGCTTCTCTGTGAGTCCCCACCCCAGACCAGCACCCTGCTTGGCTCACAGAGCAAACAGCACCTATAATGACACCAACCATGGTAGGAGACCTCAAACTGGGCTCTGCTGGGATGATTCTCTAATTAATGAGTGAGGGAGTGAGGAAGTGAGTGAGTGAGATCCTGGCCCCTTAGTTTTCCCAGGCAAACCGTCCCCCTATTAAAAATCAGAGATTGGCTCCAAACCTCCGTGGACGGGCCCACACATGAGCAGCACAGGCCTCGCGGCACTGCCAGCACAGCTGGTCCCGTGTGAGAGGGGGACAGCAGGGCCGGGCCAGCACGCATACCCTCAGCTCCCCTTCTTTCCGTGTGGCCTGCCCAAGGAAGGGGACTTTCCCAACAGGGCGCCACACTGGTTCTCAGGAGAAGAAAATGAACCACAGTGAAGTGAGATGGAGCCGGCGAGACCAACCACACAGGCATCTCGGCCCTGGGGCTCCTGGCCCTTCAGGGTCTGCCATGGCTGGTCCCTGACTCCCCTGGCCCTGCCTTGAGTGTGGGAACAAATCCTGCAACAGCAGCTCGTGAGCACCCCAAACTTCACACGTGCATCCGCTCCTCTTGCCTGAGCCCTGGACCCCAGTCCTGGCAGAGAGCTGCCCTCCAGTACCATCGCTTGTACACCTGGCTGGACCTCCGCTGTCAGACCCCGCTCTGCCCCAAATGGCCCCAAACTGCTCATTCCTCCTGCTTCTGCCTCATCCTGCTATGAGCATTACAAGCTCCTGCATGGGTCCCGACCAAGGGGCTCGCCCTTGTGTCAGGGCTCATGGGCTGGTTACACTACACTTAGCGGAACGTGAAATGCCCTAAACACAGCAGGACTATGAGGGTCACCACTGGAGGTGGGGAGGCAGAAAACCAAGTCTACAATAAAGATTCTTCTCCTCCTATGGCCTGAACATCCATTTGCTGCTGATGCAATCAGAGCCTCTGCCTCCTCAGGAAAAGAAAACTCCATCTTGCAAAGAATGGGAGGGAAGAGCTGGGAGCTCACAGGAGTCCAGAAACGCCCAGCATCAGGCACATGTGTGTGTCATCACCTCAGTCACCTCTACAGCCCTGCCACCACCACTGGTACTGTCATCGCCATGACTTCCACTACATCACCATCAACATCACAATCACCATCATCATCACCATCACCATCATCACCATCATCATCATCATCATCATCACCATCATCATCACCAAAACCATCACCATCATCACCATCATCATCATCATCATCACCATCATCATCATCATCACCAAAACCATCACCATCATCATCATCATCACCAAAACCATCACCATCATCATCATCATCACCATCATCATCATCATCATCACCATCATCACCATCATCATCATCACCATCATCATCATCATCACCATCATCATCATCATCACCATCATCACCATCATCATCACCATCATCACCATCATCATCACCATCACCATCATCACCATCATCATCACCATCATCATCATCATCACCATCATCATCACCATCATCACCATCATCATCACCATCATCATCATCATCATCATCATCATCATCACCATCATCATCATCATCATCACCATCATCACCATCATCATCTCCATCACCATCATCACCATCACCACCCTGTCAACATCAGCAGGAGAATTGGCAACACATCACTGAGCTCAGGTGACCACAACGTGTGCACTTGTGGCCCAGCTAAGGTCCGGACCACTGTCTGTCTGGGATCTGGGCCCATCCTCCTGCCGTAAACCCTTGCCCCTTCCCCTCCCTGGGCACAGCCAGCTGTGGCAGAGTCCACCAATGAAGAGCCTGCCATTGGTCTCAGAGTCTGCCCGCTTGACCTCCACTTTGGCTTCCCTGCCTCTGAGACCGCTGGTCTGTGCAAGAGTGAACGCCTCACACTGGCTCCCTAGAAACAGCTTCTGAGACAGAGGCCTGTGTGCAGGTTGAGGCGCGAACTCTAGACAGCGCCCGTAAGAGGGTGGGAGGAGCAGGACTGGGCAGAGGGAGACGTTCACGCCGGCATCATCCATGGAGACTTCAGCTCATCCTGGGGCCGCGTTGGCGCTGAGCTGGCCCTACAGAGTTGTCCCAAACCAAAACTAGATCATGGCCCTCGGACCAGTCCCTGGATGAGGTCTTCCTCAGGGAGACAGTTGAGCAGGACAAGCCAACTCCCTTTGACGGAAGGCAGGGCCTGCCAAGGACACAGTGGTGAGCAATCAGCTGTCAGCTCTCCCTGTAGCGGGCTGTGGACAGCCCAAAGCGGAGTCTAAGACAGTGTTCTTGGTGCCGCTGCTGCCTGCCTGCTCCTTATTCAGGGCCCAAGGCCTCTTTGTGTCCTGCTGTCAACAGGCCCAGAAAAGGCAGCATCTGGGGAGGAAAACACAGATGACCAGACCACAAGGAGCATCCCCTGACCTCAGCTGTCACGCCATAAAGACCCGGGCCCCGGGGAAGCTGCGAATCTGCCCATGTTCTCCTCACCACCCCCCTTTTTCCCATGGATGCCACTTCTGACCTCTTCCACCTTTCAGTTCCTGGAAAGAGCCGCGCTCGTGGCTCAGAGCCCCCACCGTGCTTCTCCCTCTGCCTGGAACGCTCCCCTCACCTCTTCCCCATCCCAAGGGGCACTTCTCCAGCAGCCTTCACTGATGCCTCCTGTGCGTGTGGGTCCCTGCTGTGTGGTCCCAACACGCTTCACTTCCCATTCAGCCAGCTCTGGCTGTCAAGCGACCGAGTGACCGTAACGAGGTTGGCTGTACCGTTGTGAGGGTCACCATTGCAGAAACGAATGACTCTGGAGCTGCCCCTGGCTTGGGGCTAACAGAAGAGAGTCAACCCAGGCGGGTGGGAGGGGCCAGACATCGGACGTAGCTTGGGATGCCTAAAGGGGCCAGTGGGACTGGGCGTCCCCAAGGTGGGGGAGCTGAGGCCTCTGCCTCAGGGAAGCCCATCTTCCTCGCTTGTCTCTCCTTGGGGAGGAGAAGGGTCCCCGGCCCATGTCAGCACGGCCGAGTGCCTCTGTGGTCCCAGGGCTCTCTTCCTGGTCAGACGAGGAGGAGAAGCGTGACACACACCCTCACCGCCCTCGCCGCCCGATATGGGAAGGGCCAGCCCTCTGTTCTCCCCACCTAATGGATGCCTTCAGAAATGCCAACATTATTATCATTTCTAAGTGACATCCTCCGACTGAGCAGTCACCCCTTGGTGCTAATCTGAGCTGACAGCTTTTCTGGAACAAGTGCCCAAGTCGTCCATCTACAATTTTCCATGAAATATGCTTCATTAAGATACCAGCTGGGCAGGCAGGGAGTCACCCATTTCCCTGTTGCAGGCGGCTAGAGAGCAAACTGGAAAGCAGGTGCCCGGCCCCTGCTCCCAGCGTGGCCCCACCAGCCATGTGACCTTGGCCAAGCCGTGCAGACTGGCTCTGCCTTTGTTTCCTCACCTGTACCAAGCGAGCAAAGCCAGGACACGGGGCACGGGGAGGGTCGGCCAAGTCACCCAGGGGAAGGCCTACTTGATGCTGCACATCTGTCCCGGGCCGGGCCGGACCCGGACGCAGGTGAAGACGCCAGCACGGGTAGTGGTGCTTCCCAGGAGCGCGGGGACACCTGCCGCAGCCCCGACCGCCACCGCCCCTGCCGATCGCCCGCTTAGTGGGGTTTGTTTTGTGACAACGGCTGTACCAAGTGCTTTAAGTACATGATCCCCTTCGCCCTGGCAACCCTAAGTGGTGGGGTCTGCACTACCCCATTTTCCACGTATGGAGCCTGAAGCACGAGACTCTAGGTAACGAGGCCAAGGTTAGAGCCGAGAATTACACGAGCCCGTCACACCCAGGCCCTCCGCGGCCAGCTGTCTGCCCCGACAACGGATGGCTTCCCAGATGAGCCCTTCGAGTAGAGGAGAGCAAGAGCAGAGGAGAGGTGCTGCCCAAGGAAGTCACGGCAGACTGCCCGGCGGAGGTAACGCCGCGGGGTGAGGCAGGGAGGTTTCACACAAGGCGAAGAGAATAAGCAAAGGCACAAACCGGCATTGCCATGGGCGCTTCCAGTCACCTCCTCCTCCCACGGTCGTCGTCACCAACGCCATTGTCACTCCGGTGACTATCGTCACCCCTATGGCAAGTGCCACATCCCCGCATCGCCAAATGAGCCGCTGGTTCCAGGGTGTGGGTTTGGCATGCCTTCTTCCTTCCCTGGAAAAGCCTAAAAATCCACCACTCAGTAAACGTGGATCCTAAGTCAGTGCGATGAAATATCTGATAAAATTCTTCTTTAAAACCCAGGACAGGCTCATCGTTCCCAAGCCTCCATCGGAAATGGGCATTTGTGGGTACAGCTGGCCTCCTCCAGCATCGCACGGGGGCCAGGGGACTCCTGCTCCCCAGAAACGCACCCACCGACGGAGACAAGAGGCTGGCCTGTCGGGGCGGGAGACGGGCGGCTACTTCTGATTTTATTCCTCCTCCGGGATCCGTTACAGCCTCCCTCCTCTGCGTGGCACCCTCACGTGGTTCTGACGGATCACCCCGGAGACAACCCCGAAGACCCCTCAGAACCGTGGCTGTTTGTGCAACTTCGGACCAGCGTTTGCGTCTTCCCAGGCCTCCTTCTCAAACGTTTGTCTTCTGGCCACGAAGGAGCCTCCACGGGGCTTGGTGTTTTCGCTCAGGCCCGGGGCCACGGCAGGAACCACCGGACGAGCCGCCCTCTCTCCCCATGGACCCAACACCAAAGGGCTGGGAGGAAATATACATGTCCCCAGGGGTCCCACTCAGAAGCTGCCCAGGGTCCCTGCTGCCACATTCTAGAGCCCCAGCCACGTCTCAGGAGCAAGTCCTCGGCGGACGGGGCAGGTGCAGGGGTTGAGCACAGAGGGAGTGGACGACGATGGTGCCATGGGCTCCAGGCGAGCCCGACAGGACTCTGCACCCGGCTCCGGTCTGACACTTGCATGCTGTCACAGTCACACCACATGTGGGCTCCTCTCTCGTCTGTGGGGCCCCTTGGGAGCCCGAGACCCTGAGGGATGACACGGGCTGGTCCCAGATGCAAGAGAAGACACCGCAGCGCCAGCCCACGTGCGGTGGGACCCAGAGTTGACGCCTGGGGTTTGCGGAGGGAGACTCTGGGTCGTCAGGATCTTAACCGGGGACAGGAAGGGCTGTGCCCTGAGCCTTCAGAAACCCCCTTCCCGCCAGGTCAGGCTCCTGGGTGGCCCCTCCCGGCAATACCCCGCGAGCCCGGCCGCACCGAGCTTCCTGCCCAGCTGAGGAAGTCCGAGCCCGAGGCATCGCTCGGGAAGGGGTCTGGACAAACACGCCCTCGCTTGACTTCTTCAAAACGAAATTGGGTTTTATATGTCAGCGTTCGCTCAGGAAGGAAAAATAAATGCCGCAGAAGGCCAAGTTGTCATGCCCACGTCGCCGTCACTGACTGGCGCCCCCGCACCGTGGCTCATGGAGTGAAATAGGAGGGAGCCCGTGCGAGAGCCGACGGCATCCCGCGGTAGCACCAAGACAAAACGGATGGGCGCACTTGCCAAAGAGTGGGATGGTCTGGACAAGACAATCACTGTTTCCCTTGGCAGGGAAAGGACACTTCTCTGCACAGCTCAGCGGCCCCCTCCTGTCCAACCACCTGTGGCTCCTCTGCAGCGAGTCTCCTGGGAAGGCTCCCCTCCCCCATCCTGCGATTCCCTCCCCGCCAGGGACAGGGCTCAGGATCCCAGCCACCACCCCCCTCCCCACGGGGTTCTGCCCTTGGCCACACAGGCATTTGCCTGGGCGCTCGCCCCTCAGCACCCCCTAGAGCCAGCCGCCCCGCCTGGGCTAAGGACGACCCAGAAGGAATCCCGTGGGCGGGAAGACCATGTTTAAGCCTCGGAGTTTTTGGCTTTGAAGCCCAGTGTAGGGCTGAGTTTGGCCGCCGCACCGCCCAGAGGCCCCAGCAATCCCTCTGCCTGGAGGAAGCGAAGACGATGGTCACAACTCCAATCGTGCCTACAGACAGCGCGGCGCCTCCCGGAGCCCTGCCCGATCAGGACCTCAGCGTCCCTTCACTCCGCGGTGGGCAGCCAGCCCGCCTCCCGACCTCCCTCCACGTCCACTGGCGGCGCTGCCCACAGAGATGTCCATCGGCACCCACCCGGACGGCGGCTGCCGTGGCCTCTGGCCGGCCCCCAGCCCCCGGCTGGCCTTGTCTCCCATCCGCTCATGTGGAGCCAGAGCTGCTTTATGTAATGAAATTCCAACGCCGTGCCTTCTGGTCTGGGCCGAATCGTCCTCATGGCCTGTGACACGCATAGTCACACCCCGCAAAACACGCCTCCCAAAATCCCTGCCAACACTCGTCCAGCTCCCAGAAGGAGGCATGCCCGACACATCCCGACCACACAGCCCCCAGGCCCTCGTTCTGGCCTGCAGCCTTGCCCTCGTGGGCTCCCCCAGGGCTGGCTAGACATGGATGGTGCCCGAGAGCCCACCTGCCTCCTCCAGCAGCGTTCCCGCGCCTACTTCCTTCTCCTCGGTCTGTGTCCAGGAAGCAAAGGCTGCAGAACCCAGAGGCCCACTGAGGCCAGGGTCCTGCTCCTCAGGCCTCGGGAGCAGGCAGGACTTGCTTCCAGCGGTAGGAGCCAGCAGAGACGCCAGGCTGTGTTTCCGGAGAGTCTCCTGCAGAAGACAGTGATGGGGGCCTCGCCAGCCGACGCCCCTGCTGGCTTTGATGAAGTAAGTGACCGTGTTGGGGGGGCCCGCGTGGCAAGGGACAGAGGGGGGAACGGAAACTGCCACTAGCCAGGTGAGCTGGGAAGTGGGTCCTTCCCTAGTCCAGCCTCAGATGAGAACACAGCCCGGCTGAGCTGTTCCGGGCTGTGGACGACAGACTCCCTCACTGCGAGCCCCTGAGTCCGCGGTAAGCTGTTGGCAGCGAGAGAGGACGACGCCTGCCGCGTGCTACGCCCTGACTGCGTCGGGGACCGGAGAACAGGAAGGCGCTGCTTTGGCCTAGGCTCTCAGCCTAGCGGGAAGCAGCCGGGCAAGCAGACCACGATGACTCCTGTGGCCTCAGGAGGACGGGGACTCGGGGGACCCTGCCTGGGGGTCAGAACTGGTGCCCAGCAGAGGCAAGGAGGGGAGATTACCAGACAGTGCCCACCCCCCGGCTTGCAGAGAGCTCACCCTGGGGAGAGAATCCGAGGGATTTGCACCTCCTGCTGAACCGCAGAGAAGCTGTGGGGGCTGGGACGGCCGCAAGGAATGAGAACATCAGGCCCCCCGTGGGTGCGGGCGTCAGGGGTGTGTCCCGGGCGGGCCGGGCGGAAATCGCTCACACCCTCCCCGGCAGCTGGGGTCCTGGGCGCACCGACCCCAGGTCCTTCTGCCCTAAAGCAGGGGACTGGGGGAGGAGTCCCCGTTCCTTCTGAGTTGAGCGGACTCACTTTCCTCTCTCCCGGCAGAAATGAAAGGTGTGACCGTCACGGCCGCAGCGACCACAGCTTCCAAGCAGCTGACCCGGCAGAAGGATCCCAGCGAGGGAGACCTGAACGGGAGTCTGGGACAGAAGCGGGACGGTTTCCGCGCTTCTGGCACCCACGGAGCGGGAGACGGCCGGCCAGTCCGGGCCGCTCCCAACCTCATGGCACCAGAACTGGACGGGCTGAGGGAGGACCAGCCCCACGGCTGCTCAGTGTCCGGGTGTCCTCATGAGGGAGAGCAGGACGCAGACGGCACTGGGGGACAGCCCCGTGAGGACACAGGGAGGGGACGGTCACCCACACGCCAGGAGAGGAGCCTCAGAGTCCCGGGCCCTCAGCCGCCGCTGGGGCTGGGAGAAATGAATCCCGTAGTTCAGGTGCCCGGTCCACGCCCTTCGTTACGGCAGCCGCAGCTGACCAACACGGGTTTCGGGCTCCACAGAGCCCGCAGAGAACTTGGCACCAGGGACGAATGTCGGCTCACGGCAAGGCACGCGGTCCTGTCTCAGAACACAGAGAGAGGGAGAAAATCCTCCCGCTCCCAGAGAGGGCAAGACACAAACAATGAACAAACTCGCTTCCTACAAAAGACCAGGAATCAAAACGTCATGGCCCCAGGACTGGGCCAGAGGACAAGCACCCACGCACGCACCCACGCCTGCACCCGCCAGCGAGCCCCGTTCCACCCCAGGTCACCCACATAGTGTGAGGGTGAAACCAGGGTGCTGGGCCCACACACCCTTCCCGGGGAACCCGCTCTGCCAGGACACCCCCCCTCGGAGTCACCAAGAAGACATAGCCACGTGGAGCCCCGGGCCAGGCTGGTGGGGGTCCCAGAGCAGCCCCAGAGGGGCCTGCAGACGTCTGGGCAGCCAGGATCCCCCCAACAGGGACGGAGGCGCCCACCGTGTTCGGATGTCCTGATGTGCTCACACAACTGGAGGAGGATTGCAGGTAGAATTAGCACAAAGCATACTGAAAACTAAGCAAATGACAAAGTCAGACCGTTACCGGCTCCCGTGACAGCGCAGGGTTTCGCGAGAGGAGAAATGAAGGGGGGCAGGCTCGATGTGGAGCGTGTGTGCGGCCGGCCTTACGGGAACGCCTCTAACCTTGCCAGTGGGGGGGGGTGCAGGAGGGGGGTGAGGGGCGGGAGGAGCCGGGGGGGGGGGGGTTGTCGGGAGGGGCAGGTGCGTGGGTGAGGTCACCAGCAGAGGCCAACGGAGAAAATCAAGAAGCACGGAGCGAGGCCACTTAAAGATAGAGAGGGAAATGCGGAGTCGTCAGGGAGGGGATGAGGGCACCTGCCTCGGAGATGGGAGGCAGGGAGGGGCAACGCCTGGCTGGTGGGCTCAGGGCTGGTCTGGCAGAGCCCACAGGTTGGGGACATCTGATGGCCCACTCGCCTGTGTGTGACTTGTGTCCTGGGACTGCCATAGCCAAGGGCCACACACGGATCTGCCCTCTCCCGGTTCCAGAGACCGGGCGGCTAAATCCAGGTGTCAGAGGGCCGGATGCCCCTGGAAGCTCCGGGAGGGGGTGCTTCCTGCCTCTCCCAGCCTCGGGAACCCCAGGCCTCCCTGGCTTGTGGCCTCATCACTCTGTCTCTGCCTCAGTGTCCACATGACCTCTCCTCTCTGTGAGTCTCTCCTCTGTCTGCCTCTTGTTGTCTTTTTATTTTTAAGTCAATGAATATTTTTTATTCACTTTTTTTATTGTGTTGTGTTAGTCACCGTGCGTGTGCCTCTTAGAAGGACACTGTCGTTGGATTCAGGGACTGTCACCCTAGTCTCCGATCTCAAGACCCTTAGCCCAATTACAGCGGCAAAGACCCCGTTCTCGCTGGTTCTGAGGGTCAGGCGCAAACATCTGAACGGACAACATTTGTCCCGTTACAACGATCGCCACCAAAAACTCAAGTTACGTTGCTCAGATTCCCTGCCCAGCATCCCTGCCAGGAGCCCCTCCTCCTGTTTGAATGCCTCTGGAGACAGGAGGCTCACCGCATTCCATCACCAGACAGCTTGGTTGGAAGCCTGTCTTCAGCTGGCCGGCTCTTGGGCCGCCCCTGACCCCGCAGAATCCTCTGCACCCCCTGCCGTCAGCTGGCTCTGCCGGGGGCAGCACGGGAGCCGGGCCAGGCAGGGAGGGGCTCTCAGGAACAACACGGCAGGTTGTCAGGGGCCAGACTGGACGTGGGCCTGCTCTGAGCATGGCTGGGCACGTCAGGGTGTTGTTTGGGTGGGCGTGCTCACGGTGGGTGAGGATGGCCAAGCCCCTTGGAGCCAGAGCTTCCTGGGGCTGCCCATATGGCATCTGCAGAACTCTGGGGCTGTCCCTTCCGGCAGGCAGGCTACCACGCCCTCCTTCAAATTCCAAACTTATTTCCTGAAGAAACGTCGAGGTCATCGGGTTGTCTCTGCCACTGGGCCTTTGCAAAGGCTGTTCCCTCCACTGGGAACACCAGCCCAGAGCCGGAAATCCCGTCCTCAGAGGGTCCTTGGATGGCCGCCCTGCGGGCCGCTCGACACACACACACTTGCACACTCACACACACTCTCACGCCCATGCCACGTCCCCTGCTTCTCTTCACAGCCGAGTGACCCTGCGCGTGCTTGTCCGCTTCACGTCTGCCTGCCCTGGGGGCACGGCCTGGCCCCACGTCAGTGCTCTGCACGCCCCGGTTGAGGTGCTCCCTCGAGCTTCAGGGAACTCGGGCTCAGAGAGGGTTGATGTGGGCAGGGCCACACAGCAGCCACGGCAGGGCCCACCCTGAGGCCAGTGTCTGCCTCCCCCGTCCCCTGGGTGGGGCAGTGCTGGAAAGTTCCGTGTCCGGCCTGCCTAGTGCAGCAAAACCAGCCACACGTGGCTACCGAGCACCAGCAGCGTGGTCTGTGCCTCAGAGGAAAGGAGTTTTTAAGTCCCATGGAATTTTAACTCATTTAGACTTGAATTTCAGGAGCCGTGCTTGGCTGAAGGCTGCCGTGTGGACGGCGCCGGTCTGGGAGGGCTCTGTGACCTCCTTCCTGGGCCCCTCTCCCGCCGGCCACGTTCTCTGTCCTGCTCAGCTTCCTCGTCCCACGTGGGGCCCTGTCCTCACCTGCCGGCCCTCTGCCCGGAGCCGCCCACCTCAGCAGAGACGGTGACTCTGCCCTTCTGCCCATTCAGGCTCCACCCCCCGTCACCTGCCCAGGACGCCCTCCCCGGGCACCCCTCAAGCTCGTTCTACCTCCGCACACGGTCATTGCCCCAGCGACATTCCAAGCCGAAGAGACCCTGAGGTGTAGCCGAGGCCCCGGGTTCCCGCCCTCACGACCCCCCACCCCCGACACTCAGCCGGTGCGCAACACAGCGCTGTCGGGAGCGAACGAGGGACTCGGCGCACTGCCCAGTAAGCAAGTGCTCGGGAGGCGGCGGGACGTGTCCACAGACAGGTGGGAAGAAAGTCCCACCTGGCCCGTGAGGTTTCTGATGGAGGGAAGGGCGGAGAGTTCTGGGGAAGCCACCTCGGACGTGTGATGGGAGGACACAGCCTCAGAAGCACCAGGAGGACGGGAGCACGTGGCTGGGGGCAGCCGAGGCTGGCCTGTGCGGCTGCCCGAGAGACGCAGAGAAGGGCTGTGTCGCCAGCAGACAGGTCACCGCCTGGAGCCGGGGCAAGGTGTGGGAAGAGGGGCCCAGAGTCGGGGGTACGGGCAGGTGGGAACCAGCCCTTAGACGTGTGAAGAACAGAGCCGTGTGGTTGGTGCACGAGCCGGTCTGGGCCCATTGGGGCTGGGACAGAGCCGGAGCGACAGCGGCGAGGCCGGTCCTCGGCTCCTCCCCGGCTCAGCCACACGCCTTCGGGGGTGCCGGGAGCCGCGGCCGGGGGGACGGGAGGACACTCAGCAGCAAACTGGCTGAGCAGCCGTCTTCCAGCAAGGAGGGAGCCTTCACGGTTAGAAACAACAGAAGACACAGCGAAGGGAAAAGGGATCCTTTCGGGTTCATAAAGGTGAAAAATTAGGTCAAAAATAAACTCTAACATGAAAATCATGTTCTCTTCCAAGAAATCAAGAACTACGCATCAAATGCTTTAGATAACTGTAGATTCAGCGCAGGATTTCCTTTTTATTTTTCCAGCCGAAACAATAGTTGAGGGGGAAAGAGGCTTTTGCCCAGAGCCGCTGATCACGGCATTTTATATGACCTGGAGACACAGGAGGTCACAGGCCTGTTCGGCCACGAGGGACACAAGACTCATCTTCACCAGAAACAAGAATCCCCGTACAGGGAGGGCCTTCCCGACGGCTCAGAAAACACCCCGCGGTGCCGATGGGAGATGCGGGGGGGCACTCGCTCCCGGGACACCATCAGCAAGAGCCTCCGCAGCAGAGAGAAGGCTGGAAAGGGTCCCCTAACATGACCCCAGGATGCGCACCCCACCGGCAGGTGCCGCCGAGCGCACGTGCCGCGGGGCCAGGGCGGCCGCCTCGGCTTGCAAGGGAAGAAAGAGGGCAGGTGGGTTGTCGTGGCCGGCTCCCCAGACCACGTGATTGGACGTCGCGAACAAGACGTGGTCTGGGCAGCGTCTGACGTGCGTCTTACATCCACGAAGTGTGCAGAGGTTCGTGTCGCTCCCCCCGGCCCTGCTCCCGAAAAGAGAAAGAAACAAGAAAGAAAACAGACAAGAAGGTAAAGATCCTCGCAAGGAGGTGAGTGAAGCCGTGTCTGAAGTGACGTTTTCCACATCTGTCCTGGCCTGGGGCCCTCCCCGCTGGACGGTCAGCCACGGGGCCAGGAACTCCTGCCTGTTCCCCACCACGTCCCCAGCGCCTAGAACACAGTCTGGCTCCACACCTAGTAGCAAAACACAAAGGGTCTCACGCACACGCTTGCACACACACTTGCACACACGCTTGCGTGCCCCCGCAGCCCACGTGGGCCGGGCTGAGCTTCTCCGTGCACAGGTGACTCACACCAACCTGCAGACTAGCCCTAAAGGTCGGAATTCCTGGGCTCCCTCTGGCTCACGCGTCCCCGCACGTCCTGGACCCACGTTTGGGAACACTCGCCTCTGAAGCGGCCGCCCAGCCTTAGAGTATGGATTCTCGTGGAGATCCACAGCTTGGTGGCGGAAGCGGGTTCCCTACGGGACTGTCCCTCGGTCTACTCAACGAGCAGCGGCTCCTGCACTGGCCTGTCCCTCCCCTCCCAGTGTCTCTGGGAGTGGCGCATCTCACAGGGAGGAGAGGGCAGGACGGGGGTGGGTGGGGAGAGGACGGCTTCTCCCCCACGCACCCGGGGGCTCTGCTCTGCTGCAGGCCTCTACCTCGTGGGGTCACTGCCCTCCAGGCTCTGGCCACCGTGCCCACTTGGGCTACTGGGCACTGGCTCCCCCCGCCCCTCCCTGCTCCCTGCACCAGACCTGCTCTCGGCTCTGCAGTCCAGGGTCAGGTCGGCCTCCTAGAAGGCTGTAGACACCGACACAGTTCCCGAAGCTGGGTCACTTCTCCTTGGAGTGACACACCTGGGACACAGGGCGTTGTGCTTCCAGCAAGATCGTTCTGGGGTTTGTTCCTCAGTCCACAGGGCACACCCACGCCGGGAGCTTCCGGGCACCCCGTGTCGTGCCAGTCCTGCCGAGGGCCAGCTCTCTTCTCCCTCCCCACAGACGCTTTCATCTCGGGGCTCCTCTGCGGCACAACCCCTCCCCTTCCCGTCCGAAATCTGAATGTACATGAACACTGTTCCATACAGAGTCCAACACCCTTCCATCGGGCACCTGGGCCCTAGACAAAAAGGGGGTCGGCCACTCCTGTTAGACCCAAACCCCTGGTGGTGGCGGGGGTTGTCAGCCCAGGACGCACGGAGACTTCCAGACCGTCTCTGTCCCTCGCACACGTGGGCTGGGCACAGACGCATCTCAGTCCGAGTCTCACTCTGCTCCGCGACTAGACCCCACGGCAGCCCTGAAGCCTGTACCTTGTTGGGTTCTCAGACCCTAAGATCCCCGCGATTCGTCAGGACTTGTTTCCAGGAAGCCCAGCAGAATCACTCACAGGGACAGTCCAGGGACAGGGGCAGAAGCACTCACAGAGACAGTCCAGGGACAGGGACACACTAGTGTGTAAAACCAGGCCAGTTCTCAGGGAGTGGACTCCGGCTGGATCCATGGAGCGGCGCCAGAGTCACTGTCCCCACCGGGCACATGTTCCCGTAGCTGGGCATGTCCCGGGAGCCTGGGGGCAGGGCACAGGTGCAGCTGTCTGGAGCCTGCATCCCAGAACTCAGAGTGCAGGAGGACCACAGCTGCCGCCTCCGAGAGGAGGGACCTCATCCCCTCACCTCTGCCTAGGGGTGTCAGCTTTTATGAATGAAAACACAAGACACACAGGCCTGAACTTCAGAAACACACCGAACACATTCCTATCACATAAGTATAGCCCGTGTAATATCTGGGACCTGCTTATACTTTTTAAAGCATCCAGACATTTCTGAAACTCAAAATTAATGGGGCAGCTTGTATTTTATCTGGAAACCCCAGCCCTGCCCTCCAGTCCAGGGCTCTGTTATCTGAGTCCCAAGAGGGTCAAAGTCTTGTGGGGCCGGGGATGGCCCGGTTCTCAGCAGAAGAGGCATTTGGAGGCGACGTGGAGAAGAGGGCGTCTCAGGGAAACCTGGCCTGCTGCCCTCAGGGGCCCTGGGGGTCGGGGCAGGGGGAGCAGGGACCTCCCTGCCCCATCTGCAGACTTTGGCATCTAAGATCTGTTTAGGGACAGAGATCTGGCTGCTTCCAGGACGGTCCTGAGACTGAGGGTCATGGCAGGTGCCATGAGTGTCCTCTGTGATGCCACTCAGGGGACTTCCCCTGCCCATTGCTGGGAAGGGACGGGACTCCGGGCCCAGACCCGGTGAGGGTGGGGCCGGGGTCAGCCCCACGGGGTGCTGAGGGTCAGCAGCCCACCAGACAGGCGAGTATCCGCCATCCCCTGCTGGGGAGGCTGGCCACTCCCCAGCACCAGGGTGCCAGGAGGGGACAGGGAACAGGAAGCCTGGCCAGGAGGGGAGTCTGGCTCACACTCAGGAGGCAGCCGGGCTCCCGGCTGACAGGGGGCGAGGAGGAGCTATGGGTCCCCTTGGGGCCGGCAGGAGCTCTGAATCTCTCAGGGACGTCCCACAAAGGGCGGTGGGCCTGACCATGTGCCCCAGGTTCTCTGCAGCTGGTTTTCTTTCCCCCCTCCTCCTTCCAACAAGGAGGCTGGTTTTAGAAAAGGAGGCCGACGTCCGGCTGCAGGGCACCCGACAGAAGCTGCGTCCACATAGGGAGGAGGAGGGACAGGCAGGGGGGAGGCAGGGGCACAGCAGGGGCAGAGTTGAGGGGAGGCGTGCAGATAGATATCGGGAGGGAAGGGCGCTCAGGGCTGGCTGTGGGCCGGCTGACACGGCTGCTCCTCCCTCAGGGACACAGAGCTGGTCCCCCACCGCCTGGCTGCGTCGGATTTGGTGATGGGCTTCTAGGCTCCTCCTCTTCTGTCCGTCACCGGCTAGGGGAAAGCAGCTGCCCCCTCGTGAGGACACTCAAGCAGGCCTCCGGAGAGGTCTCCTGCTGCAGCCGGTGGGGAGGGGGTGCAACCGCCTGGGAAGCTGAACTTGGCCCCTGGATGGCAGCAGCCCCGGCGTGTGAAATGGTCTTTGAATCAGGACTGACGCTGGAACCGAGAAGGAAAACCACGACCCGAGGCGGGAAAGGTGGGGGCAGAGGTCGGAAGCCCCACCCGACACCGGTGACGGCAGTCACGATTCCCAGGGTGTCGCAAAGTCACAGACGGTCCAAGCAGGGACGGACGGCCCAGCCGGACCCTCATTCACACGGGGAGACTGGGGTCCGGGAGCTCACTTGCTCAGAGCACCTCACTGGCCACGCAGAACGGGGGCAGATCCAAACCCCAGGCCTGTCCCCCATCCTCAGCCCCACCAAGGCTTTGGGGGTGGAAGACCCACGACCTCGGCAGCGCCTCGCTGAGGCAGGGCCCGTGAGGGGCGGAGCTGTGGGTTAGGCAGCTGACAGCCTGACCCCCGGGAGACAGCTCCGTGACTGGATAAACCCAGGGGCGGGGTGGGGGGGAGGCCCAGGTGAGGCTTCACCGTCAGAGGAAGGACCACCTGCTTTCTGTGCAAACAGGGTTGCTGACCCAACAGTGGGACCTGCCACCAGGATTGGGAGGAAGAGGGGACGCCATCCATGCTGGGGACGGTCTCCTACATGTGTCCTCCGGGCCAGGGAGGACAAGGTGCTCAGAGGGGAGGCTCGTGCCGAGGCTGCATCCTCGATGCCCCCTGGGGAGAACGGGGGTCACAGGGACTCTGGGGACTCTGGACGAGGTGCAGGAGGGAAGTGCTTCCTCACGACACCTGTACCAACTGTCCCCAGTTCCGCAACGCAGGGACAAGGACGGGGCGGTGCCAGGATGCTACCACTAGCCAAACCCAGGGGCAGTCCCCGGCACACACAATGGGTGCGTGGCCATTGTGTTCACACCGGTCTTCCAGAGACTGGCCTGGACAGTGGGCAGGGGGCATGGGGGCCTTGCTTGGCCTCGAGCCTGCACCCACCACAGGGCCTGAAGCCCGCCTTGCCCTGGGAGTGTGCGTCCACTGAGAGAATGAATGAAAGGATGGGGGAGGCGGATGAGTGAGGAGATTTCAGAGTCCCCTCGGCCGCCCGTGGCCTGTTCCCAGCTCTTCGATGTCCAGAACCAAGGACACGTGCCTGCTCCTGCCCCCAGCCCTGAGCGGCGGCAGGCTACGGGGTGCACGGGGCCACCGGACCCTCCGCCCTGCCCCTGGCCCAGCCTCTGGGAGGGGCCGGCTCTTGGCACAGGCAGGGGAGCGGCTGTGGAAGGTTCTGGAAGGCCCCGCCCCCACCCCTTATCTGCAGCTGGGCAAATCTGTAAGTGAATTTGCCCAGGGGACGAGCCGGTTGGGCCCGGATTAATTCCCTGCTTTCACCGCCTGGGGAGGTGATGCCCTTGCGCCAAGTCGTCGTTTCTCTCTCCCTAATTAACCAGAAAGGGAGGCCCGCGAGGGCAGGGCAGGCAGGGAGAGGATGAGGCGTTGGAGGCGTCTGCCTGCAGAGGCCTGCGGTTCCAGGCTTTTCATTCAGTATTTGAAAGCGTCCCCGCGCGTCTGCTGCGCAGAGATAGGAGCGGCGCAGGGAAAGGCAATTTCGCCCCCGCGCACGCGAGTCGGGAGGGAGGAAGTGACCAGGAAGCTCCTGCCGGGCCCAAAGCTGGGGCTGGAGTGAGACTCACGGGCCCCTCAGCGGCTGGCCTTCCCCCATGGGCACGAGCAAGGCTGCAGGATGGCAGGGCCCCACGCAGGGGGTCTCCTGGCGGGGGCTGCGTCCGGTCGTCCTCCGGGGTCTCCTGCAACCCTGTGAGGTTCACAGCCAGGGAGACAGTCGGGTCTTGCTCCCCCTGCTGCCTGGGGCCCCGCTGGCCGGAGCGGCCACAGCTCCTGGCGAGGGACGCTGGGAAGTGCCCGGGGAGGGACGAGTGGAGCACCCTCGTGCAGACCCTGTGATTGGAACCTCCTCCGGGGAGCCGGCCGGGCGGGGAAGCCAGCAGCGCCCCTCAGACCAGTTTCTCAGTCCTTGGCTGCCTTGCTCGTGTGGGGGTGACGAGGGCCAGGGGGAGCGGGGACTTCTGGGGTGAGCAGGTCGCCCCCCGTGGCGTTTCCAGGCTCCTGCAGCTCACGTGGCCGGTGCGTCACAGCCTCTGATTTGCGCTGACCTGGGCCTTCGTGCAGCTCTGGACACTCCCTTGCTCACGGGTGGCCCGCACGCAGGCGGGTGGTTCTGGGTCGGCCCAGCCCCCTTTACCTGGGTCCCACGTGCTCTGTGGCAGCTGTGGGTCCACCGGGCGCCAGGGAGGTCAGCCGATGGGTCTCCTCCGGCCACCTGTGAGTGCTCCCAGCGCCCACCCCCACCCCCACCCCCAGCTCCTGCCTGGCCTTCATACTGGATCTCTCTGTGGACCAGACCCTGGGCCTTGGCCTGGGAGAGGTGTCCTTCTGCCCGCTGTCCTCACACTGCAGAGACCTCACCACCCAGAGGCTCCCTCGGCCTGTGCGGTCAACCAGAGATCACGTGGCCTGAGAACGGGAGTGACCCAGGGCCCCGACCAGCTCTGGCCTCTCCTACCCGCACCGCGCCGCTGTGCTTTCCCAGGGCTGCCCCCTCGGCACAGGTGCGCCCTCCACCAGAACTCCGGCCGCTCTGCCCTCTCGGCCCTCGCTGCCCTGACCTTGCTGAGTCGTGTCACAGAACTGTCCCTTCCCTGAAATGCCGCTGACTGCTTTTGTCCACCTCCCAGCCCTGCATCCCTGGTCCCAAAGGGGCGTCCCCGAACTTGCGGCTGGCCCACTGAGGCACCTCGCAGCAGAGAGTCTGGCTCTAGGACACAGCTGTCCGAGGGACGAGCGAACAGAGGAGTGAGGGGGTGAATGGATAAATGAAAATTCTCGACCCTCCAGAACCTACCCTTCCCAAAGCCGTACCACCGTCTCCTTAGGAAGCCCCGGTGCCAGGCCACTGGGGTTGCTGCGGAGGCAGAGGGGAAGGACCCAAGCCCTTGCCTTGCACCAGTCACTTGCCCGAGGCCAGCCAGCCCAGCATGATCATCATCATTTCGGGAAGGAGACGAGAATCCCGTTTGTCACGGGACAGCATCCTGTTAAGTGAGGACACACGTCCAGGCCCGGGGGCCTTTCTCCTCTGTGGGGCAGCATGGCTAGGGTAGGGGTCCGGCCTGGATCCCAGAAAGCCCCAGGACCCTCACCCTTCTTGCAGAAGCCTCCAGGAGGCCGGGTAACCACGGTAACAGCGACCTGTGCCGGGGATTTCCCAGGGGGCAGCACGGAGCAGGGCCTGGTGGCAGAGTCCCGGCCGGCCGCCCAAATGCCAAACGCTTATTAATCTCCCAGCGAGGCTCTCTGAGTTATTACCCTTGCCTCCCTCTGCCTCCTTTGTCTAGGACGTAATTGTCTGGGCCTACCTCTCCAATTCTGTAATTAATTGCTTTGGGGAAGGCAGCTCGCTGCTTAACTCCTTCTCTTCTGCCTCATACCGACAGGAGGCGGCCGGTGCCACAGGGCCTCTGCACGTACCCTGGACGGGGGTCAGGACCTCAGGCGCCAGGCTCCTCCCGGCCACGTGCTGCGAACCATGTCCCCGTTTCTTAAAAGCAGATAAATCCCCGTGCCCTGCCAAAATGGTTAATTCATCTGTTCTGGTTAATTCAACTCTAACCCTCTTGACAAGGATTAGACACATCCAAGCGTATCTATCAGGCTCGTGGGCTTGTAGCAGGCCCGCTACGGAGATGAAGAAATCAGGGCAGGAAGCGCGGGAAGGGCTGGGCATGTCAGCAGGGGCAGGCCTGGCGGGGCAGCCCCGGAGCCGGGTGGGCAGGGCTCTTGGGGGGACCTCGGAGAAAGCAGACCTCGGGGGACCTCGGCGGCAGCACATAGCCACGAATCTGACAGGTGGCGTGGGCCCCGTGGTGACTCTATGTCAGGCCCTGCTCTGATCCTGCCCTGCCTGACACCGTGTCTTGTGGCCCCCGTGTCGGACGCCGTGGCCAGCACTGTGATGGGCCACCCACGCCCAGTGCCGAGGAGGCGGTCTACACACAGAAGGCCCAATGGAGGCGCACAGGAGGCCTTTTTCACCGCTGCAGTCCCGGCGCTGCTCATCCCCTAGAAGGCAAGTTCCCTACAATGGCTTCTCCGAGAGGGCGTCTTTGCCCCAAATCACACGGAGCATCCCTCTGAGCTGGAAAGTAGCTACCCTGTCCTTTGTCTCCAGAACGGGAGGGCTGAGCAAGAAGGCTGAGATCCCCCTCGTAGGAGTGAGAATACAGAGGCCAAGGGGCAGCCCACGCTTCCCCCGGTTGGGGGGAGGCCAGAGCGCAGCACACAGCCAGGACCAGGGCTCCTGCCTCGCTGGAGGGCGACACCCTGGGTCTGTCCGGCCTTGGTAGCCGAGAGTCGACCTGCCCCGCTCTCCCAGGGCTGGGAAGTGAGGCCCTTGCCTCTGACGCAGAACCTGAGGCGGGGTCAGGAAACTCAGCAATTGAAACAAATACTATTTTAAGGCAGTATTTAAAAAACAATGCAAAAAAAAAAATCCAAGGTGAATAAAAGTTTAAAGTTTAAATAAATAAAGTTTAAATAAATAAAGATTGGGTTCCCATGGGGCTGGGACCCAGAGAGTCAAACGCAAAATGCTCAGCAAATACAGATAAACAACCCCTTGATACAACATTTTACAACGAAACTCACAGTACAGAACCCCTGGGGACCGAAATATCTGCATTTCTGAACAAGGACCACGCCCGGCCTCTCCCTCTGACCCCGCCCCGTCGGAGGCTGTGCTGATTTAAAACGGTGTTTCGCTCCACGGGGATAGTTCCGCGTGTATTTTGATTTTTTAGCAAACAGAACAGTAAGAAGGCATTTATCTCGGCGGGCGAGTGTCTGGTCTCACAGTAGCTCCCGCCCTGCACCCGCTCCCGCCCTCCCCCACAGCCTAGCCCGGAGACAGGGAGACCAGGGCGGGGACTCAGGGACAGTGTTCCTCCAGGTGCCTCCCCCCTTGCAGGAGCCCCGTGCGCGTCTCCACCACCCCCTGCCCGCCTGGGCCAGGGGAGCAGCTCCCGGAGCAGCAGGAGCCGCGCTGAGCGGGAGGACTCCGGGAGCCATCTTGGGCCAAGGTGGCCTCGGGCGGACGCAGACCCGGTGCCGCCTCGGGTTTGCCTAACGCTCCTGCCGCCCTGTCCCGGCCGAGGGCCCTCGCTCGGGCAGGCGGCAGCAGGTGCGGGCACCAGGACAGACAGTCCAGCCTGGCTGACTGCTCGGGCCCTGGAGAGCAGTGTGGCCCATCAGAGGGACAGCGACAGGGTACGGGGCTGGCTCAGGAGCCCAGGCGGAAGGCTCACCTGCCCCGAAGGCGGGCGGTGTTGGGGAGGACGAGGCAGAGAAGACCGTTTTCAGTCGCCCCTCCGGTGACCTTGAACGGACACTGCCTGGCTCCAGCCCTGTCTCCTCACCTAGGCCACGGATCACCCTGGAGATGCTTGGTGGGCCCTGACGCTGTGCGCCTCAAGGCAGCCGTCCCGGGTTGGGAGGGCAGGGAGCTGGCGGCGTCTACTCCCCCATCTGAGGAATGGGGTGAGGACAGCAAGGCCTCTCCGGGTTGGCGGCTCCCGTCACAGGGCGGTCTGAGGACGCTTGCCCTCCTGGGACTATTGTCACCACCGCGCGGCCTCGCCGTCACGGCCAGGAGACGCGGCGGTGGGCCTGCGCGCACGGGGGTGACCAGCAGACGCCACAGGGGTGCTAGCTTCCCGGTTGCTCATTTCCAGCCTGCGAGCAGCCCCTCCCTCCGAGGCTGGATGGGGTGGGGGGCGGGGGGAGGCAGGTGGCGGTGAATCGTGGCCATGCTTTCCCCACGTCCCCCCGGCCCAGAGCCCGCAGCGCGATCGGCCTTACATCTATCGTAAGTTAATAATAAATGAACTTCTGTGGTCTTTCTGCTGACACGGAGCTCTAACACGCGGGGTCTGCGGCAATAATATATTGCAACAACAGATGACACGGCCTGAGTGACAGCTCGGCAGCCGGCGTGCCCCGTGGGCCCCTTGGATGGTGGGGGGAGGGGCAGGGAGGGGCTGGGCGTCCAGAAGGGGCTCCCGTCCGGCCCTGCATCGGAGGGCCGTGATCCCGGGCCACCCCGCCCCTCAGGGAGCCCAAGCCGCCTTCTCTACAGAACACAAGGGTTAAGACAACTGAGGAACGAGCGAAGGCGGAGGCCGGCACCTGCCGCTGGGAGTCCCTGCATGGCCGGCAAAGACAGAAACATCCGACCGCGTTTGTCGGCTCCCCAGGAGCACAGGGCAGATGGGGACAGGCGCACCTGTTGGAACGGCAGTCCTGGGCGCAGCGCTGCCTGGCGTGGGGGCGGGGCTCCTGACCCAGCTCCAGGCCTTTGAGACCCTCCTGGGGCCTGGAGGAGGAAGGTCCACTTTCACAGTCAGGCCACACCACCAGGGGCCCCCAACATCCAAGCACCCGACACCACGCGGCAACGTAGGGCACTGGGAGGTCGGCGGGAGGGGACGCACGAGCACGGGGCTGGGTGCCGGGCAGGGGCGGTGGCAAGAGCAGCCGGGATCGTCCACCCACAGCAGGGGAAGGTCCCGAAGCAGCATCAACTGGAAACAGCCAGAGACTAGGAAGATTTGAAAACAGAAGCTGCGTGAACAGTGGGACAATTTAGGGGACACTCACATGTGACAAGTGCATCAGTGGGGTGGGAGAGAGTTTCGGGGTCCTCCAGCCTGGTCTGGCAAGGCCCAGGGACAAGGTGCGCCAAGAGGGGAAGGCAGCTCCCTGATTGGCAGCGGGAGCCATGGGGAGCCCGGACAGTGGTCCCTCACCATCTCGGCGGGGTCCCCCTGCACCGTCCATCCCTGTGTGCCGCTCGCCTGGGCGGGCAGGTGGGATTCGACCCTGGGACTTGTCTCCGTCGGAAGTAAGAGGGGAGTACCCGGAGAGCGGGCAGCCCCCCTGCCCAGTCAGGGCCTTAGGGAGAAGCTCGCCCGCCACAGGCCGCCAAGGACCACGGTTTTATGCGTGTGGTGGAGACAGCTGTGTGGCCAGCCGCAGCGGCCGACGGGAGCGAAGGCCCCGGGGCAGAGATGCCAGCAGCAGCCTGAGCAGCAGCCCTCACCCCCTCCTCCTCCACATCTTTACATTGGGCTCCTTCGGCCTCCAGGACAAACTACAAGGCCTCGGAGACACCTCAGGGCACCCCCCCACCGTGTGTCACCTGACCTGGCCCTGCTGTCCCCAAGGTGTCCAGTGTCCTGCCCCCAGGCAATTGCACCTGGAATCTCTCCTCCCAGGAAACCCCTTGCCCTGCTCTGTTCCATCCACTCTGGGCTCGGCCCCAGGCAACTGCCGCCTCCTCCAGGAGGCACCCCAGGCCCCTGGCTAGAGGTCTGACCTTCGGGGGGGACCCCAGGTGCTGGGCGGTCACAGCCTGGCCTCCGTCACCCTCCCCCATCCGGCTCCTGCGTCCCCTTCCAGAGACACCCGCTGGCAGGAGGTGGATGTTTACCACGCGCTGGCATGGTCTACTGTCACTGCATTTAATGTCCCCATAAACTGCGCGAGGCTGCTCAGCGCCGTTTCACACGTCACATAAAGAGCATGCGAGGCGGCGCTCAGGTCTCGTGTCGGAGAGCCAAGCCCGCGGACCGGGTGGCTCTGGTTCCAACACTAAGCACCCCACCCCGGGCCTTCTCTTGACCAGGCAGCCGTCGGCACGCCCTCCGCTCACGGCCGGGCACACGTGCCTCCGTGTGTGTTGTGGGGAATGTTCTAGAAGCAGCGCGGCTGGGCGTCAGCCATGAGCAGCTTCCCCGGGAGCCTTGCTCTCCGCATGGCGGTGCCAGGGCCTTCACACAGCGGCGGCTCAGGGGCCCCGGCCCCGCGCCCGGATCTCCGCTGCGGGCACATTCCTCGCGACTGCGGCCAGTGCGCAGGGTCAGTCTCGGGGTCGCGGGCTGTTCCCCCAAGGAACAGCGACACTGAGCGTCCTCCGTGTACTCATTCGCCACTCTGCTTCCTCTCTTGGGAACTGACTCCTCAAACTCCGTGTCCGTCTTCCCGTGAGGATCGTCTGCCTTCTTCCTGCAGGTGTCCTGTAGGTCCCAGATACTCTGGATTATCCGCGCCGAGACCCCTGCCCCGCAGGCAAGCAGGGTCCCCCCAGCGTCCGGACGCCCCCGCACAGGAGGTGCCCCCTCGCTCGAGTCGGGACTTCCTTCTCCTCGCGGCTGCGCTGCGCTCCACCACGGCGGGACCTGCCACAGTGCTCAGCCACCCAGAGGCACGGGCAGACGTCGGGCCTTCCCCGTTTGCGGCTTTGATCGACCAGTTGCTGTGAACATTCGCGAGCACGTCTTGGCTTAGACGCAGGCTCCTTTTCCCCGGGGGAGAGTGCTGGATCCTGCCGCGGGGTACGTTTAACCTCGAGCAGACCGTCCAACGGCTCTTCCCGAGGGGCTGTCCCCGCATGCGTCCCCAGCCATGGCCCCTGAGCGTCAGCCGACCCCCATCCTCGCCAACTCGATGAATGGATTATTTTCGCTGTAGCCGCTCCCGCAGGTGCGCGAGGAGACCTCACTGGGACTCGCGTGTGTGTCTTGCTCTGCCGCCGACTCAAGCCGGCCGCCTGTCTCTTCGGGTCTTCCGCCAGCGCTGTTCTGGGCCATGTGCTTTCCGCTCCTCGCACGGCGAGTTCTCCCCGGTTCTGGATAGAAGTCCTCTCCCTGGTACACGACGTAGCGATCATTTCTTCTGTGGCTCGTGCTCTCATTCAGTCCACAGCGTCTTCCAGGGAGTGGACATTCAGAATCTTGATGGAGTTTGTTACGGTTTTGGTGTTCGGGCTGAGACATCTCTGCCCGACGGGAGGTCACAAAGGCGGTTCGTGTAGGAGCTGTCAATGTTTCCTTCAGACTGAGGCTCATGATCCATTTTGAATCAATGTTTTAAAAAAGATTTTATTTAGCTTCGAGAAAGAGAGCACAAATGGGGTAGGGGCTGAGGGACAGGGACGGGGGAGAGAGTCTCAGGCAGACTGCGCTGAGCATGGAGCCCGACACGGGGCTCGATCCCACGACCCTGAGTTCACCACCAGAGCCGAAACCCAGAGCTGGATGTATGTACCCAGACGCCCCCAATTTCAAATTAATTTTTATGTACAAAGAATAGACTGATTTTCTTTTTTCCCTTTTGACATCTGGATGCCTAATTATTCCAGCACCGTTTGTCGAAAAGACCATCCTGTCCCCCAAACTGCTGGTGCACCTCGGAGGGAAGCGTGGGCCCTGGAACACGCGCGTCTCTCCTGCTTCCTTGGAAGGTTTGTCTGACTTCAGGCCGAACCGCTTTGTCTTACAATGAGCAGGTCTCATCTAACGGTGGTTTGGCTTGCTCTTGGGTCTTCACATTTTCATATGAATTTCAGAATCCGTCCATTTCTTTTTTAAGTCGCTGCTTCAATTTTGATCCGGGTCGCGTCGCACGTACAGATCAATTCTGAGACAGTGAACGTCTTCGCAGTCCTGGACCTTCTGGCGCGGGAGCAGTGGTGCGTCGCCTCACCCGGCCGGTCCGACATCTTCAGCCATGTCTCCTGGTTTCCCCGTGTTCGGGTCTCTCGTGTCTCTTGGCAGATTTGCTCCTAAGTGTCTCGTAACTTTGATGCTATTCACACTGGGGTCTTCAAGTCCAGTTTCCTGCTCTCCTTGCTCACTCATGGGAACACCACTGTTCTTGTGCGCCGATCTTGTTCCTGCGACAGGGCTGGCTCCGTCACCAGCCAGCGGGGCTTTGTTTTCGGCTGCTTTGTAGATGCCATTAGATTGTCCTACAAAAAAAAAAAAAAAAAAATCATGTTTTCTGTGAATAAAGACAGTTTTGCCTTTTCCTTGCCAGTCTCTGGGACTATTATTTCTATACTGTGCTTTATTGAACTGACGGAGACTTCACGACAACATTACATCGAAGTGAGGAGAATAAATGTGGTATTGCTCCTCAGCTTAGCAAAAAAACAAAACAAAACAAAAAGGCAGCCTTTCATCACTAAGAAAGATGCTAAGTACAAGTTTTTCATAGACGCCTTTTATAACATTGAGGAATTTCCTTCTATTCCTTATTTCCTGACAGTTTCTAACCATAAATGGGTGTTGGAGTTTGTCAAATACTGGTTTTTGGTTTTTTTTTTTTTTTCAGTTAAATGCTCTGGGACAATCATGTAGTTTTTCTTTTTTCAGTCTGTTAAGACAGTAAATTAAATTGACTGATTTGCACATGTCCAGGCAGCCTGGCGCTCCTGGTGGGTGGTCTCCGTGTGGCCAGGAAGTGTGATCTTTCTTGCATGTGGCCGGATTGGGTTCGACGCAATTGCATTCAGAACTTCCACATCTGTGTACATAAGAAATATTGGCCCGTGGTTTTATCTTTCTTGCAATGTCTTTGTCTGGTTTTGGTATCAGGGCAATGCTGGCCTCACAGAAGGAGCTGGGAAGAGTCTCTTCGTCAGCTCATGCTACTATAACAAAATATCACAGACTGCGGGGAGGTCTCATGAACAACATTTGCTTCTCACAGCTCTGGAGGCAGGGCACCTAAGGTCAAGGCACCAGCCAGTTTCGTGTCTGGTGAGGACCTGCTTCCTAGTGTATAACTGGTGCCTTCTTACTGTCCTCACGTGGCAGAAGGGGTCTCTGCAAGTGAGCTGCCTGAGGGTCTCTATCGAAAGGGCACTAACCTCATTCATAAGGGATCCATCCTCACATTCTAATCATTTCCTAAAGGCCTCACTTCCAAAGGCCATCGCCTTGGGCATGATGTCTGAATATATGAACTTGGAAGGGACACTCATATTCAGTCCATAGCAGAAAGTGTTCCCTCCTCTTTAACTTTCTGAGAGTTTGCATAGAATTGACGTTAGTTCTCCCCCACGTGCTTGTTAGAATTCACCAGAAAAGCCATCTGACACTATAGTTTGTTTGCGGGAAAGTGCTTAATCAAAAATTCAATCTCCTTAATAAACGTAGGCTCTTTGTGTCGTCTATTTCCTCTTCAGTGAGTGTGTATCTTTCAAGAAATCTGTCCATTTCATCTAAGTTCCCAATTTTCTTGGAGAAAATTGGTTTGTGAGGTTCCTTTACTATCAATTTGATGTCTGTAGGACCTGTAGTGATACACCTTTTAGAATCCTGATGTAATTACTTTCTTACCTCATCCTTTCCTAATGAGTCAGCTTAGAGGTCTATAAACACAATTTATATTCTCCAAGAACCAGCTTTTGCTTTTAGCAATTTTCTCTATTGTTTCCATATTTTCTATTTCATTGCTTTCCAATCTGCTGTTTATCACTTCATTTCCTCTGCTTACTTTGGGTTTAATCTGCCCTTCTTTGAGGGTGAAATCTGGAGGCACTGAGTTCAGACCTTTCTTATTTCCCCATGTAGGCAACGATTACTACAAAGTCTTCCAAGTACTGCTATGGTGGTGCCCCCAAAATTGTGTGTTGCAAAAATGTGGTGTTGCATCTTCATATGAATTTGATTCAAAATACTTTCTAATTTCCCTTTTACTATTTTCTTTCACCTATGCATGCCTTATGAGTGACTTGCCTAATTATCCAGTATTTGGAGATATTTCAGATATTTATTATTGCTGTAGTTTAATTCCATTGTGGTCAGAAAATATACTTCATGTGACTTAAATCCTTTTAGGTATTTTAATGCCCTGGAATTTAATCTAGTTTGTAAGTGTTTTGTTTTGTTTAAAGATTTTATTTATTTGAGAAATAGAGAGAATGAGGGAAAGTAAGCATGAGAGGGGGAGGGTCAGAGGGAGAAGCAGACCCCCCACTGAGCAGGGAGCCCTATGGGGACTCAAACCCAGGACTCCAGAATCATGACCTCAGCTGAAGGCAGTCACTCAACCAACTGAGCCACCCAGGTGCCCTATACGTGTTCTTTTTACACCCGTTTAGAAATTTTCTTTTACTATTATCTCTCTAGATATTTTTGCTGGTTCCTCCTTCAGAAGACTCCAATTCCACATCTATAGGCCACTGAGGTTATTCCAAAGCTCGTTAAGGGTTTCTTCATATTTTTTTAAATTTATCTTTCCTCTTTCATTTTCATTTTGGACGGTTTCTCTTGCTACGTCTTCAGGCTCACTCGATCTTCTCTGCTGCCGTCCAAATCTGTGTTAGCCCCACACAGTGCCTTTATCTCACACACTGAATTTCCATATTTGCCAGTTTGATTTGTGTCCTGTTCTTACACCTTTTATGTGTCCACTGAAGTTTTTGGTTCCTTTTATTAAAATGTATATATATTAATTAGTTATTCCTACCTAAATTTTTGAACACACATATGTATGCGTGTTCTACTTTAATAACACCTAATTCTAACACTGTGTTCTAGATTGACTCTGATTGACTTTGTTTTCTCCTCGTCGTAGGTTACATTTTCGCACTTGGCTTCGTGCTTGGTAGCTATTTATTGAATGTCAGACACGATAAGTTTTATTTTGTGGGGTGCCAGGTATTTTTATATTCCTATAAATATGTTTCCTCTTTCTTCTGGGATGCACTGAAGTTACCTAGAAACAGATATTTTCAGGTCTTGCTTTTAAAGCTGTTGGACAGGATGAGAGAAGTCCTCTGTGTATGGCTGATTGTTCCCCACACCTGGGGAAAGGCCCTCGTGTGCACTCTACCCAACAGGAGGGCTCCAGCCAGGCTGGTGTGAGTGTTAGGCACGATTTCATCCCACCCAGCTTCAGTTAGTTTCATCACACACGTGTGCTCAGTAGTACCTGGCTGAGTGCTCAAGGGGACCCTCTGCAGCCCTCAGACCTCCCTCTCTGTGCAGCTTCTCCTTGCTGACCCTCCTCCTGAGAACTCTCTTGGGTTCTTTGTCCCCTTACTCAACGCAGGATCTGCTTGAGTTCCCATCCTCTGCTGTGGCCCAGAGACTCAGGGTTGCAAGCTAGAACAAGGCTAGGGCTCTCCTCATTAGTCTCTCGTGTCTCAGGGGCCACTGTGCCTCACTGCCTGATGCCCAGTGTAACGAAAGCCATTGTCCCATGTTATTTCTAATTCAGGGCTCGTTTCCCGTGGGAGTAAATCCAGTCCCTGCTATTGTGTTTTTGTTGGAAGCGGAAGTCTTCCAGCAGCTTTGAAGACTGCTGGCTAATCCTTTGTATTTTTAATTATCCCAAGGATGTGCCTCCAACGAGGCATCTTTATCTGGCTCAGTTTCTCTGAGGGCAATTCTAATCTGAGGACTGATGTGGTTCTTTATTTCTGGAAAATTCTCAGCCATTATCTCTTCAAAGCATGTTTCTCTACTATGTCATCCAGGGGCAGGGCCTCCGTCTCTTCCCCAGCCCCGCTGACTACTCTTTCATTCGTGTCTCTTTGTCTGTGATGTGCTATCGGTGAGTCCCAGCACCCGCGACCGACTCATTACTCCTCTCTGTGTTATGTCCCTTCTGAGGTTCACGGCATCCGTGGCATTCAGTGCGATGACTCTTTCTTTTTTCATATCCAGGATTTTTATTTGGTTATCCATATCCATTTGATCTTGTTTCTTTCTGGCTTCCCCCCATAATTTCTTTTTCATTGTTACTAAGAATTGTAACTTCGTTAATCTCTGTAAGCAACCTGAACGTAAGTCTTCCTCAGACTGTTCTATAAAATTAATTTTATCTGGAGTGAATTCACATTCCTGTTGTTGGTATTTTCACTTAGTTTTGTTTTGTTTTTTAAATAGGGACCAAACTACCATCTTTATGGCTGAGAAAGGTTGAGTTGGAGGGTGAAGATGGCTGAGAGCACCATGGGGCGGCTGGCCTGCTGTCTGGTCGTAAGCAGACTCCAGCCCCTGCTACAGGAAGCATGATCCCCCCACCAGGCCACTGGGAAAGAGGTACCCTAAGGAGGACCGAGAATGGTCCCAGGAGAAAGGCAAAGAGCATACTCAAGTTATTTTTCCTGATTTCCCAATATCATTCAGGTCTCCCTATCTGAAGGAAGTACCAGGAATGGGGCGGGAAGGTAGCCACATGGTGGAAACCAAACCTCCCGCTCACACCTAGCCCTCTGTGGCTGCCCTCTCTCACAAGCCAGCCACCGAGAACACATCCATGACCTTCCTTCCCACGTCTCCTCAGTCGCTGAGCCCCGCAAACCCTCTGCAGTGCCCCCACCTCGTTCCCTCTAACTCTTGGGACAGCGCAGGACCCCCGTCTGTCCTGTCCAGACTCACTCATTCTGGGTCTTAGCTGCCTTTGCCTGCATTGCATTCTTTGCACATTTTGGAATTTGCTTTTCAGGCTCGTAGAGAGGAGCAGGGTCTTGTTGGCTCATTTTACTTTCCTCTTACTATTTTTCTTCTTCTCTCACTATCTGAATTTTGGGGCACCCCATGCAGAACTACAGAGCCAGGGTCCTGAGAGCAGAGGCTCCTGTCCCTCAGGTCCCTGCCTAGTCTCTGGGGCTGGGCTCCTTGTGGAGTCTTTTCTCGGCATCAGACTTGCCTCCCTTAGCCCACCCGTGGCTCCAGGCACCTATGTTTGGTCACGTTCTGTTTGCTGCTGCCTTTTACAGGGGAGGAGGCACAGGGAGGCACAGCCCCGGCTTCAGGCTGAGAAGGTGGCCCGACTTGCTATCCCATGGAGACCTTCAGTGCCTTTTACTTGTGGGAGCCGAGCATCTAGCCCACTGCCCATTCTGAACCCGAGCCCAGTGCCCCTGTAGCAGCTGCTGTGCTCACCACCCTGTTTATTTTCCTGAAAGAGATTTAACTTATTTCTTTAGCCTGCCCTGACCAGCCTCTACCCACCTGCAAACTCCTCCCTCCCCATTGCCCCGGACTCCCACCAGCCCCACCTGCTCCATTCCTTCCCCTATGCTCTGCTCCTTCCAGAGCCCGTCCTCGCCTCACGTTGCATAACTCCAGTAGACGTCACCTCCTCCAGGAAGCCCGGGTCCAGGCTTCTCCTCGGCAGGTCCTGAGCTGGCTGTGTGCACTTGGGCCGCTGTTTGCTTGTCTTCCCCCTCCCCCACAGGGGGCCGTGCCTTCTTCGTGGCTGGGTCTCCGGCCAGCGCAGAGCAGATGCTTCCTGAATGACATTAGTGAATAAACGTGTGCCCAGTCCGCATGGCAGGGGCTATTGGGCGGTCCGAAGACCCTGCCCAGCACAGCCTCATTTTCAGACTCGGGCTGCCCGCATATGCTCCTTAGCCCACAGACTACGTGCACCCCTCCGCATGCCAGCACCGCACACCTCCCTTCTGTGTGTTTGTCTTTGTTCCTGGGAGGGATCGTTCCAAACGGTGCCTGCTGCCCTCCTGCCTGGAGGAGGCCAGCAGGCCCCTGGGCAGAGTCAGGCCTCGGCTCACCACAGACAGGGAGGACTCGCCCTCAGAGCGGAAAGGAAGACTTGGGTCCTGAAGCCAAGATGGTAGGGTGGGCGCAGCATGCTCGCACGTCGTCCCCCTGCCCTTGGTCGCACGTCGTTCCCCCTGCCCTTGTGTGTGAGCTCACACGTCCCGGGGGGACACTCCCATGCACCACGGACTTTCTCTTGCCAGGAACTCTCTCTTCCTGTCCTCCAGAGCCTCGTGAGGTGATGTAAGTAAAAATGGGACGGAGACATTCAGGGAGTGACCGGCAGGTGCTGGAGGGGCCGGTGGCTGGCATGGGCTGATGGCAGGGCCCCAGGGGGAGGCCTTGGTGCTGAGACCCCAGGGAAGAGACCCCAAGGCCCCGGGTCAAAGAACAGGCTGAGCAGCGGGAGCACGGCAGCAGGTCAAGGACACAAGTAGGGGCCCGGGTGAGAAGAGCCCACGGGAGTCTGGGGTCCACGCTCCGAGTTGCCACCCTGACGCACTGGCGGAGGGAGGCCACAGAGCCCCCAGAGTCCGAGGGAGACCTGCAGGGAGGCCGTTCCGTGCCAGGCGCAGAACTGGGGAGCCACCAGGTGTGGAACCTGAGACCCACCCCCACGCCCCGCTGGGGTGGCAGGAAGGGGCGGGGCCGGGAGGCGGACCAGTCAGGTCTCACCTTGACAGGCCCGGAGGCGGGGCAGGCGCCAAGGGCGGCAGATGCGGAGGCACAGGCCACAGGGCAGCCAAGGAGGCCCAGGGGTGGGCAGAGCAAGGACTCCATCGCCTGAGGGCCCTTCCCGGCCAAGCCAGCCCCTTGCTTGCCTCCTGAGAGCAGACACTGCCCGAGGGAAGGGCTGGGGTGTGCGGCAGGGAGGCTGTCCTGCGCTGTTGAGCCCCGACGGTGCACCAGCCCTCGGCACTGCCACGCAGACCCCAGGCTGGGGTCTAATTGCTGCCCTCACTGTGATCTCAGAAAAGGCTACCAGCTTTGCCCGAGATAAAATGAAGGAAGCTTTCTCTTTCCCGCTCTGAATGGCCGGCAGGCAGGAAAGTAGCAATTACGCATCAAAGCACCAGCTTCCTGCGGCTGTCACACTGGAGAACTCACTCCCTCACTCAGTCTCCGCATCACACCGTTGGCGGCCTCGGGGTCGGCAGTCAGCTTCCGCTCCCCCGCATCTGAGCCAGAGCAGCTCACCTGCCGGACGCAATTCCCCCGGCACCCAGACACGGAGGAGGCAGTGGCTGTGGGTCTGCTCCCTAGGTTGGAGCCGGGGGCGGGGTGGGGGGGGCAGCCCCAAGGAGACAGAAGGGGGCTCTGGAGACCCTGGGAGGGTAGAGACGGTGTCCAGGAGCTGTGCTGGGGAGCTGCTGCGAGGTCTGGCTGGGAGCATCTCCAGACCCAGATAGCAGAGCCCAGGGCCCCTGGAGGAGAGGGCTGAAGCGTATCCCTGAGCAGCCTCCCACACCACCCCAGAGCATGGGAAGCAGCCCCAGGAGGCAGGAGCAGGGACAGGAGCCTGACCATGCCTGGGAGCCTCCTGGCTGCTTCCCTCGACACAAGGGCTAGCTCGGGGCTGATTCCCCATACTACTGGGGCTGCCGGATCCCGAGCAGCAGGACCACACTCTCCTGGGGCCCCCACGGCTCTCTGTCCCTCCAACAGTGATTCAGCTTTTGCAGAAGCCATAAAAGCGATAGAGGGCCTGTATCCCTGTTAAACCCTAACGCCAGCCCTAACCCCAACTACAACACAGGACCAGATCCCGGGTGCCGTGCCCCGAAACCTTGCAAATGGTTGCCCCATACCCTCCGGGTCCTCAGGGCTCCCTCCTGTCTGGGGCCTCACAGAGCCGGCATGGACAGGGGCACACGGACTCAGAGGCTGACGTTGGAGCCAGACCACTCAGCGTGGGTCCCGAGGCCCCACTTCCTAGCTCTGCAGCCCACAGAGCCCCCGCCGCTGTATGGCGGTCCCCCACGCTGGGTAATAACAGAACATCTCCCCTGTGGGGGAGAGGGTGAAATGAGTCAGTCGGGGAAAGCACGGGCCAACACGGGCCGTCGGGAGTAGAGGAAGACCACGCCTCACAGCAGCTACCGGACCCCGCCCCAGCCATCTCTCTGGGCCCCGGTTTGCCCATGTGTGGATGAGGGCAGGAAAGCCCCATCTCCCCGTGCATGGGGCCAGGGCCCAGCCTGTGTCCACACAGGATAAACACCACTGGTTCGCAGCTGCAGCCGTCCTGAAGGCTGTCTGCCGGGGAAGGGGGCAGGAGGGACCACCGGAGAAGCAGCCTCCCGGACAGAAAGGGGCTCCTCCTCACCCCAGCAGCCCGCCTGACTCCCTGAAGCCCAGAGAGACAGCCCTTTAAACTCTGGGGCTCCTGTCTGTCATATACAACTCACAGGTGACCCTGAGGTCATGCACTCATTGACCCTGAGGATTTGGGGTGGCAGGACCCCAGCCACCTGCAGGGAGCACTCAGCTGGTGTGTAAGTGCTGGGCCCAGAGCATGGGATCTGGGCACTCAGCTTGGTGGCTGCCCTTCTTCCTGGGTCTCACCCGCACCCAGGAGATCGTCCCCCACCACAGGCACCAGAAACAGCGTCCCTGGAAGGAAGCTCTCCATCAGCTCCAGGACCCCCGGCCCTCTGCGGCCTGCTAGCTGTTGACCTGGGCAGGCGGCCTGACCTGCCCGAGCTGGACCAGCCAGTTGCCATCCAGCTTCTGCGTCTTCAACTCCCCACGTCCACAGGCAGGCTCCTGTCACGTGGACCCTCGTCCTTGCTGAGCATGAGTCTGGCCCCTTGCTACAGGGCCCCTTGCTACAGTCTCCGGGGTTGGACCCCTCGCCCCGGCCCGGAAAGGAGCTTCTATGCTCTATCTCTATGGGGAGTGCGACTGTCTTGCCCACACTGCCCGGCAGTGGTGACGTCAGGGTCCACCCAGCCTGGAGCTCCAGAGCCAGGCTCACAGCCATCAGCCTGACGGCACAGATTCAGGGACAGAACTTGTGGGACCACTGGGCCACCCGAGGTGTCCCCTGGGGAGGCTCTGTCGGTACAGGTCTTCCTGCTGAAGCCAGACAGGGGAGCGGCCCCAGGGTCGGGCAGCAGGTGCTGGGGGACAACACTTGAAACACTGTCCTTCGGGCTTTCCCCTGGCCTGCCACGCACTCCTCCCTCCGGCCCAGCCTAGGTGCGCCATCCCCAGGATCCCCGGGACGCGCCCTGGCTCTGCAGGGCTCCCAAGGCGGGTGTTCGGGTTTTCTCTGTGTGGCCACAGGGCTGGGCCCAGCAGTGGCCTACCGTCAGGGGACAAAGGAGTCATGCTGGCATTGGGAAAACGGGTCGCGTGACCGCGATGAGCCCATCAGGGCCGGGACCCAGCAGGTGTCTGCCGGCCACACCAAGGGGCGCTCTGCCCACCACCTTGTTCGCTTCCAGAAGCGCCGGTCCCTGGGGTCCAGGGCAGAGCCCGATCCCCATAAATAAGACCCGCGGGGCAGAAGGGGCACGTTCATTGCAGATTTATCCCTCGGCGTCTCCTGGATCTGAAGATAAACACTGTTAAAAATAGGAATGAGTCAAGAATTTTCATTCCCCTCAAGCAGTCTCCTGGACAGATGGCAAAATCTCTCTGACGGATGGGAGGCCCTCAGCCCCTCCCCACCCCTCGCCGCCCAGCGAGATTCCTCGCTCAGTAGTCCTGCTTTTTTCAGGGTTATTTTTAGTGTTCTTGGAAAGATCTGACTGCAGACATGAAGACCGGGCGGCCCCCAGTTTACTGTCTTCGTTCGAGACCCGCCATGTTCGAGACGGAAGCACCGGCCACCCGTGGCTCTGCAAATTTCAGTGTAAAGGAGATAGAATCGAGTAAAACTCCAATCGGTCCTTCAGTCCCAGGAGCCGCCTTTCAGGAGATCAACAGGCACAGGTGGCCGCCGTCGGGGAGGGGCAGAGCGGACATGCCCACCACTGCAGGAAGTCCCGGGGGCCTCACCGCGCCGGACGCCCCACCTCAGCCTTCCGCGGGCTGAGAGCGAGCCCCAGCTGTGGGTCTGAGCTGCCCACACTGTCCGGCCAGGCCTTCCAGGCGGGAGGGACAGGGGACGATCGGGCCTGCGTCTGAGGGTGCGTCAGGGCTCTGCCACCTCGCCAGGCCCACCCCCGCCGGCTGGGCCTCTTCTCCACCGGGTCACCCACACCAGCAACCACCGCTCTCCATGGTCTGATGGCCAGAGGAACCGGTGTGTCAGCCAAACTGACTAATGCCTCTGCCTTTTAATGGCGTTTGTTGTCTTCAACCCAACAGAGACAGTAAGGGAGCTGTGCAGTCCTGGCCAGGGTGCTGGACCTCTCTGGGTAAGGGAGGTCACTTCAGGCACCAGCAGGGAGAGAGGAATATTTGGGGGAAATTTTGCCCACCTTCTGGTGGTCTGACTCCAATGCTAGAGCTGCCGCTCGTGTGTCTGTGCCCCAAATACCTCCACGTAGCCGCTGAGCCCCAGGCTCCGTACCAGGTGCCTGGATACAGCAAGGGACACTCGGCATGGCCCCCAAACTCAACAAGTGCAAACTCAAAAACACTTCGGGGCAACCGGCTCCCCTCCTCTGTATTAAAAGTGGAAAGGTAACAGACCCTAGCAAAGTGGGCAGACAACGAGACACACACTGGGGACTATCGTCGACCATGACAAAAAGGCACAGCCCGGGGCCCCCGCGGGGCGGCAGGACTCAGCCAGAAGGCCAAGGCCTGTGGTGTGGAGCGCCCAGCATGCCCCCAGGCCTGAGCTGACACAGTCTGTACGTCACTCCCCACCCGCCACCGCTAGGACCAGACAAGCTCCTGCTGCGGGCTGGGCCCGGCACCGAGTCTCCCCTGTGCTGAGTGTCCGACACACCCTTCCGACTCACAGACTAATCCAGCATCTCCTCTGAGCACCTCCTAAGGGAGAATGCCATTCCCGGTGCGCTCGCACGCACTGCTCAGTCAAGTGCAGCAGAGTGTCTGTGACTGACCACCACGTACCAGCCGGGCCCCAAAGTGACTCAGAATCTCCACATCTGAATTCCTCTTGGTTTCTGCGATCCATAAGGGGTGTGCTTTGGCTGGGTCGCTGGCTCTGGGTCTGTCCACAGTCCAGACAGCCACTGGGTCTGCAGCCACAGAGCCTCAGACTCTCACGTGCTGTTGGCAGGATGTGGTTCCTCATGAACGTGGACATGGATGTGGCCTCCCCCACAGAGCGGGGACACACGGCGAACGGCTTCCTCACAGCAAGGGATCAAGAGAGCGAGACGAGTCCCAGCCTTGTACCTAACACGGGGCGCGCCGGCTCTCATTCTTGCGGCTTTCCTGTAGAAGTGAGTCATGAGACCCGTCCACACTCAAGAAGAGAGGACCAGGGAAGGACACGAGAATGCGAACACCAAGGTCAGGGGAACATTGGCCACACCAGAAGCTGCCATACATACTGTCTATTCTCATTTCAGACAAGGGAAGCCAGGCCTGGAGAGGTCCAGCACCCTGGCCAGGGCTGCACAGCTGCTCACCGCTGTCCTGGACAGGAGCCCAGGCCAAGGCTATGCATCACCTCGAGAGAGGAACGAGGCCTGCATATCCCGGGCTGTCACTCCTGCAGCACAGATTCCTAGCTTGAAATGAAATGTGACATCTCTTAGTGCACACGGGGCCTGGGCGAAATGGAAAAGAGTTCATGAATCTGTAAACCGCCCGTGTCCTGCTTCCCCAAGGAGGGCGGCT
Organism: Meles meles; assembly: GCF_922984935.1. NCBI lineage: Eukaryota > Metazoa > Chordata > Mammalia > Carnivora > Mustelidae > Meles > Meles meles. The sequence goes on from NC_060066.1 coordinate 2,251,798, forward strand.
GGGCACCACCTCCTCCCACCTCGGCCGACAAGCCCACTCCCTCTGCAGACGCTGGGAGAGGTCCGGCAGTGGCTTTGTAATGGAGTGAGAGTGAGCCGGAACACGGTGGCTGTTCCCACCCTCCCATCAGGCCGGTGCAAGGGAATCACCCCGGTGCTGTGGAGGGAACTCTGGGCCACGCGGGGTCTGCCCACTGTCCCGGGGCAGACTCGCCTTAGCTCTGAGCCCTCCTGGCCCAGCCTTGTGAGCTGACAGATGAGGAGACCAAGGCTGGGAGGGGTGAGGGTTGCACCAGGACGATCAGAGGTCCTCAGCTTCATGGGACAGCGAGATCCAGAGACACACCCTCTGTGCTGCTGCTCAGGGGACAGCTTAGCTCAGCTGGAGTGCACCTGTCTCTGGGAAGCCCGGCGCTCAGCAGCCGCGCCTCCATCCCCACTGCCTCGCTCATTCCGGAGCCATCTGCACTGGGTGCGGAGAGGGAAGCGTGGCCTCTGTGTGAGGAGTGAGGATAGGGAGGTGCTTGAGTGGATGCTGGCCTGGCGCCCAGGGCCCCCCTCCACCAAGAACCCTCTTTGCTGCTCCCTCCCCCACCTGGAAGCCCCTCCCCAAACTTCCACACAGCAGCGGCCCTAGGGTCTGCTCCCTCTCTCCCTGGGTCTGCCACCCCACACATTCGCTCCCGACCCCCGGCGCCCCAGGAGGCCCTCGCTTGCACACCTCCATGCCTTTGCCCACACCTTTCTCTGCGCGGCTGCTCTGTTCTTCCTGTTCAGCACCTCAGTGCCCTTGGCCACCTGACCAGCACCGAGGCGAAGGTCCCCTTCCGCTCACAGCCTCGCTGACCCAGCCTGTCCCTGTCCGCTGCCCTTCCCCGGCCCTCTGCAGTCGGGGCAGGTGCCAGCCTCTGCCCGAGCCTTCGTCCTGCCTCACTGAGCTGACGGGCTGCCCGCCGCCCGCAGACTGCGCAGAGCGGGGACCGGGAAGGAAGGACCAGCAGTGACCGGCCCTTTCCGCCGGCCAGCGAGCCTCGCGCACGGTGGACGGCGGAGAGCGCACCGCGGCCCTAACGAGGGCGGGTGCTGCAGGGGCCAGCAGAGCCCGTGCGAAGGGGAAGGGGCCACACGCGTCCCCGGGATCAGCCTCAGGAGGCCCAGCAAGCCCCGGGCGCCGCGAGCAGCCTCCTCCGGGGAGCCCCCCAGGCGCGCTGCCGCTGGGAGAAGCAGAACCCAGGCCCGCGCGGGGCTGCCGGGAAGCTGGAGCGCACAGGACGGTCCGGCCCGCGCCCCTCAGAAGCCTCCAGGCCGCAGGCGAGGCCCCGACCCGCCGACGCCCCTCGACCAAGCGCGGCCGCCCGGGAGGGGACGAGGGGCCACCGGGTGGGCCAGGGCGGGCGGGGGCCGGGGCGGCGCGGGGCCTGCCGGGAGGCGTCAGCGCAGGGAGAGGTACGGTGCGCGCCCCGAAATGGGCACGAGCGAGCAGGGAGCCGCGGAGAGGGGCGCGTCCCCGGGACACGCGGCTCCGCCCGCACACGCACCCGCAGGTGCGGTCCCCGCAGCCCGACCCGGCTCGGGAGGCTCCTTGCCTCTCATTGGCTCCCACTGGGGCACGTGCTCATCCCTCAGCCAATCCCTGCGGCGGTGGGGATGTGCCGCCGTAATTGGCTGAGGCCTGGGTCACATGTTCCAGGAGGGGCTGATAATTTCCCGCCACACAGCCACGTGGGCTGGGGATGGGAGCAAAGCTGGCAATAGGTGGGGGGGGACCCCGGAAGACCCGCGTTAACCGGAGCCGGTCAGGAGCACTGCGCCTGCGCCGTCCCGCAGATCCTCCTGACCGCCCCGCACCCCGCTCCCTGCAGCGGAGCTCCGGCTCCCCCGTCCCGCACTGCCGGCCCCGTGCGTTCCCTGGAGCAATGGGGGTGGGGGGGCGCATGAGTTCAGAAGATGGTGCCGGACCCTCTGGGTGTCCCGGCCGGGCCCGGCTCTCCCCCTCAGCCTCGCGCATCTCGTGTGGGGGCGGGAGCCCAGGAGGGCAGCGGAGCCGCTTCCAGGCCGGCCGGTGCGTTAGAGTCAGAAGGCGAGGCTGGGTTCTCTGCCCTGGCCTGGGAGGGTCAGCGATGTCTCCGCCACGCGGGGCTGCGGGGCCGCGGGCTGCAGGGAGCGCGCCCTTGCCCGCGGGGAGCCCGGCTGGAGCGCGCCTGCACGGCCGCATCCGCACACATCGGACGGCGGTAGTCGGCTGGCACCGGACCCTTCTGCATGGAGACTGGGGAAGCTGGCCGCGCCGGTGGGAGGCGAACGTGTGAGTCATTCCCTGGAAACACAGAGCTGGGCTCTCGCTGGCGGAGGAAGCGGAGGGAGAGGGAAGAGGAAGGAGGGGGAGCAGGAGGGGGAGGGAATTTTGACTTGGCTGGTTTCAGCTCAGAGTTGTAGCCTGGTGGCCTGGAGGCTGCTTCAAGGTCATGGTCTAGGGCCCCACAGAGGGAGCCTGCGCCGGCTGCTCTGGACGGGGAAGGGAGGGCTGGCTGGCCTATGCTCACAGGTGGATAAAAGATACGGGAACCATCGACGGAGTGTGCACAGACAGATGAACAGGGAGAGGGACAGCGGGAGCTGGGGACCGCCCTCGAGGAGCTCGGCCCTGATCCCACACTGGCAGGATGTCAGAACATGAGGCTGTAAGACACCCCCTTGAGCCTGGTTCTGCTGCTGCAGGTGAAGAAACTGAGGTCTCCTAAGTCCTGGCCGCCTGACACTGCGAAGATGCCCCAGAGTGAGGTTAATCTCTGTCGCCTCTTTTCAGGGCCTCTGGACGTTCCTTTCGTCCTTCCACACGAGGAGCCCCTCCTGAAACTCCTCCCTGTCCTTGGATAGGTTCGATCGGTGGCTCTGCGTCAGGGTGGGAGTCCCCCAGGGAAGATACGGGGTGTGCTGGACGAGGGGGGTCTTCCCCACTCCTCTGGAGAGGCAGCACGTTGCTGGGGAGGCCGACACACAGCTGGCTCCCCAGGGGGCTGGGTCTTCACTTGCCCTGGAAATCCAGGCTCGGCTGGGTCTGGATCCCATCCAAAGCGGAGCTGGCCGCCTAAAGCTTCCCAGGCCCTGCCGGATGGGAAGGGTGCAGAGAAGGCAGAGATGGCATGGAGGAGACCGCCACCGAGCAGATCACACCCCGGGGCCTGACCCGGGACAGCCGGTGAGCTGTGGCTCCTGGCAGCCCATTTCAGCCCCTTCCCACCCTGACCTGCTGGAAACCGGTGCAGCCCCACGCAGGAGGCCAAGAGGAGGCTGAGGACGCACGGCTGCCATCTTCGGAAGTGGGGAGGGGCGTCCAGGGACCTGTCCACACTACTTCCCTCTCTGGGAGAGCAGAGCACCTCTGGAGCACACTCCCCTCCCGTACGTCACCTTGGTCACTGCATGGCTGAGCCCTTGCTTCACCCTGGCCTCCCTGCCTCCAGCCCCTCTCCTCCTTGGGGATCCCTGAAACAGAGAACCCCCTCGGTGCTGAGCACAGACAGGGCGTGTTATGATCATTTACCTAGGAGGCTCAGAGCACTAAGAGGCGAAGGGACTGCCCACGGCGACACCGCCCCAGAGACGGAACAGGGGTTTGGACCCAGACCGTCCAGTGCTTTGAGACCATGCTGGTCGTCCTGATGTGGGAAGAGAGCCCTCTGATATGAGACGGTGCAGACCGTTCCCAGGGCCTGCCTGTGGGCTGGGACCTGCACCCTGAATGCAGAACCCTCGCGGCCCAGCTCTCTCCTCCTGCTCGCCCTCCCCACGGCCCTCCATGCACGCAGGCACTTCGCTCCTCCAGCCCCTGCCCTCGGTGCCGCCTCCGTTCCACAGCTCCCAGCCGAGGACCCCATCCATCAGTCGGCAAGTATCACCGAGCACCCGGTACAGGCAGGGGACTGTCACACCTCAGGGGCTGAGAGATGAGTAAAGCAGAGAAGAAGAGGGAGCCCCGACCTCATGCGGCGCCCGAGCTAGAGGCAGCCGCTGGGGCGGGAGGGGGCAGGGGCTGCGTCATGCGGGCTTGCAGGCACCGTGTGGGCTTTGCAGTTGCGTGAGGCAGTGACTCAATCTGATTTCTGTGTTCCAGAGATGACCCTGACGACGGCACAGCGCAGGGGCTGGGGGGCGGGGTGTGCTGCAGAGAGTGGAGGCAGGGGCCGGCGGGGAGGGCAGCCGCTGAGCCCCCAGAGAGGGATGACGGCGGTCGCGGCGAGGAGGCAGATGCGTGGGCACAAGTGAAGGGTTCAGAGCATAAAACCGGCCAGACTTGGCGGTGGCTGGAACGGGGGGGGGGGGGCAGGGAGGAGGTGAGGTGCCCGGAAGGACAGCCAGTTGCTGGCCTGAGCGAGAGGCCAGGGAGCTGAGCCCTTAGGATAGGAAAGATGGTGGCAGGAGCGCCAGGAACTCGGTGAGGAACACGAGAAGCCTGCGAAAAGACCCTTCCAGAAGCCAGCATCTCTTCAGCCCGCCAGGACTGCCGCGCTGGAGGAAATCCTGCCCCACACCCGGCCCTGGAAGCCTGTGTCGCCCATGGTGATCCCTGCTGCTTCCCTTGGCTTCCGTCCAGCAGCTTCCACAGACGAGCGTTGCTAGGATTTCCTCCAAGTCGGGACCGACTTCAGCCCCTGCGAGAGTGTCGTCCACACAGATCTCGTGCACCGGACCTGCGGCCTCTGAGGGAGGCCCAGCCGTCCAGGCTCCCAGAAGAGACTGTCACAAACCGGGGGCCAGGTGCCGGGCCCTGGAAGGGTCTGGGTGTTTGAAAACCCTTCCCGTGCTGGCACCCGATGGCCCTTCCTGGGCCCCAACCCTGCGGTCTCCCGTTCCCCTGTCTCCACGTACAGCCCGTCTCTACCTCCCCTCCCAAGGCTGATTAGGAAGGCCGACTTCAAAGCACTCTGAAAACTCCCAATTAGTATAAAAATATTAATCCATTTCCTTGCAGGTGTGCTCTGTGTTTCGGATGAAATGCGTTGGCCTTGTCAGCATCCCGGCGGTGCAGCAAGAGTCGCGGCAAGCAGGGAACTTCAAGGTCAGGCGGGAGTGGGAGGCGGCACCCAAGGGGGACCCCGTCTCCCAGGCCCGGGACTGCCCCTGTGGCCCGGCCCGTAGTTCCCTGCTGGCTCCGGGGCCGGGTGCGCCGGGGCTGTGGAAGCTCACCCCGCGCTCCCTTCACAGCCCGGGGAACTGGGTGCCAGGAACGCAAACACTTGGTTCGGTTGCCGGGAAGCGGAAAATCTCATCAGTCAGGCAGTCTTCCTCTCTCCTTTTGCGTTTTTCCCCAACAGGAAGACTTTTCCCTTGGAGCCCTTCCCGCGCAGATGCGTGAGGACGGCAGCGACATCTCGGGGGCTGAGCACCTTCTACTGATTGGAAAACACACAGCACAGCGAGCTCGCACATCGCACATCGGAGGGGCACCCGGGCGGCGGGGAGCAGCCGCAGGGCCTCAGCGCCCCCTGGGAGCCGGAGACGGTACTGCGCCCCCCTGCCAGGAGGCTGCTGGGCCTGGAGCTCCAGGGTGAGGGGCAGGCCTGGGGGGGCCCCCTGCCTGGCGGAGACCACAGGAAGGGAAGCCATGCCACCCCCGGCCCTGCCAGCCCATCCCCTGTGGCTCTGGGCAAATCACTTCACCTCTCTGCTGTCCAGCTTCCCCACCTATAACATTAGGATGAAGCCCGGGTGCACCCCAGGGACCTCTCACGTCCGCTGTGTGACCCTCAGAAAGCCACGAGGTCTCTCTGTGTATTCTTGGTAGTGATTCAGTCACAGAGCTGCTCGGACGAAGCAATGAGGTCGCAGGCAGATGGCGGCCGACACAGCCCTCCTGGTGTCCGATCGTCGGACGCAGGCGGCCTTGGGTCCCTCCCGGTGTGCTGAGCAGGTAGGAAAACACAGGATTAAGGACCAGAGGCACAGCCGAGAGCCTGGGCGTCAAGGACAGACAGGTTGTCACTGGCAGGACCAAGCCTTTCCCCTGCTGCCTCTGAGGGCATCCAGCCTGCGCTGCGGAAACCCGGTCCCGGATGGGAGTCCCTGAGCTTCCCTGGACAGGCGTCCCCAGTGCTGGGATGGCTTGCCCGCCACCTGCCCCACTTGCCTCCCCTCTGTTGGCCCAGCTGACCATGGAGCGAGGAGTCGTCATCAGCGAGACAGGAGGAGCTAGAAGGCAGGCGTGCTGCCCAAGGCCGCAGCTCTTCCCCTGGAGGAGGGAACATGCACGCGGGGCTCCGGAGGCTGGCCCACCCCGGCACAGGGGCTAGAAGCGCAGCGCTGGGGCTGGTTTGTAGATGGGAGGTGGAGGGGAAGGGCCGGGCAGGTGCGGCAGAAGAGAATGGGGAGGGGGGCTCAGGGGCCTCCTGGAGGCCACCCCCACCTTTTCAGGGGGTGGGTGCTCGCCCCTCCCCCACACCCATCCTCCCCACCCTCTGGCCCCGCCCCTGCAGCGAAAGAGCGCCATCCCCGCCTGCTGGGCCCTTAGGCCCCAGAATCACCCAGGGGCTTTGGGGAAGCCAGCTGCCCCCTTTGGGGCCTCCGTCTTCCAACCCTGAACGCAACGTGTTTACCGTGACGCATGTCAAGTGTCCGGACCGCGCCTCGCTCTCCACCTTTGGTGCGGGGAGCTCACTTCCTGCACCCCCCAGTGCTCCCGCGGCCGTGGCCGAACGACGGAACGAGAGAGCCCGGTGCCAGAGCACGTCAGCCACTGGCCGTCACCATGGCCGGTGGCCTTTTTCTGCCTGTCTTGCGAGGAGCTTGAGAGGTTCAGATAGTACGAGATCTTTCTGTCCTAAAACAGCCTCTGGGTAGAACACACAACCAGGGGGCAGCCGTGTTCGGCACGCTGGGGGAGCAGAGCGGGGACATGGTGGCCAAGCCTGGGGGGGGCCGGGGAGGGCTGAGGGCCAGCCAGGGTGAGGGGCACCCAGGGGATCCGGCGCAGGAGGGTGAAGGCGGGAACCCACCCTCCAAAGGTCCGTGGCTGGGGTGCCATTTCCATGGGGGGTGAGGGCATGAGCCAAGGACATTCCAAGGAGCACTGGTTCTGCAGAGTGGATGGACTGACCCTGGCCTGGGCCCATCTGGAAGGAACAGGTGTGTCCTGCGAGCCTCGGAGGCATTGGTCCCGCGGGTGGTCCTGCAGGGGGGGCAGGGGTTGGGGACGGCTTTACGTTGACCTGGGCTGTAACTGTTCACGTCACGGTTCCCCCGGGCACGGCTGCCTGGGAAGCGCTCACGTTCTTGTGCTCGGAACCCCGGCTGGAGACCCCGTGGCTGAGCCCATCCCCCTGCTGCCCAGCACAGGCTCCGTGACTGGCCAGTAGTCCACGGGTGCGGCCCCAGGGGAGTGCAGCCCGGGGCAGGGAAGGCTGGCCTAGCCCACTGAGCCCTCCCCGGGAGACAGTGACAGGCTCCCCCACCCTCCTGTCCCCTGCTCCACTCACAGGAAGCCCGGGCTCAGACCTCTGCCTGAGAAAAAACAAACAAAACAAACCATCAAAGCAACAAATTGTCTTCTAAGTGAGGAGGCTGCCTGCGCCTGCCCCTCCCCCACCCCCAGAGGGTGCTGGGCATCTGCCCTCACCCTTGCAGTCCCCGTGGTCCAAGCCTGAAAGGCTGCTTTATTAAAAATCGTCCGTCTGCGATCCGCGAGGAGTCCGGGCGCACATCTCCGTGGACAGCGCGTGGGGCTTCGCGAAGTTCACGTAGGCGTCCTTGCCCTCGGCCTCCACGTGGCAGCAGGTGGCGGGCGGGCAGCTCCGTGGCCATGACTGGAGGCCCCGCCAAGACCAGGACCCTCACACCTACCTGTGCTGAGAGCACCAAGACCTCCTAGTGGATCCAAGGCCCCCAGAGTCACTGAAGCCACGGAAGATTCCCACGTTCCAGCTGACAGCGCAGGAGGGGACTTGGGCGTGGCATCTAGAGTTCCCACTACACAGATGGGAGCATTGAGGCCCCCACCCACTCCCAGGCCAGGGGCAAGCCCCCTCCCCCACCTCTGGCTTTGTGGTCCTGAGGCTCTGGCCTCCGTTCCTTCCCAGTCCACACTCAGCGCCCCACCTTCCTCCCTCCCGACAGGCAGTGGAGTCAGAGGACTTAGAGATGCAATGAGCACAGAGAGGTGAAGTAACTTGCCCAAGGACACACAGCTGAAAAGCAGACCTGCCTCCTACAGAGTCTGCTCTGCGTCACGGGCTGTGTGACACTGAGGGGCTGCGGCCAGGCCTGAGGGAACAGAGCCGCTCCCTGTCAGGCAGCCCCCACAGTCTCTGGAGGTCGTCATGAGATTCTGGGCCCAAGCTGTCCCCACGGCTTGGTGGAGGCCCCCGCACGAGGGTCCTTCACCCAAGGTAATTCTGTTTACTTGGAGACACCTTCCTGACCATCTGATGCCTAATTTAAGAGGTGAGATGATCACAGCCGCGTGACCCTCCTGGTTTCCTCCACTCATTAAGCCGTTGCTGATCTAGTAACTCACAGCAAGACACTCCGTTCCAGGGAGCTTTCGTTTCCTCACGGACATCTGCAGTGAGACAGAACACCAGGCTGGCCCGCGGCCGCGGGACTCCCGGAGTCAGAGTGGGAAGGGCCCAGGGGGCCGTCCACGCTGCCCCCCCCCACCCCGCAGACAGGGGGACAGGCCCGCAGGGATCCCGACCCTGCCTCACGTGGCAGATGGCAGCTCGGATCCCCCTTCAGCCAGGACCCCCAAGGGAGAGAAGACAGCCCTCCCTGCAGAGGTGGGGGTGGGAAGGGCAAGTTCTCTGAGATGCCAGGCAAGGGAGTGCTGCCCACACAGGGCAAGGCCTGGGCACAGGCAGGGCTGGAGGCCGGACAGTGTGGGGCCTCTTGTCATGCCGCAGACACCTTGGAAGGGATGCTGGGACCGCCACCAGCCCGGAGCCCCCAGAGCACAGGGATATGCCAGGCTCCTCCAAGGTCTCGAGGCATGAGTATGGCAAGGAGTGTTAACAGGGGCGGACAAGGCCACCGGTTCTCTGGGGTCCGTGAGCTGAGGGAAGGGACCCAGATTGCAGGTGAGCAGTCAGGTTGGTGGTTCGGGCCAGAGCTGTTCAGGGCGTCTGGGCCCAAGGTCCGGGGTCCGTCCACCCCCCCACATGGGCCCACGTGCTCCGACACCCACACACAGGAGACCCCCACGTGACTGTGGTCATTTGATCGCGGCTGGTGTGACGTTCGTGGCTCAGCTTCTCTCCCCAGACCTGGGCTCCCGTGCGGGAGGCCCCGTCCGCCGGGCTCCCTGTGGCTGCGTGCCGGGCTCACACCTGGCCGGGGGAACGCCCAGGGAACAGGTGAGACAGAGAAGGAGCACCACACCTCCCCCCCCCCCCCCCCCGCACACTCCACCATCATTACGACCCCGTTGTGGGCTCCAGGCACGAGACATGGCTCCCCACCTTGCGAATCCCGCAACGCTTCTAAGAGCGGCATTTCCGAGCAACGGGGTCATCGCTGCACCCCCTCCTGCACGTGCAGGAGTGCGCACGTCTGTGACACCGTGCGTGTGCACCCACACACACCTGACTCGCTCGTGTTCTGATGGGAGCCGGGGTCCCTGGACGGACCTCGCGGTTCTGGTGACAGGCCAAGGGTCAGTGCGAGGCACATTTACACACGGAGCCGTGGCCAAGGCCACCACCCCACCCCACCCGCCTTGGAAGGTGCTGTTCCGGGGGCAGGACCGACCCGCAAGCTGCATCACCCCTGGGCTGCCACCCATCCTGGCTTTCCTGGGCCACCCCGGGCTGTGGCGGTCTGTCTGCTGCTCCCAACCTCCAGGCTCCCTCAGGCCTCCTCCGGGTTCCCCTGATGAGGGGAAGGGCGCTGGGGGGCTCTGGCACACCCTGTCCCTCTGTCCTGCGGGACGCAGCTGCAGGGAACGTGCCACGTTCACCTGGAGTCAGACTCCTCTGATGGATCGGGGTTCCAAAGGGCTTCTTCCCCGTGACAACAGGGACCTTCAAGCCACGTGGAGAGCTGATTCAGGGGGACCCTGCTCCCTGGAGACTGGGAGAGAGAGGGCAGCCAGAGAACGGTCACCATGGCAACACCTTCACGTGGCGAGAGCACGTCTTTCCACCCATCCAATTAAAGGGCTATTTCCAGGGTCCCTACTGTGCGCCAGGGCTAGGCTAAAGGTGCTCAGAACAGGGGTGCGTTGGGAGGTGGAGACAGATCTGCCCTCCACCTTGCGAGCTCCCTGTCCGTGAAACACCACACAGGCCTTATGCACAGCAGGCCTGGCCATGGAGCCCCGTATACAGTAGGCACTCAATGGATGCCTGCTGAATTAAAGAAGAAGACACACGAGCATGTTAATAGCCATCCCAGAGCACCTTTCACCACTAAGTTACCCCGTGGCCAATCTGTCCCCCATCTCACCTCCACCCCTGGGGCCCAGGGACATGTCTGCCCACGGAGCCACCAGAGCCAAGGACTGGGAGCAAACACCGACTGGGGTGGGGTCCCGGAGGAAGCCAGGGTCCACTGCCAGATGCCATGCATGTGAGCCGTGCCCGTGATGTGCAAAGCTCGTGGGGAAATCTAGGTCTGGACTTCAGGGAGCTAGAAAGTGGGGTCACCAGCATAGAGCAGAGCGATCTGTGTGCTGTTGTAGGAAAGCAGGTCCCACTGGAGACCAGCCCTCGGGCACAGAAGCAAACCTTCTCCAGGGAGCTGGGGATCCAACGTGGGAAAGCAAATCCCACGGCCCGAGGATGGGCACGGGAACGTGTGGGTTTGGGGCCTCCAGTGGGGGCTCATCAGTGCACAAGGGGTGTGCCCAGAGGACAGGGGGTGATGGAGGACAGGGCGAACTTGTCACCTGGGGAACAGCTGGGTGGGCAGGCCGTGGTCCCCACAGGCCTGCTGCATGCCTGGTTCCGGAGGGCAGGTGTGGCTCTCTGGATCCCTGATGCGGTCAAAGTGCTGGGAATCTGGCTGATCCGGATGTCCCTGAGGCTGGCCCGCACCCCTGCCCCAAGCCTCTGTAGGGAGAGGACAGTCATGGCAGGACACAGCACAAGTCATGGCCAACCTTCTCTGGCCGTGCCCAAGCTCATGAGCACCACCCGGACCTTACCGTGGCGAAGGAGCCAAGCCACGGAAGGACAACTGTCCTGCCTATTCTGTGACGGACATGGGGCCCCTTTCTGGGGATGGCCTGCATGCGGCTCTGTTCCAGAAGACAGTTGGGCTTCACTCAGCAAAGGACGTGGGACATCGGGGGTGGCCTGCTCCAGGGACACACGGGGAGGGCCTCGATCCAGGAGGGATCTGGCAGGAGGCACACAGGCTGTCGAGGGCCAGGAGAAGCACCCGGAGAGCCAGGGAGGAGCTTAGCGACCCAACTCAGAAGCATCCAAGTCTGACAGCCCAAATCCCTGAGTGCGGCCCTGTCTGTTCGCACATCCACAGTCCCAAGCTCAGGGCCACCATGGGACTCCCAGGGCTTTCGGGGGGCCAGCGTCCCCCACTCAGAGGACCCAGCCTCGAAGTCTCCTTGGAAGAACAGAGCGAGCGTAGGGTGGGGTGGTGGCCACCTTGACCGCAAGGAGGAGCCCAGCCCTGTTCTGGCGTGTTGCCAGGCCCGGGACCCCACAGTCGTGGCCAAGCCCATGCATTGCTCCTTCCTTCATTTCCGGGCCCTGCGGCCTGGGCCCCCTGGAGTCGGTGGCTTAGGTCACACAGTCCCCACCTAGGGCGGGCTGGGCACCCTCTTTGGCACAACCCCGGCCCTCACCTGTGTCCACAGCCCCTTCTGGCCCACCGCCCTCCCCATCCTTCACCTACTCCCTCCCTCTGGCTCAGAGACGGAGCAGCGAGAGGCCTGTCTCAGGGGTGATGATCCAGAGCCCCAGTCACCTGTCCTGCCCCAGCCGCAGAGCCCGCGGGAGTGAGAGCACCCCCGTGGCCACTGCGAGTGCGCCAGTACACGGGGGCGTGCAGACAGGTCCTGTAGCCAAGAGGGAGCCGGAGCAGGGATGCCCCGGGAGGTCCGCCCTCCAGCCCTTGCTCCCAGGACCTGGACCCGCATCAAGAGGAGCAGGGGTGGGTGGGAGGCCATGGAGAACCCCGCACGGTGCGTCCTACACCTGAGGGCCGCCCGGGAGTGCGCTTTCCCAAAGGTGCTGGACAGCGAGGCTGAGTCCTCAGCTCCTCCGAGACTGAAGCGGGAGCGCATTGCCCATCGCCGGGCTCGAGGTCTCGCGCGGTGCTCTGCAGACCATACCTATTGCTGTCCCCACCCTGGCTCAGTCACGCTGTCTCCGGCCGCCAGATCCCAGTCTGCGCGCTGGGGCGTATGCTCCCCTTGCCAGGAGACGCGGGGGCTAACGGGGCTGCAGGGAAGAGGAGATGGTGCCCTCCATCCCGTAACAAACTGAACCAACATGACCGCGCAGTGCCTGGAGTCCCCCTGTATCACAGATGGGAATACTGAGGCTCCCACCGAAGCTGCCCACGCACACAGCTTGTAGGCCAGGGTCAGAAGGTGAGCCCCATCGCGCTCCCCGGAGCAGGATCTGAGAGACTCCTGACCCCACTCCTGTTTGGGGGCCTGTTTGAGCCCCCACCGAGCGCGTTCAGAGCCTAGTGTTCTCACGGTGCCGCACATCTCAGCCACGCGCGTCTCACATGTGATTTCAGGAGCCTGTGTGGTTCTCGATGCGGGCGTCTGCGTCTACTCACTGTGGCAAGCCCGGCACAGCCCGGGTCCAACAGCAGCAGGAGAAATCTGTGAACCGGTTGAATGAAAGGGGCTGCTTTCCCCACCCAGCTTCGGGATGAGAGCACGAGGCCGGATGCGCGCAGGGCCCAGGCCCCTACAGTGCCCTGGGGAGCCAAGCCCACAGCAGGGCGGGAGTGGAGGGTGGGGTGGGCTGGCACGAGGGCTCGGGGGTGTGTGCCTGCCCACGGGAGGAGTGGGGGAGCCCCGGAAACGTCTGGCAGGAGGGAACCACGAAGGACTCCGAGGAGGTGCCCAAGGCCGATGGTATGGAAACGTCAGAGCCGTGAGCCGGTGGGAGGCTGCTCCACGCACCCACGGGCAGGACCCACTGCCCTGCGTGTTCCTGAGACCGGTGTGGGCACCCAGCAGGTCTCTGGCCAACGAGAGGCAGACAGGTGGATAGATGGAGGCAGGTGCTTGCAAGCCGAGAGGGCAGGAAGGTACCCAGCCGGAAGGAGGGGTGGTGCCTCCGGGGTGGACCTCGAACAAATGGGGGTCTTCGCAGGGGGACCCAGAGGGAGGTGCGGCGGAGCAGAGGTGCAGGATGGCCTGGAGAGAGCAGGGCAGGAGGGTGGACCAGTGGGCGCCCGGGGGCAAGGGTGGGGGTGTCCCCCAGCCTGGAACATGGGCAGATTTGGTTTTAGACTTGATGGAGCAGAGACAGACAGACAGACTGATGTACAGGCCCACTTCCCACTCGAGGTGTGAATCACCGACGGCCCGGGACTAGAGGGGCGTCAGTACTCGGAGGGGGGTAAGCCCAGGCCTGAGGAACCCACGTTCCCAAGAGTGCCGGGAACACCCCCTGCCCACCGAGGCCCCGCCCTGCGTACGTGGACAGGCCCTGGATCCAGAACTGCCGATGCTTCCCCTGGGCCGAGAGCAGAACTCTCTGGGCCAATTCCAGGGCGAGACCCTCACAGCATCAGCAACCGGGACGGTAACGGCTCAGCAGGGGCAGGGTCCCAAAGGTCCTCTTACAGTTGCTGGGTGTGGGGCGGTCCAGACAGGCTCAGGGGAGGGAGGCGAGGACATTCACCAAGATGTCCAGGCAGTAAGGGTGGAATCTGGGGGCTACCATTTGGTTTTAACAAAACACTAGCGATGGTGGTCAGCCACCAGGAGCGGCGGGTGGCGCGCACACTGCCTTGACGCTTGAAACACTGAGAGGGGAGGAATCTTCGTTTTCATCTCATCAGGGAGGAGAAGGAGCTCAGAGAGCCTGTGAAACGTGCCCCAGAGGAACCAGCTCAAAGTGTCGGAGGCTGTTAGAGCCAGGACCGTCCTGGCTGCACAGTCCTCTCCCCCCACCCCCATCTGCTGCCCTGCGGGGGGTGGGGGGGACACCCTCCATCTGAGACCGTAGGTCCTGTCCGTCCGCATGTCCGCTCTTACCATGGTGTCTGGGGAATGAGGTCCACTGTGTACAGTGGATTCTTGGTTCTTCCCCAACCAGCGGCCTGGCCCGAGTCTGACTGGAGGAAGCGCCAGGCAGGCCCCCGGCAAACGGAGCATTAAGCGAGGTCTCGTTTTCAGAGAACGCGGGTGCGCTCCCAGGCTTTCATGAGACCCAGGGACACTTGGAGCCGGCGGAGGAAAGCAGGAGCCGGCGTCAAGAGACACAATCAGGATCTCATTAACATTTTGATTGCAACGTTGGCTCCCCCTGCGCCTGGGCCTGGACACACGCGCACACGTTCAATCTGGAAGCAAGGATTGAGCCAGGGAGAGGAGCGCAGAAAAGGAGCAAAACAGACTTATTTTAATAATGCTAAAAATAACCGTGTCAATATTCCCTTCTGTTTGGGAGCCCTCCTCTCGGCTGGTGGTGAGAACCTGAACTGGATTCCGGCTTCCCACCTCCCCCAGACTGAGCTCTCTGGGGCCACCTGTGGGATCCGGGGTGAAGGGCGGCTCTGAGGCCCTCCTCCTCCATCTGCCTCAGGAGAATCCCAGCCCGGGAGGAAATCTCTCCTCTAACAGATGGGCACATTGAGGCCTGGAGAGGTCAGAGACTCTGTGAGCTCAAGGGGAAGCTGGCATGCCTGAACGCCTGGAAAACTGAGGCGGCATTCCCCATGGAAGGAGGAAGTTACTCGTGCAGTGTGAGCACCAGCACCGACCGTTCCCCAGCCCCGAGGGGGCCCAAGTGTGGATCCAGGCGGCACCCACGTTCGAACAAGAAAGCCAAGACCCAGCAGGTACGACTGGTCCCAAGTCCACGGGACGGCATCCAGCACCCCCAGTTCCCAGTGGAGCCCTTCTGAGTGGGTGGTGCAGACCGCCCGCTGAGACATCCGTGCCCCCCTGGTCCACCATATGGGACTGAGGTCCAGCATCCAGCCGGAACCCCATCTTCTCCCCCACCTGCCTTTCTCAGCGCTGACCCTGGAAGTTCTACACCTTGACCCCAGCTCTGTGGCTTCTGGCCGGTCCTCATTCCACCTGGGGGCATGGCTCTGCCCCTCTGAGCCCAGCTGGCCACAGTCAGGCCTCACACTGGGGTCCACCTGGTCTCGCCCATGAAGCTGGCCACACCCCTGGTCATGCTCCAGACAGCTCCTCCAGCCTCCCTGATGCCTGATTGGATACCAGCGCCTCCTAGACATGGTCCGTGCCCCCCGCATAAGCTCCTCCCACCAAGCATGCATCTGAGCTTGACGGTGCAAGTCAAGGGAGGGTTTGCCTGGCCCCCAGGCTGCTGGCTTGGAGCCCTGGGTTTCTCTTAAAGCTGCTCCCACCAATGACAGCTCACTCCCTGTTCTCTGCTCACAAGACTCAAGCAGAACATTCACAGCCTTCCAGGATTGCAATACTCTGACTTTCATACCCCCCAGCTGTCACCGCCCACCAAACCACTAGCCGTTACCTTGACATCCCTGTTCTCACGCCCTGTGCCTCTCTCCACACCGTCTACCTTCTGTCTGGTAGAATATGCTCCTTTTTCTTCCTGCCAGTTTCCTATTCGGTCTTTAAGACAGCTAAATGCCACTTCCTCTGCGAGACCTTCCCTTCCCCACTCCCTGACGGAGCTGACTTCTTTCCCCTCTGAAAGCCAGCAGCCTGCCCAAACCTCCACCATGAGCATGGCCGCGCTGTGCCAGGATGCGCAGCCGGGCTTTCTTCCAGGTGCCAATCTCAGTCACTCAGTGTCTGTGCTCTTGGGTACATCACTCAACCTCTCTACGCCTCAGTTTCCATACCTATAAAATGTGACTTTTCATACTGCCTACATTATAGGTCTGTTGTGAGAATCCAGTGAGCGAATGTGTGTAGAGGGCTTAGAATATTACCTGGCGAGTATTATGTGCTCAAAAAACATTAATTACTATGACTATCAGCAGCAGCATCACTATCAACACCACCATCATCATCACTGGCGTCCCTACCACCACCATCCCCACCATCACCAACGTCGTCATCACCACCTTCCCCGTTATCTCTACCATCTTCACCATCACCATCATCAACATCAACATCATCATCACCATCATCATCATCACCAATAAAACTTTATCACCACCGTCATCATCACTGGCATCCCTACCACCACCATCCCCATCATCCCCATCATCCCCATCATCACCATCAACTCCATCATCACCATCATCCCCATCACCACTACCGTCATCATCACCATCATCATCACCATCTTCCCCATTATCCTACCATCTTCACCATCACCACCATCACCGCCATCACCATCATCACTACCATCACGACCATCCTCATCATCACCACCAACAATGGCTTTATCACCACCATTTATCACCGTCATCCCTACCACCACCATCCCCATCATGACCACCGTCATCATCACCATCATCATCATCACCAACATCATCGTCACCATCTTCCCCATTATCACTACCATCTTCACCATCATAATCATTACTATCATCATCAATATTTTCCCTACTGGATTTTCAAGCTCCCTGCAGGTACAGAACAAGTATGAGTCATCACTGTCTCCCTGAATACATAGTCTGACACACAGTAGATGCTATTAATCTGGTTGGATGATAGAATGGGTGGGCAGGTAGGAAAATGGGTGAGTGAGTGAGTAAAGGAAGGGGCAAATGACTGTATAGACAAACGAATGAATGTGTAGATAAGAGGGCGGGGACAGATGAATGAGTCAGTGAATGAGTGAGTGCGCTGCTGTAAGGAAGAGCAGATGGACAGCGGAGGGGATTCCTCCCACGCTGCCCTTTGCAGATGCTGAACTGCTGAGTGATGGCAGGCATCACAATGTCCCCACAGAGACATGATATTAAAATCCCTGAAGGCTAGGCTGTCAATATCCGGGGGAGACAATCTCTGCAGCCATCAGCCGCACAGGTGAGCTCCCCCCAAGTCCCCTGGGTGGTCAGCCCTGCCAGGACGATGACACCACCATTCCTAACCTTCAGAGGCATGGCGTCCTGCAGATTCCAGTGACCTGGGCTGGACGGCTCCCTTTCCAGCCCTCAGTCCTCACGGGGAGTCTCAGGGCATGCGGGGGGCCAGGACCTGGCTGGGAGCATCAGGAGTGCCTCCCTCGCCTCCCAGCCCCACTGCCCTTGCCTTCCCCCATCTGACTTGAGCACAGCAGCTCTCCACACCCTCCACTCCCAGATGCTGAGCTCCACAGGGGTCCGCTTCGTCTCTGGCACAAGTGGGCCCTCAATCACCGGGTTCACTCCAGCGGAAGGCTGGGGGCCCTAGCAAGGTCATGCTTAGGGGAGGAGGGGCAGGACCAGGACTGAGTCTTGAGTTCTCCCTTCCTGCCCCCCAGGGCCAGAGCCATCACACTCTACCGGGGAGAAGCATCTGCAAAGACCTGGAGTGGGGGCAGGAAGGGTGGCACCGTCCTGCTCAAGGTGAGAGAGCACTGTCCCCTCTGGGCCCGCGAGCTGTCAGGGCGGTCTGCAGGGATAGGGAGAGACACCCTCTGGGGCACAGGCTGGACTCCAGGACGGTTATCGTCCCAGGGTTTTCCAAGGCTCCAGAGCCCCCTCGGTGTTTGGTTAGCATTTCTCTGACTCAGGTCCCCGGATCCCTTTACACCCTTAAAACTTAGCCGGACCCCAGAAAGCATTTGCCTGTGGAGGTTACATCTATCAATGCTGACAGCATTAGAAATGAAAAGGGATACATTCAGAAATACCAACTCGTTAGAAAAATAAAGCCATTACACATTAACAGAACTAACACTTCTTTTTTTTAACTAACACAAGGTGCTACATTGTAACAAATCTCTTTTGTGTCCCACTGGATCGAAGTCACAGGAGCCTGGGTTCCACTCCCGCCTTCAGCCTGCTGGGACAGGTGGCTCTGATTGAAGTGGATGAAGATAAACCCGGGACCGCCCTGGAGAGGACTCAGGGATCCCCACAAACCCCAGACCACACTCCAAGAACCACTAGCTGAGGATATTCTCCTCTCGTATCTTCCCTGCGTGACTGTTGCCAGGACAGGTGTCCACACTGACTCCCCGGCAGGAGGGCGTCAGACCACCCAGGGGTCTAGCCTCAGCTCCTGGGTCCCTTTGAGGTCCTCCCCTCTGCTAAG
The DNA here is from genome assembly GCF_922984935.1 of Meles meles. Classification (NCBI taxonomy): domain Eukaryota; kingdom Metazoa; phylum Chordata; class Mammalia; order Carnivora; family Mustelidae; genus Meles; species Meles meles. The sequence goes on from NC_060066.1 coordinate 2,270,131, forward strand.
CCAGACCCTCCTGCGGGAGGTGCAACCAGGTGTCCCCCAAAGCTGTTTGACAACTAAGTAAAAAATGTGTGTACTTCGCTCTGCCACGTCACACCAGGAAGGATGGGTCAAACGGTATGGGATGCCGCTGGCACCAGTCACCACACCTCCCCGTCCCAACTCCAGGCGAAGGCCCCTCTTTCTCCATGCAGACTTCCTGGATTGGCTGCGTCTCCTCCTTCCCTCCTCCTCCCACACTTGTCTCTCTGCCCCCGGACCCCAACACTCGCTTCTAAAGTCATCTCCTTCCTGGGCCACAGCACACCTCACATTATCATACTCCCCCAGACCCCGTGCTTGTCCTCGTTACCCCAGAATCCAAACAGGGAAAGACGTCCACCAGCTGCTCATGGCAGACACAGCCATCAGCCGTCAAGCCCCTGCTCTGGGCACAGGCGGGCCTGGGTTGTGGGACCTCTTAGGAGCCTCAGTGCTTCTGACTGTCAAGCGGGAATAATAGGATCCCCTCATGGGACCACAGTGACCATTAGGAATAATCCATTTGCTTACCCGGCTCGCTGAACGCTTGCCCTGGGCCAGTGGTCGAGGCAACCAAGTCTAATGAGGGAGGCAGACATCAAACCAACAGCCCAAAGTCAGGGTGGTGGAGGGGGGCGTTTGGGGTGCAGACAAGAGCCTGTGTCAACAGCTCCAGATCAGGAGGATCCCAGAGAGGCCCAGTGGAGGATGGACGGACGCCTGCAGGTGGAAAGGGTCCCAGGGAGGAAGGAGGGGCTCTGAGACCCCGAGGGCAGGGGGAGGGACGGAATGTTACTGCACGTCCTGCCTAAAGCTGTGAGCCAGCTGGCTGGAGGGGGAGGGGAGGCCCGGAGCCGGGTTCTGGAGTTATGGGGCCCTCCAGGGGCGGGGTGGGGGAGGCCCAGACAGAGCAGGGCAGGGGGAGAGAGTGCGCATGCCTGAGGCTCCGGGAGGGGCAGGCGGGGGCTGGTACATTGTCTGAGCGGCTCTGCGGAGGCCCCAGCCCCATCGCTGAAACTCAGAGCAGGGCTCCTCCGTACATATTTATTGAGGGAATACATTAGTTCCCCTTAGGAAAAGGCATAATCGCAAAATGACAGTCATTGTCACTAAACAGATGTGCGTGTTATTTTACCTTGTAGAGAAGACATTCATGTCGCTCTGCACTGTCCCCTGCGCCTCTGGGGGCTGGCCACCGCCCACGTGCGCCCCTCCGCGCTGGCCGGGCTGGAACCTGGTCTCCCCAGGCTCCCCCCTTCCTCACAACCCAGGGTTGGGGTCACAGCCCCTGCTGCAGTCTTTGTGGTCTCAGGCTCATGCCACTCACCCGTGCACCCATCCAGCCACCATCTGCTATCCATCCAGCCATCCATCCACCCGTCCATCCATCCATCCGTTTGTTCATTCCCTCATTCCTTCATGCAAAACAGGAGTTCAGGATCTGTTCTGTCCCAGACCCTGGGCCGGGCACCAGCGCTGGTCTGAGGAGAAGGCCCAGCTGCAGCCCACACCTCCCAGCCTCCAGCCTCCGCCTCCTGGCCTCCACTCCTGGCCTCGTCCTCATCGGCCCTCTGGCCACACCCCACTCCAGCCCGCGGCAGTCAGCAACCCGGCCAGCCCACTGAGCATCTGTCCAGCCACTGCCTTTGCAGAAAGGCCTCCTGGACCTTCTGCAAGGTCCACGCTCCCCTGAGCCCCAGCGCGGAAGCTCCCTGGGAAAGCTCCCCCAGAAAAAGTGTTTATTCCTCTAGATACACATTCCTTTAGGCCGCATTTAACAAATGTTTGTGGACCGTCTGCTGCACACCAGACTCTGCTCCGGGTCGGAAGTGAGCAAGGCAGCCACGGCGGGCAGCAGCCCCCTCCCCGTGCTCTCCACACACCCACCTGTGCCCCACCCCCCACCGCAAGCCACACCAGCTGCAGGGCTGGCCAGGAAAGAATCGTATCTCAGCCAATCTGCTGTCCAGGCCTGGAACATAGTAGGTGACCAGGGAAGTGGGGGAGGGAGAAAGGAGGGAGGAGGGAAGAGCAGGGAGGAAGTAGAAAGGGGAGGAAAGGGGAAGGGGGGGGGAAGGGGCAAGGGAGAGAGGGAGGGGGAGAGAAGGTGGGGAGGGGGCAGGCGGCGGGGGCAGGGAGAATGAAGGAGGGGGGAGGAAGGAGAAGTGGGAGTGGGGGGAGGGAGGGGGAAGAGGTGTGAGAGGGAGGGGGAGGGGAGAGGGGAAGAGAGGGGGAGAGGAAGGGGGATGGGGAAAGAGGAGAGAAGAGGGAGTAGGAGAGGGAAGGAGGGGGAAGAGGGGTGAGAGAAAGGGACTGGGGAGGGGAGAGGGGGAGGGAGGGAGGGGGAGGGGCAGAAAGATGGGGGTGGGGGAGGGAAGGGGAGGGGAAAGAAGAAAGGAGAGGAGCGGAGGAGGAGAAGGGAAGAAGACAGGGGTGGGGAGGGGAAGGGGGGGTGGGGAAGGGGAGGAAGGGGGGAGGGGCGCAGGGAGGAGCACCAATGGCGGCTGGGCCGTGGCTGGGCCGTCTCTAGAGGCAGCTCGGCTCTGGCCCTGGCTCTGGCCCTGGGTCTAGCCGGAGCGGAGTGAGTGTGACCGTGGGTGTCGCCGTGGGCTGCGGCGCTCTCTCGCTGGCACAGCTCTGTGCTCGACTCCCGCGCAGTTCTCACTGCTGCTTCTGAAAATGTCAACTTCTTATCTCGCCAGAATTTTTCCTGACTTGGAGAATTCAATAAAGCAGCTGAGTAACGCCTAAAATAATAATGAAGCTCTGTGTTTCTGCAGCTCCCGGCTGGCACGGCAGGGCCGGGCTGCCTTTCCGCGACGATCAATCTTCATTTTCACACCAGGCCAGACAGCTCGGCAGGGCTGGGCCGGCCCGTGGGCCCTGGGGAAATCGCCAGGCCGCGGGCGGGGCGGTGGGCTGGGTGGGGGGCGCGCTTTCCTTCCGCTGACTGGGCACCTGTGGGAGCCGAGCCTTCTGGGACCCTGCCCCCCCGTGACAACCCAGCACCCCCCAGTCACCATCCAGGTCCACCCCGCTCTCCTCTGAACTCTGCCTCGTTGCCTTTCCTCTTGGGAAACTCCTATCCACCCTTCAGAGCCCAGCTCAAGGCCCAGCCACGCCTCTTCCGCCCCTTCAACCTCCGGAAGGGCCAGACAAAGCCGCTCGGTGCCCCACGGTCCATGGGAGCCGCAGCGACAGCCCAGGAGGCCGAAATTGCTATTTTTCCAACACAAGGAGCAAACAGCTGAGGACCCGAGCGGGGCTCTGGGATGTACAGACTGTCCACGGCTCATGGGCCACTCGCCAAGCAGACCAGTGGGGCTCGCCAGGAGCATGGGGCCATCGGCGGCAGATCCCAGGCCCGGAACTAGACTACCCGCTAGGACTCGGCAGCCTTTGCAGGCCTCCTCACCGGTGGGACAGCAAGTGAGGAGTCTGGCCCTGCTCAGAGCGACCCAGGCAGAGCAGCTGGGGGCCAGGTAGGTCACAAGGACACCCTCACTGTTCTCCGTGCCCTTGGTCAAATTCGGGGACCTCCAGGAGCCCAGCTGTGTTCATCGGCTCAGGGGTGCCATGGGGATGTCTCGCGTCAGGACGCAGATGAAAAGGCTGATCCCCATCACTGGCCCGGGGGCAGCACCTCCGTGAGCCCCATCAGGCCAAGAAGCCCCAGTGGCCCGTCCGTCCTCCCCTCAACACCTCACCCCTCTCTCCACTCCCTAGGTCCAGGGCGCTAGCTGGAATGTTCTCCTGTTCCTCCATAATCTCCTCTTACCCCGGCTGCCAGTCAGCCCCAGGCTGAGGAGGACTGATGGATCTGGCCTCTCCTCGTCTACCCCTTCCTGATTCCGTCTTTGGGGACGAGGGTGAGGCTGCGCCAGGAAGGGCCCAGTCAGAGTGGAGACACCGGGTGCAGGCGCGGCGGCAGGCTGCAGGCCGAGACCCGGTCCTTGCCTGTGCTCTCTGCAGACTCGGGCTCCACCCCAGGCACCTCCCCGAGAGAAGGGGAAACAGACCTGCCGAAAGTTGCTTTGCTGTCCAGTGGGGTGACGGAACTCAAAATCCGTGCAAAGCTAAGAGGGTTGTAGAAATGTAAGAACCACGGAGTCACTCGGTCTGGGCGGAGAGAGGCTGCAGGCGCACCCCCGCTGATTCAGAAACACATTTGTGCATGAGCTGCCATGGAGAGCCTGATGAGCTCTTGACCCTGACTGGGGCTGATTCTTTAGAGCAAGGTTGGCCAATGGCCGGGCCCCAAATTGGGCCAAACGCCTGTTTTCGCAAATAACTCCTGTGGGCCATACAAGCGCAGGGAGGAGAAGCGAGGACAGACACCGTGTGGCCCACAGAGCTAAAAATCTCCACTGGCTGGCCAGCTGGAGAACGTTCGCAGACCTCTCCCCACGTTCCAGGACGGTTGGTCTGAGGCGGGGGCTCGCCGTGCATCTGCAGCCCCCAGACACCACCTCCCTCCCTGCAGCCCTCCCGTCACCTGCTCCCCCACGGGCACAGCCCAGACTCAGCCTCACATCGGAGGGTGAAGCCAAGAGGGAACGACTCTGGGATGATGTGGACGGTGCGGGGCAGAGTGGACTGGGTCCCGACCAGCAGGGTAGGCAGGGGCTTCCAGAAGAGACGCCGAGTGCCAAGCCGGGTGTGTGTCCGCAGCGGGGAGGCCGGACCCTGAGTGGGAACGAGAGAAAGCTCAGGGCTCCACACCTGAGTCTGGGGGTCACCCCCTGAGGGGAACCCAGCCGGGTGGTGGGGGTGCAGGGGTGGAGGGGAGACTCCGGGGGAGCAGGCAGGGTGTAGGGGTGATAGAGGAGGGGCCAGAGTGAGACGTGAGGATTGTCATTCCAGCCAAGCCCCCTACACACACACGCACGAGGCTCTTGGGTGTCACCTGAACCCAGTGCTGGGCCCCACACATCCCTGCCCTTCCGACCAGACTTGCTCCCACCTCCTCCCCCTGCACACCCGCCTGGCCTCATCACTCAGCTTCTCGTCGCTAAGTGATATTACCAGCGATTACATGCGCTGCCGTCGCGCACACCGGTTATCACTGCCTAATTGGGTCATAATTTTGACAAATGTGTCACTCTGGAGATCCTGACTGTGCAAGGATCCCCGACATCTTCCACTACAGAAGGTGGTCTGCTCCCCCCACCATGTCCTTGACTTGCAGGTTCACTGTCCTCAGAAAGCCCCTGGTTTCTCCCACCCGGAGGCACCCCGCTAGGCACTCTGCAGTTTCCAAGGCTTGTTTACAAGTCACTCCACCTCAGCAGACGCCAAGTACAACTAACTGGATGCAGACGGGGAGATCGAGGTCTGGAAGGCATAGTGACCTGCCCTGTGGCACAGCAGGGTCGCGGGGGCGTTGAGAAGGGCCCCTCCCATCTCTCAGGCTGCCTGCCCGGGGCTTGTGCAGGGCACCCTGCAGCCCCCCACTTTTCTCTCTCAGGAACAGGGAGGCATCGCTGGCCCATTCACCATGGGAAGTGCTCTCAGAGTTTCTGGAACGTGCCGGGGAGTGTAGGGACAGCAGGGACCAGAACTCCTGCTACTGGGTTACTATTATTCTTAGCACTATCATCACCAACTTCCGCTCCGCAGAGACAACCGCAAAGGAGAATTACACGGGTGGCTAAAAATACAGCAAGAAAACCAGAGCTCTGGTCTGTGGTAGACCCCGGGTGGGGACATTTTCTAATCCCAGGTGGGGTTGCAGGGAAGGGGCTTGCGCGGCCCTGTCCAGGGTCCTGAAAGTCTGGGGCTCAGTCTCCTGCCCGAAGCTTGGACTCCCTTTCCTGAGCAGGAGGGACACTGTTTCCAGAGGGATGCTGGACATGTCATGGCTGATTCTAACCCCACACGAAGTAGCAGAAGGTGGGGTTTTCCAGTGCCTTAGAGACGGGTGGGCTCGGGGCAGGGGCTCTGGGTGCAGGAGCTCCTGGGTTCAAACCTCGATTCCATCACTTGCAAGGTAGAGAACCGTCTGAGCCTCGGCGTCTCTGTCTGTAGAACGGGGTGACGACTCTCCATGCCCCACGACGGCTGTAAGCAGGAAGGCTCTGCCTCTGAAAAGGCTCTCGCAGCGCCTGGCCGTCCTCAAACCCCCGTTCCTGTTTTGAGCCCCCCAACCCCTTTTCTATCAAGGGAAATATTGGAGAAATTGTTCTAAAAATACGCACCAAGCAGCAGGCTGTGTGGGCGGCTGGCTGCCTCCTTCATCTGCACGGAAGCCTGGCACTCCTCCAAGGGCCCGGGGGGCTGTCTGAGAGGGGGAGTTCAGAAGAACGATTGTCACGAGACCCCCCCGCCGCGGTTGAGAGCTCAGAGCCTGCCGAGGCACAGCTGGGGACACAGAGGAGGGGCTGACGGTGCCAGGACCCCAAGGCCACAAGCCCCAACCCCCAGTCTGATGACAGCCTCACTCAGTGGGTTTGACACAGGGTCTGATTGGAGACACGCCCGGTCAATACCCTGGCAGGGCTACAGGCTCCCTCCGAGATAATATTCCCTAGAAGGCGGGGGCTTAGGGGAGGGGCAGGGGAGGGGTTGAATGACGGAGCTGCTGCTGCTGTGGGGGGACTCATCGTCACCATCCAAGGGAGAGCTGGAGCAGGCTCTGACGGGGCAGGAGAGGACCAGGGGGGATGCCCCACCGGGTGTGAGGAGCCATGCTCACGACGGCCTGGATCAGCTTCCCCCTTCTGGCTCTAGGCCTCCGGAGGCTTGCTTGGTCCATCCGGCCACCAAACAGACATTTGCTGAGCCCCTGGGGTGTGTCTCCAGAGGTGAAGTCCAGGAAGGCCCTGAAGGGTCAGGAGTATTCCTGGTGGGGCAAGCCTGGGAGTGCCAGTGGGATGGGGTCAGGGGAGGACACCCTAGAAAAAGGTAGGCTTGGCCTGAGTCTCCAAGAGGCCAGGAGTTCCATGTCTGAGGACCAGAGGGAAGAGAGCTCCTGAGAGAGCAGAGCTCCTGCACGGGAGGGGGTGGGGGGCAGGCAGTAAGGCTCGGCTCCTGCACAGGGAGGGGTGAGGCATTGCTCCAGCACACAGGCAGGAGTGACTGCGGCCATGGGGCGGCCTGGGGATCTGCCAGCACCTCCAGCTGGTTGACCTGCTCTGGGGACCCAAAAAGCCATCGTCTAGCACCAGCCTACTCCCTGCTTCCCACAAAGGAAGGGGACCCCTGCTGGGGCCCAGCAATCCCGGCTGCCTGAGAGAAGGCAGCGAGACAGGGGAGGGTCCATGCCGGCAGCTGGAGGCTGCTTCTCCCGGGAGGGGCCGAGAAGTCCCGGACTTGGCCGACTTGGCGAGAGCGTGTTCTAAGGTGAGATTTAATAAGAGGACTGGGAAGAATAAATTCTATTACACGATTTTATTTCACAGCCTCCCCTGAGTTGAATAGCAATTGCCGATGCAGGGCTCGGGGTATAAATAGACGAGATTTCAGGGCTGGGAGGCCTGGGGACTGCCTTGCCGCCCCCTCATTTTGCGGGTGGGAAATGCCAGCATTTTCTCCTTTGTCGCCGGAGGGGCCTCAGAGGGAGGCAGGGCAGGAGAGCCGTGCCCTTCAGACCAGCAGCACCGTGACTGCTGGGGGCGCAGCCAGCCCTCCAGGAGACCCCCCCCCCCCACTACAGAACACGCCATGCAAAAGCCCCCTCCCCTCCCCTCGGCCCCCCTCCTTCCACAGGCATTACTCAGTTGCTAGGCCCTGCCAGGCAGGGAGAGAGAGGGGTGGGGAGGAGAGAGAGATTGCAAGAAGCCGCCCTGGTCTCGGGAGCTCACTGCGGAAGAAGAAAATGACTCCATCCTGTCCTGGTGTCACACGAGGATGGAGGGCACAGAGCCCCCGGAAAGGGAGCACCCAGACCTTCCTTGCAGCGCTGGGGGGAAACTCACACATGAGCCGGGCCTGGAGGATAGAGGGACGCAGCAGGTGCACAGTCAAGCTGGGGCTCTGGGCAGCAAGCAGGTCCTTGTCAGCAGAGCAAAAGGGGTCATGGTTGCCTTTGTTAGCCTGCCTGGAGCACCCAGGAAGGGATACGAGCAGGGTAGAGGAGTGACGAGGTGGGCATTTGGAAGGAAAGGGCAGGGTGCCAGGGGAGGATGGACAGCAGGGGCCGAGAGGCCAGAACTGGGCAGCTCCCCCCACCGGGTGTGAGCCATGCCCCCAGGCCCCTGGATGGCTCTACTCTGGGAACCCCCAGATCCCCACTGCGTCCTCGGGCCTCCTGCGGTCTCCCCAATTCTCAACCCACCCAGTCCTAGACCCGGGTGTGACTGAGCGGGCTCAGGTACCCCCCAACACACACACACCATGTTCTTCCCATGCAAATAAATGATTTTAAATCAGTGGCCGTTGGATGAGCACAAAGCTCACAGTCATTCGGAAACAGCCTCAGACTCCAGCTGTTACAGCAATAAAATCAGGAACAGCCCATGTTTTGTTGGAAATTTACTTTCTGCAAAATACTTTTGAGGGGGTTGTTTTATTTCTTTGCTAATCTATGCAATTCCTCAGATCAGCCTCTCGAGGAGGCGACTCCCGCCCCTCTTTGCGGAGGCTTGGAGAGGCCACACGCACCTGGGACGCACTGGGGCTGGGGGCTGGGCCTGGGGCCAGAGCAGGTGTTTGCATGCTGCTCTTGGGGGCCACGTTCTTCTTGCCGCCCCTGAGAGGGGGCAGGAGCCCATCCCCCTCCTGGCCGGCTCCTGGAGGCGAGCAGCAGCCGTGCAGCAGGGCAGCCATGCAGTGTCCCCCATGCTGGGCCTGGAAGCCAAGCTCAGCTCTGGGTCTGCTCATGACCTTGGGCAAGTCACCACCATGAGTTTAGGAGCCTCCCCCGTCAAGGGCAGGACCCCCGACCCTCAGCCCCTACGGAGAAGCAGACCCAGGCACAGGACTCTGCAGCTGCGTGCCCTGGCCTGTGATGGCCTCGCCTTCGTGAGCGTCTGGCTCTTGTGTCCCCAGCAAAGTGGCTCTTTCCCTGAGAGCTGTCGTCCTCCCGAACCCCCACCCCGCCTGGCATCACCACGCGCACACTCCCCCCTCCCCGGGGCCCGCACCAGCCATGGCCACAGACAGAGCCCCTCCTCCCTCCGCCCCGGGAAAGGAGCAAGACTCCAGCCATGACCACAGGACCCATCCCTTCGCCCTCTGGGCCAGGAAACAGAACTCAGGGAGCGGGCTGGGGGTGTTAAGACCAGGGGTCCCAGAGGCCCGGTGGAAACCACATTTGTGTCCCCAGGAGAGGCCGGCAGAATGGAGGCCGGTCGTCTGGGAGGAGGGGAGGAGGGAGATGCGGGGGCCCCTTGCTTCGGGAGTGGAGGCAGATCCGTCACTGTCTCCTGCTCAAGGCTCCGTCTGGAGACAAATGGGGCTGGTTCTTGCTTTTCAGCACCTGTCAGGGACTCGGGCGGATCAAGAAGACAAGAAGAAGGCGACAGCTTGGGAGGGAGCCCCCGTAGACCAGGGGCTCCCAGCAGCAGAGGCTTCCTTGTCCCCCAGACCTGCAGGTTGGGCTGGAGGTGCGCAGGTTGAGGCCACAGCTGAGGCTGTGCTCCAGGGGAAGTGAGGTCTGTGCCCCAGGAGACTCGGTTGTCACGCTGTTTTACGGGCTGTGACTCTGCCGCCCATCACCGAGACCCCCTCCTCCCGCGCCCCTCCTCCTGCCCCTCCCCCTGTTCCCCTCCTCCCCACCTTCCTGAAGTGATGCGGGCAGAGCACACGCTCCTGTTGAAAATGTCCCATAGATGCTCCCAGGGCTTTCCTGGGCAGGGCAAGGGCCTGGCAGGAGGGGGCTGCCCTCGTCCCAAGTTGCCCCTCCTCCTGGGGGGACTCCTGGATCCCGGCCCGACACACACAGGCGCTTTACCATGACCACCCCCCGCTGCCTGTCAGTTGGCTGCATGTCGTGCAAACACAGTGGATGGCGTGTGCCTCGTTGGGTCACGATATGGTGCAGAGGAAGGGACTTTGTGGATGTCCTGAAGGCCCCTAATCGTTGGACTTCATTAGAGCAGGAGGGAAATTATCCCAGGTGGGCTAGACCTGATCAGAAGAGCCCCTGCAAGGGCTTGGGCACTCCCTGAGCTCCGAGACGTCAAGCAACAGAGGCTTTCCTGCTGATCCTGGTCCCACCACGTTGAGGAAATGAAGTCTCCAACGGTCACGTCACCTGAGACAGGCCCCGAGCCCCAGATGAGACAGGGACCCAAGCCAACAGAGGGACCGTGGTCTGGGGAGGCCCTGAGCAGAGGACCAGGCCGTGCTCAGACTCCTGGCCCATGGAGTGATGGAAAATACCTTCATGTGGTTTCAAGCTTCCTTGTCAGGCAGTACTGCAAAGGGACACGCTCTCCCTACCGGCACGAGGCCAGACCACATTTCCTACCCCCGTGTAGTTCGTGGCAGCCACATGGCCAAGGCTGCCCGTGGACTGTGTGGGGTGGGGGAGGGTGTGCTGCTGCTGCCAGGGCCCACAAGCCGACCCAGGCCTGACACCTTCCCTCCCCGCCTCAGAGCTGCTGCCCCAGGTGCACTCCCCTGCACGTCCCAGGACCCTGGGTGACCTTTGTCTCAGCTCTGTCCTCTGCCGAAGTCCCCTCCCCCCCAACACTGCTACCTCAGGCGGATGCCCTGTTTCTACCCGTCTCTCAGGACACCTTTTGGATCCTTCCAGAACCCTTAGCATTTGCTGATGTGCCCTCCGAGGGGCTCGGAGAGCAGCGAGATATCTTCTCACGCTAAGTCCAGAAGCCCAGACGGAGACCGTGGGGGGCCCAGGGACCCGGCAGGGAGGGAAAACACGGGCCCCCAAGCAGCCAGCAGGCAAGGCTGGACTCGGTGCTGCGCCCCAGCACTGCCTGAACCCTAGGGGAGACACGTCTTTCCAAGACGCGTCCCGCCCCATCCCATCTGTCCCCGTCACTTCGTGGGACTTGCTCTCTGGCGGGGAGGGCCGTGCGGTGACTCTCCCTTGCCCTGAATTCAAGTCCTGCTGCGACTCACCCTGAGGCTTCCCGCGTCCGGTGCCAGAGCCCTCCCATCTACGACCAGGAATGAGATGCTGTTCTTGGCAGCCGGCCCTGAGGACCAGGAGCGTTCGTCTCAGCCGTGTCCCTGTTGGGGTGGGACAGGACAAGGCCACCCTGCCAAGGAGATTAGGGGTGCCCAGAGCCGGGGCTCTCTCTGTGCCTGCACCAGGGACCCAGGGGACGCTCAGGGGCTTAGGCCGCCCCAGACACGAGTCACCCAGACATCACATCCATGTGATCTACTTTGTGAACATCGAAAGTCCTCCTCTCGGAGCTTGATTTCCTTTCTCACTTTTCAGAAGATCCCCTTCCGGCCAGCCCCGCCCTACGAAGCAGATCTGCTCATTGGAGGTTTCACTGGAGGCTAACAGTGTCCTCCAAGGGAAACAGTCTCAGCACAGAGCAGAGAGGGGACAAAGCTCGGGGAATCAGGTCCAGCCCCTGCCCCAGCAATGTCCCTGAGATGTGGGGGCTTGGGGTGATGGGAAATGGGTAGCCAGCTGCAGAAGGCCTGGTGACAACTGAAGGGGGGAGGGGGATGTCCCAGCCCTGCCCCTACGGAGCCAGGTCCCCGTGGCTGCTGCAGGAACCCAGCTTCCCAAAGGCAACGAGCCGTGTATGTGCGAAGCCTTCCAATGAGCTGTGGCCTCCGGGTGACACGGATTCCTCCAGAAGCTGGTACGTACCTGGGCCGCCCCAGACTCTTGGGGTGGTTCCAGGTCCTTCTGTCAACCCGTAGTGGCTTCTGGTGGCCCTTGGATTCATCGGACAGTTTTCAGACTGGCTCAGGGGTCTTTGGATTCTGAGCAGCCAGCGAAGAGCTGTGGACAATTGAGGGTGACCAGCACGCAGCGCCCGGATGCCCGCACAAAGAGCATGAAGGACAGGGAACACGGCCAATACTTAAGCTGGAACCAGCGGTAGACGGGGGACCTCTGATGACCCTCCAGGTGGAGAAGACAAGAGCCTGATGTCCAGGCCGGCTACTGTGTTGTTAACATCAAGCCTGGACTCCCAGGCTGGTACTCGGGGAGACGGTGCTTGCACAAACTCTTTATCAAATTTACAATAGTCACATCTGATTCGGTGTGCAGGCCCTTTGCACGTGCCTGATGAGTCTTCTTCCTGTTGTCCTGAGGGGCAGATGGCTCCCTATGCCTGTGGATTTATTAGGCACGTCTACACCGAGCAGCCAGCCGCCCCCACCGCAGAGGGCACCCCCGGGACGTTGGGGGTGAAGACACAAAGTGTCCGGCCAGCCTCTTGCAAAACATTTGTCTTGTAAAAAGTGCCACCATGTGGGGTGCCCGGGTGGCTCAGTCGTTAAGCATCTGCCTTCAGCTCAGGTCGTGATCCCAGGGTCCTGGGATCGAGTCCCGCATCAGGCTCCCTGCTCGGCGGGAAGCCTGCTTCTCCCTCTCCCACTCCCCCTGCTTGTGTTCCCTCACTCACTGTGTCTCTCTGTCAAATAGATAAATAAGATCTTTAAAAAATAGTAATAATGAAAATTAAAAAATAAAAATGGAAAGTGCTACCATCGACTATGGGAAAATGTGGAAAGTAACAGAGTAACAGTAAGAAGGTTTTGCCGATAACCCCAACACCCAGGGCCAAGACTGCTGGCACAGGGGGCGTTATTTTTAGACACGCTTTTTCACATAGACTTTTCTAATATGGACGTGAAATGCTTTCCGCCTTGTTGGAGTCACATCATATTACATTACCTGTTGGGACCCTGTTTTCTGTTCCCTGCAAGGGTTCTCTGTACAGACTCTCAGCAAACATTATTTTTAACGGCGGTAATATCCTTTCAACTGGATAAGCCACAGTTTACTTAAACATTCCCTGTGTTCGAACATGTAGGTCGTTTCTAATTATTTTGCTAAAAATACACATTTTTGTACTCAGGATTGCTTCTGCGGGATGGCATCCTAGAAATTAAACCGTGGGTGGAAGGGAGCGTTTTTAGGGGTGCAGTGAGCGTCGCCAATTGCCCGTCCTCGGGGCCGGCCTGGCTGCGCCGCCCCAAGGCTGTGATCGCAAGGCAGGCAGCCCCACGGAGCACTCCGGACATTACTATGTTATAATGTCTGTCCCCTTATTAACAAGAAGGAGTACTTTGCGTCAATGTATGTTTCCTTTATTACTAGTGAGGGAGGGTTTTCTTCCTAATTACGTTCAGGCTTCCTGTGAATTGGGTAAGCGGGTACATTACCCAATAATCTGCTTGCGGACGTGCATGATACTTGCCATTTCTTATAAACTCTTTACCCCCGAAAGACATTAACCGTCAGGATGCTCTGTGAGCTGGGAGTGCTTTTCCACGCTCTAGCTGATTTCTCAGTGGCCCTTTGTGTGTTTGCTGGATGCAGAAATTTCCCATCTTTATGTGGACTCAAGCTTTCCTCTCTCTGGGTGAATCTGTTGGTCGTTTCCAATCCTACGATGTCCTCCCTTTTCCGTGTTGAGGAACATTCTGTTCCATGTGTTCCATCCGGCTCTGGAGTTTGTCATCTCAGATCCAGGGGTCCCGTGGGGGCGGTGAGGTCCGCGAGGCAGGGGCTCCCGGCGATGAGCCGACGGTGTGCTGGGCCTCCCTGGGAAGTGGTCTGGTCCAGACCGCAGCCCGGCCTGGGGGCGAGGAGGCAGCGGGAGCAGCGAGATGCTGGGCTGGCCTCCAGGAAGCGTCCGTGTTCCCACCGCACGGTTCCCGGTGTTTTATTGTGGTAAAATACACGGCGTGAAATTTTCCTCTCCCACCCTCTGCGTGGTTGAGCACTGCTCAGGACGGTCCTAGCCCGCCCTCCCTCCTCCTCTGGTACACTCCCCGGCCCGCAAAACCCACACCCTACACCCACTGAGCCCAGGTCCACCGTGAAACGCCAGCACCCGCCCTGGCCAGGGCCCCGGCCCCCGTTCTACTGCTCATCTGCATGAGGTCCATGCCTCCGGGCACTGGGCATGGGATCCTGCCGTGACTGTCCCTCTGTGACGGGCTCATTGCCCTGAGCCCAACCCTCCAGGTTCATCCACACTGTATTGATCTTCCTCTTGGAGGCTGAGTGACTTTCCGTTGCCTGGATGGACCACGCTTTGCCTATCCAGCCATCTGCCCGTCTCTCCGTGCACACAGGGGTGCTTCCCTGTCCCCACTGCACTGGCTAGTGTTTTTTTTTCTTCCCCTGAATGGCCTTTCTTCGCGAGTCATCATCTGTGTTTGCTACCAATCATACAGATCAGAGGTTCTCAACCAAGGGCAGTCTCCCCCCAGGGAACACGTGGCAGTTTTGGTTGTGGGGGGAGGGGTGAGGATGCTACTGGCATCTAGTGTGCGGGGGGCCAGGGGTGCTGCTGAACACCCCACGACTCAGCCCTGGGAGTTGCCATCCCCCAGCAAAGACTCATCCTGCCCAAAACATTAGTAGGGTCAGAGTTAAGAAATCCTGCTTTAAATTAAAGATGAGCTTCCTTAGATAAACCGGCTAAAACCATGACCCAGCATGGGTGTGTCAGGGACACCTGGCTGTCCTATGACGACCACGCTCCCCTCTCTGTGATGGAACATTCAGCTGGGCACACCATCCTAAGAAGTCTCCTCTCCCCACCTCCCTCACAGCAAAAGTGAGTGACTAAAGCTCCGGACAAGGAGATGTAAACAGACGAGTCAGCAGGCACTTTCCAGGGCCCGCCCACTTTAAAAGTCAGCCACCTCTCACAACTAGCCTCTCCCTTCCTGTACCCTGGAATGCTGATGTGACGGCTGGAACTGCAGCATCGTTTTTGCACCATGAAGTGCCTGTAGGGAAGGAGGCCATGGCTGGTGGACCACCAGACAGAAAGGAGTTCTGAGGGACGGAAGTTCTTTGCGATCGTAGAGCGAAGCTGTGTTGTCAGTCCCGAGAAGCCTGCCTCCAGGCTTCATGGAAAAGGCAGAAATAAGCTTCTTTCTGATTTAGGCCACTGCTATTTTGAGTCCCTATGACTTACCACTGAAGCCAGCTGCAAATGGTGAAGTAAGAAATGTTTGTGAAGCTTCGTTATAAAATTCCAATGTGAAGTTGGAAAGATTAAATAGAATAAAACGTGCAAATTGCTTAGCTTATCACTTGGTACACAGCAAGCACCTAATAGTTCAATGTCACTGGCTGAGCGCCCATGAGCCTTTTCATGTGACAGGCACCATGTCCCAGCTTATACCCAGTGTCCTAATCCTCCCAGCAACTCCCAAGGGAGGTGTGTTATAGTCCCTGTTAGGGCTGAGACATCGGAAGTGTGGGGCTGACCCACAGCAAGCTGAGGTCACAGGCAGGGCAGAGCCGGCCCCCACTCCCTGCATGTGTCCTCTCCGCCTCACTAGAAACCCAGACTCTGTATTTCAGAGGCATTTTGCATCCAGCAACTGTGAATGAAACTTCCTTTGCCTGATGATTTTGTTTTATCCCAACCTGGGAGCTTTTCTTCACAGCTCACTGAGGCTGCATCAGCTCCGACCATCACCTGTAAATCCCACAATGCATCTCCAGCCCCAGGAGGTACTTGTTGTGACCCTGCGGCTGCTGTGGGGAACCTGCAGCACAGAGCAGCTGAGTGACCCATGCAGCATCACCCAGCAAGTAGCAGAGCTGGACTCAAAGCCAAGTGGACTTAATATGAAAGTCTGTGCACTGAGCCACCAGGCCAGACCGGGGAATCAGAAAGCAAGCCCGTCCTCCCAGCTGCCACTCTCTTCTCTGGCCCCTCCCTAAACCACAGGACTTCACTCCCCAGGGAGCTAAGGGATGGTCACTTTGACCCCTGGAACGGAACTTCTCCTCCTCGGGCCTTCAGCGTCTGGGGGCCTGACCCTCACACACATTTTCTGGTCCTGGGCCATTTGAACGTGCTCAGGATTCCCACACATAGGGACGTGCAGCCTTTACAATTTAATAAAAAACATACCAATTATAAAAGCTATTTACCCAGTCAAATCAATCACGGTCCTTGGCGTGTTTATGCCCTAACACCTGATTCCAGCTCGTAAGTCACTTTTACGCCCTCTTTAGCTCCCCACTACCCAGAAGAGCTGGCAGCGCGTTCAGGAGTGATGGGGTCCGCCTTCCCTGGCTCTCGCCCCCATGGCCCCAGACCAGGGAGTCACATTGCCTCCGAGGAAGCCAGGATCCCCGAGTCAGGACTCAGAGCCTCTCGGCTTCCTGTCCGGAGCCCTCTTCCCCTCGGCAGGTAGGAGACCTGAAAACCTCACCTCCTCCAGGAAGACCTCCATACCCATCTCAGCTCCAAGCCTTCTCTCTCTGGGAGACCAAACCCGCTGGCTCTCTCCCCATTAACAAGAGATGCGCCCACTTTCTCGTCACTCACAGCCATCGCTGAGGGCTTGGGCACGTCCCGAAGAGCCTCAGAGGCGCAGTCCCGCTCATGGTACTGGTGTGTCTGTAGGCATTCGAGGCACATGGTCAGGGAAGCGGCCTGCAGGTGAGGGGAAGACGGGCCCGTGCCTACATCGGCCAGACTCTGGAGCCTCTTGTCGATCAGAGCGGGGTTCCAGGCCAAGGAGACGCCTTGGCCAATGGTGGCCACGTGCCACAGATGGACCCAGTAGGATCAGGGGACGATGCCCAGGGTCTCACGGGTCTGCTCTGCCGTCTGACCCACACATCCTCGCTGAGTGACCTTTGGCAGGCCACCTGACCTCTCTGAGCTTTAGTCTCCTTACCTACAGGAGGGAGTCAGCCCTCAGCAGGTGGTTAATCCCACTACTTAGTGACCCTGTGTAGGACACGGGAACCCTGTGTCCTGCTTTCATCCATGGTCTTTTTCAGGAGGCTGCTGGGGACCGGCCAAGGCCACATGGGATCGGAGAGGCCGACACCCAGGGACTCCAGGAACAGCAGGGCTCCTCTGGCCCATGAGCGACCCCGGGCCTGGCCGCACCGTGGGCACACATCAGGAACCGTCTGTCCTGGCCCAGGAGTGCACTGGCTGGGGGTGGGGAGGGCCTGGAGGTATAGACACCTGGGGGGAGGGGAGAGTAGAGCACTGAGTGTGGCTCAGGAGGCAGACTGCGTCCGGCAGGACCAGGGATTCCGAGTCAGATCTGGAGAAGGCCACTCCCTGAGCTCTGTTTCCCCATCTGCAAAGTGGGCTAATGACTCTGGTTCTGCCCACTGCTCGGGGTGTCAGGTCAAAGTTCTGTGCAGAATGTCGTCAAGTCCTCTCTTCTCCTTTAACACCTACCAGTGGTTGAAAAAGAACCCCACAGACCCCACGCGCAAGGGACTCATGCCTCCGCACTGTGACAAGACAGTCCTCCCAGAGTCACGCAAGTACGCAGGAGCTGCCTTACGCACAGGCTTCCAGGTTCCATGCTGGGGCAAACCACAGTTGCCCGGGGACCAGGACAAGGGCGCAGTGTGTGACCAGGGTCAGGGCTCAGATTGTGACAGGGTTAGGACTCAGCATGTGACCAGGATCCGGGGTCAGCCTATCATCAGGCCAGGATTCACTTTTTCACATCTGTTCCTTTGCTCTCTTGGATCTTTTCAAGGTCAGGGTCCCCGGAGGTAGGGCCCCCTCCCCTCCAGTGCAGCCGAGTCTCAGTCAAACTCCCCGGGCTGGGGCCAGGGCAGAGCCGTGAGGACAATCCTGGCCTGTGCCGTCTCCTCCTGAGCCCGGCTTTCCTCTAAGCTTTGGCAAACTCCCCTAAGCTTGGTCTGAGCCCCTGTCGCTCACAGGAGCTTTGCCGGCCTCGAAGGAGCCTGCAGGCCAAGCTCTCACCTCCTTAGCGCCTGGCGTGGGGCTGGCGTGGAAGAGGCCAGAAGGACTTATCCGCTGGGTGCAGCTCCTGGCCCAGACGGGATGAAGGCATTGGCGCCAGGGAAGCCCGCTCACACTTAGGATAAATACGGATCTTGTCTTCCCTCCGCTCATCCCTGGGGGCCGGCTGGGGGCTGGAAGGGAGGTGGGTCCTGCTTTCAGGGTGACGTCACTAGCCGCCGGTGCTCAGGGAGGGGCCCCGGCCTTGGCCTGGAGCAGGGTGTTGGAAGCATGTGTTAGCAGTTGTCCCCTGTGAGCAGCCGGTGTGAGGACAGGGAAGGAGTCAGGGGTGGGGCTCCAGCCGTCGGGGATCAGTGGCCTTGTCCCCAGGCAGATGGTTGAGTCAGAAGCCACGGGACCCCTGGAGGCCAGCAGCCATCTTCTCTTGGGGGCTCCTCCGTGCTCCTGGGGGCCGGGTAGAAGAAGTCGGGGGCAGGGCTGGACTGTGGGTCCCTCCACCAGCCCCGAGGACCCCAAGCAGGGTACCGGCAGAGAGTGAGTACTTAGGCCAGATCTAGCCAGTCCCAGTGGCTCTGGCTGGCGTCCCTTCCTAGTGTCCACTGTGCTGGGCACGGCCACCCCACCCCTCGTACTAGGGGCCATGCATCCTGCCAGCTGGGGCCAAGTAGCTCTTTCCCAGAACCCCCACTTTGAGGAGGGATTCCGTTGGCTTCTGGGACCCCCTCCCAGGCTATCCTCTGGCACACAGGAATGACGAGAGATACTGCATTTCCTGCATAAACCCCACAGGTCCTTGGCTTCCCGCTGTGTCCCCTCAAAACGAAGCCAGCCTCAGCGAAGGCAGGGGCCTGAACACATGGGCAGCCAAGTCGTCACCAGGTTGAGGTCTGGCCCAGGAAGCATGGGCCGGGCGTTCTCTCAAGGCCTGCCTTCGCACCCCGCGTGGAAGAGCACTCAGCACACTGGGGAGGAAGGAGCTCTCCTACCAGGGCACCGGGAAGACTTCCTGGAGGAGGGGGACTTCCTGCTAGGCCCTAGGGATGGAGCAGTGTGGGGAGGTGGGGCTGGGCAGGTTGGAGAGAGAGGCCCATGGAACCTGCCAGGAAAGGGCGTCCGGGCAGCCCCCCTGGTCTGAGCAGCGCCCACGTGGTTGGGTGGACGATTCCCAGAGCTCCCAGAAAGGAGCCCCAGGGGTCCAGAGCAGAGCGACATCTGTCTAGGGGTTTGGGGAGAGGAAGGGTGGGGGCTTTTGGACACGATGGAGGGGGGCCTGCCTGCCCGGAGACCCAGCACCCCTCTAAGAGGGATGAGCACAGAGCTGGGCTGCCAGATGGGGCCTCTGGGCAGGACGTGGAGTTTGTGACTTTCTGTGCCACAAATAGGCCACCACTGGTCTCAAACCATCAACCGCTTAGGGAGCAGCCCGTGGGATGCCCGACGCCCATCTGAGCACATGCCCCAGAGGCTAGAGAGAACTGGGGGCTCTAAGTCAGGCCTTTCGGGGCGCAGGGCCGGTCCTCCACTGTCCAACTCAGAGTAGGTGGTTCCTGGGACCCCACCCTGGGAAGAAAGCACCGCGGTGAGCAGGGAAGGCCCAAGGCAGAAGCTGGCCGGTGGGGACTCCGGGGAGGGCGGGAGAGTCTGGGGGCGCCAACGGGGGCGTCTGGGGAGCTCAGTGAGGGCTCTGGGGGGCTGAGGGGGGCTCTGGGGGGTCCAGGGGGTGTTCTGAGACAGCCATGGGGCTCGGTCCCGGCTGGACTGGGGGCGGGCGGCCTGCTCCGGGAGGGAGCTGCTTGGCCAGCTCGGGCTCCACCGCCTCTTGTCAGTGCACGGAAGCTGGAAGCTTGGAGCCCTCGGGAGCAATAGCTGAGGCTCCCCGGCTAATGCCGTACAGGATCAATGCACGTGAAGCTTTCTCCTACAGAGATAAGATCACAGTGGAGGATTAAAGTCACAAATGAGCAGACCCTTTTATCCCTCTGCCTCCGGCCTGGAGGAGGGGCCCTTCTCCTCCCTGGAGTGACCGCAGTTAAGGACCCGGTGAGAGGAGGGGGGAGGAGGGGCAGCCAGGCCTCCCTGAGACCCCCTGCCCCTCGAACCACAGCGACAGCACCACCGTTTCCCTCTGCAAGCTGGGACGATGGCTCCACCTGCCTCACCCCACCGGCTGAGTCTGGCTGGGAGGACAGGAAGCCGGCAGGGCGACCGGGCTTGGGGCTGGGCAGCAGCTGGGCAAGTGCTGGGGGGAGGCAGGGCTTCGGGTCTGAGCCTTCTCCATCTGGGGCTTGTTGCTGTCCCCACCAACCTCCGTGATGCTGGACGGAAGGACACTGAGCCGCTGTGGGAGCCCCTCCCGGGTCGGGCTCCCCGTGGGCAGCCGGGGTCTGTCTGCAGCCAGAACCACCATCCCCCTGACCCCCCAGGGTTTGTATACCTAAAATCAAAGAAGGCTTTTCCTTTTCTTCCCCCGGAAAAGTAGACCAGCCACACTCGGGAAAGGATCCCTATGGCAGGCTGGGGCGCCAGAGAGACAGAGAGGGATTTCCTCTGTGCCTGGGCAGGGGGAGGGGCAGGGGGTGGTGGGAGGGACGCCCCAGAGCTGGGCTGAGTGGCAGGAGGGAGCCCCAGAGGAGCATCAGGCTGAGCCCTGCACAGTGGGGGCAGAGCGTTAGGGGTTTCCCGTGCCCGGACCAGGGCTGCACCTGCTGTCGGCATGTGAGTCTCCCTGCGTCAGGGCTGGCGGGGATCATCCTGCTGGGACGCGGGAGAAGGTGGGCTCCAGCCCCGCGGCCGCCGCGTTCAGCTGGGCCTTGGGCAGGACGCTGGCTCTGGGTTGAAGTGAACCCCAAGAAGATCCATCAGAATCTCACCCAGAGCCTCAGAAGGGGGGCGCGTGCGGGACAGGGCTGCTGCCGAGGCTCATGGTTAAGATGAGGTCATGTCGTTGGGAGGGGGACAGACACTTGGTCCGGTGATTGGTGTCCTTGGAAGAAGAGGGGGGCTCACAGACCCACACAGGATTAGGGCCTTGGCAGGGCCCCAGAGGAGAAGGCGGCGCGTGGAGACGAGGCAGAGCCAGCATGGGAGCGGACACCAGCAGCAGGACGGCATGACGGGGCAGAGGCGGGAAGGATCTGCCCCCAGAGCCCCGGGTGGGGGGGCACAGCCCCGCGACACTAGAGTTCAGATCCTGGCCTCAGACCCAGAGGAAGAGTGGGAGCCGTCCGTGTCGTGGTGATTTACTGTGGCGGCCGAGCAGAAGACCCACAGCCCAGCCGCCCACGAAGATGACTACCTCCCCGCCCCCTGCCCTGCACACAGGTGCTCAGATCACCCTGGGTTTTTCCCCGCACTGGGCTCGAGCCAGCTGGACCCGGCCCCAGAGCACCATGGGTTTGGCTCCGGGGTCCAGGGGGGCCAAGTCAGCCTCCCTCCTCCTGCATCCCCCCTTCTTCTCCCCATTTCCTTTCATGTCACAGGAGTAGCCCATCACACGTTGGGCGCCATGGGGAGCCCCATCCCCGCCCCCATCCTGCGTGGCAGTGTCGGGACCCACATGCAGGGGGGCTGACCAGAGTCCTGGCAATGTGTCTCCACCCGCCGACGGCAGCCTGAGCAGGGTCTGGCGCAGAGAGTGGACGTACTGAGCCTAGGCGGAGGAAGACACGGTTTGGGCTGCACAGACCCAGGGCCACACCCAGGCTGGTGCAGGTGGCAAGTTCAGATGCCACAGGGGCACAGGGCTCAGGGATACCAGGGCTGCCCCAAGTCCCACAGCTGGCCCGCCCCACCTGAGCCTGCTGCCGTGCTGGAGGAGGCCCCCGGGGGCTCCCTGTGAAGGGCAGGGCTGGCCCCACACTGGACTTCCGCCATGCAGGATCCCGCCTTGCGCTGCCCCAGTCCCACACCGGTTCTTGTCCCCTGGCCTGGCCGCGGGCTCTCGTCCCTGGCCCTCCTCCTCCTCCCCCAGCTGGCTGCCCCCGGCCCAGCACGCCCTGTCCACTTTCTCTGTCCCCTCTCCTCTCACAGGCAAGAAGACACTGATGTAGGAGGAGAGTCAGGAAGTCACAGAAATCATCCCGTGTCCCCTTCACTGTATGCCCGATGGTCCCATCGCACCACAGAGCACCGGGGAGACCAGGACGCTGACCCGGGAACAACCTAGGGACCTTGTCACCTGTGTGTGGGAGCAGGTCTGTGTGCACACTTGTGTGGTGACCGTGCCGGCTTGTGTGCACGCTTCCACGTGCACGAATACGGTTTCTGTGTAGGTGTGCGTGTGTGCGTGTGTGCACATCCGTGTGCGTGCGTGTGTGTACGTGTGTGTGTGCGCTCGCACATGTGTGCCTCGGGAAGCCATGGCCACGGCTGAGGGGTGGAGCCGCCGTCCCCTCGAGGTGCCCTCCTGCTGCCCCGTCACCGACCCATGGCAACCACCTGTCTGCTCTCCAAGTCCTTCACTGTGTCCCTTCGGGGAAGTTCCACGAGCGGAATCATGCGCTGTGCACCCTCCAAGGGCAGCCTCCAGCCGCTCAGCTTCTGTCCGAGGCATTGTATGAACCACGCACCTCCCTTTACAGTACTAGCCCATGGCCTGGACATAGGAGGGTTCTTTGAATCTCACTTTTAAAAAAAAATCCCATGGCAGCAACCTTGAAGACAGACCAAGAGTCTGGGGCTCAGGAGGGACAGCTGTGGCCGCTCTGGGAAGGGAGACTGTTGGGGGTGTGTGCAGGGGGCCCAGGCTGCCCTGCACAGTGGGGCCCCCGGGCTCAGCCCAGCAGGCCCTCGGGTGGAGAGCAGGACATCCACAGGGACACAGACCCACAGAACCGGCATCACCTTTTTCCAGAAGACCGACGATCCCCGCTGACACCGTCCACACTTGATCCCTGGACTCTGGACAACTAACAGAGAACTTCGTGCGAGCTGAGAGAAGGTCCCACTGTTGCAAGCCTGGCGGGCTCCCCGGGGCAAGGCGGCGAGGGGGGTCCTCAAAACTTGGAGGCAGGGGTCACAGGTGAACGACGGAGGACAAGTGGGCGGGGGGCTCCCCTGGACTGAGGGGTGCTTGGGGCAGAGCCCAGAGAATCAACACCCACGGAGAAGGGAAGCGACCTTCTGAGGGTCCCAGA
Source organism: Meles meles (assembly GCF_922984935.1). Lineage (NCBI taxonomy): Eukaryota > Metazoa > Chordata > Mammalia > Carnivora > Mustelidae > Meles > Meles meles. Next base: position 2,293,112 of record NC_060066.1, read on the forward strand.
GTCCCACTGACAGGCCTTCCCGGGCAGGGGCGCGGGTGGACAGAAGGACAAGGTGCTTGCATGGGCGTGGTGGTCAGCACGGCATTCTGCTTTGGAAGAGCCGCCCCGGGCCATCGGCAACGGGAGCAGATGGTGCACATTAAAGTGAGCTCAGGGCGCGGCAGGAGGACGGTGGGTGATGTTTCCCATCGCCGAGCCTCCCGGGAGGTGCCAGGGACTGTGGGGCCTGCCAGAGCCAGGCTCCGACGGAAGGGGGCTCCGTGTCTGCAGAAGCTTCTCTAGGGAGAAGCAGCCTCCACTGTCAGGCTGGAGGGGAGGGAATTCACTGCTCTTTCTCCAAGAATCAGAGCTCATGCACAGGGTGGGAGCCTGACCATGGCCTCCTGCCTCCCTGAACCCCCAGCTGGGTTTCTCAGCCTCCGTTTCCCCACCTGTAGAACAGAGGTGACAGCTTCGAGATTGTCTCTGGAAGTTGCCATGGGAAACAGGGCTGAGCCCCATCCTGGAGAACACTGAGCCCTGCAGACAGTGTGAGGCCTGGAGCCCCCAGAGCAGGAGAGAGTAAGTCCCTGGTGGTGCTCCGGCCACTGTCCGTCCCTCCACCTCATGGGGCCACCACCCCGTGATGGCCCCTTCCCGCCTCTGTGCCTCCAGATGCCACCTGTCCCTTTGGGACATGGTTGGCTGCCCCCAGCGCCCCCCACCCCTGGAGGGGCTATGTACATGCAGGTGCTCGGGCAGAGAAACAGGGACATTACGGAAGCAAACTGACCACATCTGTCCCATTGGCTCATTCCATGGCAATTGCTAAAAAAGAGATCAGCATGCCTGCTTTCTTTGGCAGAACACGCAAGCTCCTTGCGCCCCAACGGGCTCCTCACACCCTATCAGCAAGGGGTCAGGGCTCCAGCCCCGTGTGCCAGCCCCCACCACTCCCAGCATGGCGACACAGGATCTGGGAGCCAAGGGTCCCAGGGACCAACCTCCAGGCACACAGTTGGCATCCAGGTCTGTTTGCTCAACACAGAGTCTGTCAGACACATTTTCCCTGGTTCCAGCCCCTTTTTGAACCAGATTCATCTGATTTCTCATCTTTATTTTGGCAGGCAAAAAAAAAAAAAGTAATTTCTAATTTAAAATTTAAAAAATCATCATCCTCATCAAAATGCACTCAGCTCAGATGGTGTTTAGGAAATTATCTCTGTCATTCTCACACACACCGGCACGTGGCCCAGCAGGAGGGACAGGCTCTCCCCCACCCAGACACTCCATGTTCCGCTGCACCTGCCACGTGAGGGAGCCCCGGGCCTCCCTGAGGGCTGGGGGCCGCCTCTGCTGACTCCACAGAGCATGGGGAAGACGGGCAGGGGAGCTGGTCTTGCCCTTCTCTGCCAGCTCGCTGTACGACACCAGCTCGTGAAACCACGTCTCTGGCCTGAGTCTGGTGCTCTGGCATCCAGAAGGCATCTCGGGGGACACACTGTGATATCACCGGGGTTCATGAGAGGCGTTGGGGAGGTTGCAGAAGGGCCCGAGCCCAAGCTAAGGGATTGGGCTGATCATGGTTTTAGCCCAGATAAACCACAAACATGCCGTGTGTACGGGGGCGAGCCAAGGGAGCTCCCTGACCTTCAGTTTCCTCATCTGCAGAAGGGCTCGCCTCCCAGAGCGATCCCCGGCACGTGAACGGTGGGCGCCTTGCCTGGCGGAGAGCATTCCAGCCTGGTTCTTAGGGGAATCCATCTGCTCTGCAAACGGGACTGCCGCGCACACTCTGCGCTTGGAGCAGGAGGAACTTAGTTTAGGTTACTGGAGAAATCCCCCAAGCGAGCGGAAGGCAGACCTCACCGAATCCTGCATTTGCCAGACGGAGAGCCAGCAGCTAAAGGAGGCTCATCTCCTCCCCTACCGTGCCATCCCTGAGGGGCTCGTGCGCCAGGCCCCAGGACTGTGCCAACTCCCCACGACGATCACGGGGGAGCTGGCATGTGAGCGCTGATCCGAACAGCACGGCAAAGGGGTGGCCGGCGGGGCTCTCCTCCCGTCCCCCTTTGCAGGTGGAAAACCCGAGGCTCTGCGTGGAAGGCTTGCCCGAGGCCCCAGACGTCGATTACACGGGCCGTCCAGCTGCAGATGGCAGTCAGTGGACCCTAAGAGGACGGGTCAGCCTGGGCTCCTGGGAGAGCCAGACGCCCAACAGGCAGGAAGCTCGGGGTTCACCATGAGCCTGGTGGCCTGGGGCAGCGGTATTCCAGCCCTGAAGAGGCTGCGATGAGCGCGTGGACAAAGGACAGCAAACAGCAACAACAAACACACACGCGCGAACGCCAGGAAGCGACAGACCCCAGAAGGGCTGGTGCCTGGCGGGGCAGCGCTGGGACAGGCTGCAGGGGACACCTCTCAAGGCGGTGCGGTTGGGCCCCAAGAAAGAGCAGGCCTCGTGACTACCCCTGTGCTTCCTCCCCGATCTCTGGTTCGCTCCGCCTGCTGACCCCCGCCTCACTCTCTCATCCCGGAGCAAACGCCCGCTGCTGGGAACCGCAGGGCTCACGGCTCCAGCCGCACGAGCGAACTGCAAACCGGGGTGCAGGGATTGGCCTTTTTAGTAAGAGAAAATGCCAGAGAAGCGTGTTGATTGGCTCCGGGTGGCGACCTCTGCACCAATCAGTTGTGGGCGGAGGGCAGGGCCAAGTGCTGACTGGCAGCTCCCGGGCCAATCACGTGGTCGGGAAGGGGAAGGAGGAGCAGAACGGGGCTGGGCGGACAGAACAGGGCTGTTCTCCGGGGCGGTACAGCCGGATTCCAACGCGGAGCTCCCCACCTTCCTGCCCCTCCATGGGCTTCCCACTCCGAGCCCCTAGAACTGCCCCCCAGCCCGTGCACAGCCCCAAGGCGGCAGGTAAATCCCTGCCCGCTCTGCCTACCCCCTTCAGAGCCCATCTCTGGTTTGGGCCCGTCACCTGCTGTGGCTCGAGCTCTCCACCCCTCACCTCACCCTCTCCCTGGAGCTCCGAGGACCCCCTGGCTTCATCAAGGCATCCAGGGCTCGCTCTGCTCGGATCTCTGGAACTTCCAGCACTTTCCTGCAGAAGGGCCTCAGGCACTCTTGCGACTCTCTGAGGGCCAGTGAAAGGTGGGGACTACGGGCCTGGCCCTGGGCTTGTCCTGTGGCCGGCAGGCATAAGGTGCTGGTGCGGTGGCCATGGACATCTGCGGGAGACGGTGTCCCCTCCCTGGCCTGGGGGGCATTGTCTGTGAAGCCGAGGTTCTGCAATCCCAGGTCCTTGATGCTGGTGAACGAGCGGCTTGCCGAGGGGGAGAGTGGGCGGGAGGATTCGGAGGCGGTGGCCTGAGGGCGGACAGATTGTGAGCAGAGCCCGGGCCACAAGGGCTGGGCATCACCAGTGGACTCAGGAGGCAGCCACTCAGTGAGGACTTTGACCCAAGAGGTGAAACAGTAGACAAGACAGAATGTCCCCAACCTGGGAGTCTGGACCCCAACCTGGGAGTCTGGACCCCAACCCGGGAGTCTGGAACAAGGGATGAGATCAAATTTTGAGCTTCCGCATGACGTCACTGGGGCCCCATCAATGCCATGACCCCGCTGCGGCCCTTCTGGTCCACACTACAAGGGCCCCTGGTGTGTTCCGGGAAGGCAGGGTCTCTCGGTACCTGTGGTTCTGTCCTAGCCTCTCAGGAAGCAAGGGGGCTTACTCTCAGAAAGGCCCAGCTCAGTCAAGAGTGGGCAGGCCACCACTGAACAAGGTGATAGCAGAGACAATCTGCCACCCCATGTGCCCAGTGTCTTCCCACACTGCCAGTATCTTACCTTCATTCCCCAACCCATGGGTCAAGCATTGCCCTTCAAGAACCCACTATTAAACACCAAGTGCCCTTGGGATCCTTTATTCCCAGAAAAGCCCTGGGGAGCTGTCACAACAGAGCCCCTTCTCAGCCTTACAGGAAGGTGAGCGCTGGCACGGAGCCGGCTAAAGACAGCCTCCCCCACTGGTTTGCATGGTGTCTGCCCCTCAACCATCTGGCTCAGACATCGGGAATCCCTGGGAAAATGGAAACATGCTACTTGGAGGGACAAACAGCTGTGGAGTCCTGCTCTTTGTCAAGCAGCTGACAAACGTTCCCTCATTACCTCCTCACAGCCACCGTGTGTGACAGGTGGAGAGCTGCAGGTCAAAGTCACGCCAACACTCAGAATCGGATTCGAATCCTGTCCTACCTGTCTCTGAGGAATTGTACCTGTTCTGGGGGAACAAGCTGTGGGCCTCCCAGCTGTGCCTTTGGTCAGAGTCCTCATCCGACAGCTGGGTCGTGTGCAGGGAGAGAGGAGAAAGGACAGTGGCGTTCAGGGTGCTGTCCACAGAGGCAGGGTCCTGAAACACCAGCTAATCCGCGTTTGGGGGAGAGGTTCAGAAAGTGTCCCTGGAGCACCAAGAGGAAGCCCCACAAGCGGGAGTAGAAAGTGGGTGTGGAGATCATAGGCAATCCCTTGGACTCTGGCCAAAATGCACACTTCCCACAGGAAAGGTAGATGTCCCCAAACTCTCTCTGACCCCTTCAGTCCCCTTCTTCCCACGGTTCTGATTCCACTTTGGGTTTACTTCACTGACCCCCAAGTCTGCCTTTTCGATCATCCTCTTTGCACATAGGCTTAGTTGTCAAAGTCCTGCTGCTTTTGGAGGACCAAGGACATCCAGGAAGGCAAAAGCACGAGATGCCCCCCACATTGGCCCCAGGGGTTACCCAGGGCAACTGAAGGACAGCAGAGGCATTCCCATGGGGTCTGAAGCCAGGGGACCAAGAACAACTGGGAGGAGGCGAGTGGAGCGTGCGTGAATGAATGTGGAAGTCTGTCATGATGGCCCTGGGGGCCTTGGTGACCTGTGGACAGGAGTGTGGCAGTCCAAGCTCAAGCAAGGACCTGACACCAGGTGAGGATCATCTCGTGGCCCTCAAAGAAGGCCAGGACCCCATTATTTCCTCATTCGGTGAGCGGTGCTTCCCGTGTGCACTCGTGGCGCCACCGGCCCTGACCCACCCACTCTCACCACACTCTGCTCATGTGACCCTCATCTCACACCTGGGCCACAGGTGCAGGGGGCTAGGACTGTGGCTCCAGCCCTCACTGTCACATCCACACTGCCTGGATCCCAACAATGGGCACAAGTAGTCTCTTGACACTGTTGAAAAATTCATTGACTGAAGGGGTATTCATTTCCCATGGAAATGTTCACCAAGAACTTGGCCATCAAACAGCCGGGTCCACAGCCTGAACACCCAGACCTGCATGGCCGTGGATACTGAGCCACGGCTTAAGCTCTGTGCCTCCACATCCCCAGCTCCCCAGTGGAGATAATGACTTTCTCTCAGGGTTGTCATGAGAAGAACATGGAGAGATGGACTTGCAATAGCTTCACCCAGAACAAGGGGGTGAGCACGGGCCGCTTCCTTCCCAGAACGCTCCAGAGGGCCCGAGTGGGGTCTCTCTGTCTTTCCACCATGGGGAGAACTATGCCTGGCAGGGCTCAGGTGGTCAAAACACGGGAAGATGGAGCTGAGATCATCCGCGTGGGGGAGAGCCCCCAGGGACCGAGGCCAGTGGAGTCAGCTCAGGAAGAACTCGAAAATTGACTGAAGTTGGATTATTGGCCAGGATTGGGTTAAGGTCCAGAACTGGACTGATGACAATTGAAATGAAGTGAAGGAACTGAATTTTGCTGGATTGAAGAAAGGAAATCGGATTGAATGGAAGGAATCCAATAGAATGGAATTGGAAGTAAATTGGCCCGATTTGGTTTGAATTGAGGAGTCAGTGTGTGAGCCGGAGGGAGGTCTGGGGCTGAGCCGAGAGCAGGGGCTGGAACAAGTCAGGCAAGTTTTGTGGATTGAGCTGAATGACATTCGGGGGCAGGCACGTGCCTGCATCTGGCTTCAGGGAACGAACAGTGAAGGAACCCCCAGCAGAAATGCACTGTTCCCTGAGTCCCGTGGTTCGAGAGCATATGTGGGGCTCCTACTGCATGCAGGCGTGGGGTGAGGACCTCAGACACAGCCACAGCAGAACTGGCCCTGCCCCCAGGTGGGCTGTGAGCCCTCTGGGGGCCAGAGATCGGCTCAGGGAGGAGCAAACAGGCCAGGAGTAGCCCTCAGAGGTCTGAGCCTTGAAGCAGAAGGAGAGGGTCCCAAGAGGGCACAGTGGCCCATGGCTTGGGGTCAGGCAAAGAGCCATGCCTCGAGCCACAGTGGTGAGAGCTGGGAAGGCTGTGGGCTTTGGCTTTGTGTCCTCTCTGACCCTCAGTGTTCTCATCTGCAAAAGGGGGACAACTGCTTCCTCGGGAGAGTGGTGCAAGAAGCTTGCGGGGGAGTCAGAGTTCCTCCCCACCCCCCATAGGGGCTGGATCTTTCCTTTCAGTCCCCCAAAGACACTGGGATTTTCAAAGCAAACTTCACAGGCCTTTGACTACCCTTTCATCTCCTAGAGGCTAAAGGCCCAGGCCGAGGGGTCACTTCTGATACGCAGGGTCTGCTTGTCTCCTACCTGCACGTCCAGTCCCCCACTGCCCTCCAGCCCTGCACCGGGCATCCTGAATCCTGCCTAGCAGACACCTGCTAGATCTTCCCAATTCTCCTGTTCCCAGCCTTGCACTGTCCTGGGTCCTTCTCCCCCTCCAGGCTCAGTCACACAAACGCCTCCTCCACGAAACCCTCCAGTGTGCCAAGACAGGGTTCATGCCCGCTTAGGGCAGAGGCATTTTCATCTCTGCACACAGGGCAGCACACGGGGCTTGTGCTGTGAGCGACACAGCCCCTCTGTGTCCATCCTGGGCTTTCCGTCTGGGGCCTCTCATCCTGGAGCCTGTTTTCATGTGCGGTTTTCAAGGACTTTTTTAGACAATCCATCTTGGGAGGCCTCCTCCCCCACAGCGGGACTGTAATGGGAATCACCAAATGCGGCACGTGCCATCCCAGTCACAGGAGTTTAGCTCCTTCTGAGCATTTCTGCATGTTTTCCCTGTTGTTTTCCTCCAACTTGTGTCAAGTTCAAGGATTTTTAGTCAATTAGTCTAAGAATACCTCGGCCTTGTTTTCGTATTTCTAATAAGCATTTAATGCACGTGTGCGGCAGCAGACGCTGGGTTCCTGCTGACTCCCCCACGTGGTCCCAGCTCCTGGCTCTGCCTTTCTGTTTCTACATTACTGTCAACGGGAGGGGAATGATCCGAGGATGGGACGCGCTGCCCTCCGCAGTGACAGGGGTTCCTTTGGCCGATCGTGCATGCAAGGGGCTGCCGGCACTGAATCCCCAGGGTACCACGCCTGCCCTGCCTTGTCTTCGGCCAGCATCCCCACATGGCTCAGGGGCAGGGCCTCAGATGCAAACGCTGTCTCCCACTGAACCTATCTGAGCCTATATTCATATCTAAAAATGGGTCCTGTGACCACTGATTGGCTCCCGCGGGTGCTGGGAAGCTTAAGTGATGGGTAAATAGTGCTCCACAGAACAGCAAAGTGCATGCGCCTGCCACCACTACAGTCCGCACTGGCTACTGCTACAGTCCTACCTGTAATGATGATAATGAGCCACGATATCGATTAACACACAGCACACAGTTTTCAAGCTAAAACATAGTCTTTAAAAAGAAATCTGAAGGGGCACCTGGGTGGCTCAATTGGTTGACTAGCTGCCTTCGGCTCAGGTCATGATCTCAGGGTCCTGGGATGGAGCCCACGTCAGGCTCCCTGCTCAGCGGAGACTCTGCTTCTCCCTCTCCTCCCCACTCGTGTTCTCTCTCGCGATCTCTGCCACTATCTCTGTCTGTCTCTCTCTCTCTCTCAGATAAAGAAAACATTAAAAAAGAAAAAAGGAACTCTGAACAACTTGGGAAAATGGAAGAAGCGTGTGTGTAATGCAGACCCCTGCTGAGAACTCACCACCAACCTCCCGCGGCCGAGCTCGTCCCTCCGTGCTTGAGCTCCCAGCACGTTCCCCCCTCGCCACTTGGATCGCCTGAAAAATACACTGAACTTTACATTCTATGCATCTCCATGTCTTTGCAGAATTTTTTACGAGCTCATTATTTAATAAAGAAATTAAGCCTTCGTCTGTCATATTTGCTGCAAATATATTTCCGAGGCCATATTTTTTTTTTTGCCTTTTTATTTGGTGGTTTAATTTTGACATGCAGAAGATTTTCATTTTCATGCAGTCAAATCTGTCCATATTTTCTCTCCTGATTCCTTGTATTAGTTCTAAACTTAGGAAATCTTCCCTCTCCCGAGACATGATGAATATTAAATTCTACTTAATTCTCACTTTTCCGGGCCCTGATTTTTTTTTTAAATATACTTAATGCTAATCCCAACAGAATTCAGTTCCGTGAGCAGGGGGAGGCTGGCTAAGCTTGCCACCTGACCTCCACAGAGTGGGGCCCCCTGTGAGCGCTGAGCCCCTCCTGGGTGCTCCCCGCCAGCTGCCGGACCCTGGCTCTGCCGGCGCTGCCTTCTCTCCACCAGTGTCTGCCCGGCCAGCCGCAGGAAGGAGCTTCCAGAGAACAAATGGGCTAAACTCCTTGAAATGCTCAAAAGTAGAAAATGACCTCCAAAATGGGCCAAACTGCTGCCAACGGGGCATGTCAGGTGAGGAACTCCCCCTCCAGGCACCTCCATCTGCGTTCGCTGATGGCCTGTCCCCAGAGAACTCCAGCCCCACTCTGTCCCTGCACCTCGACGTCTAGGCTGCCCTGCCACTGCGGGCACCCTTCCCCGTCCGCAGCCTCCTCCTCCCCAGGAGCAGCCCAGAGCAGGAACGAAGCCAGGTGCACCCTGGGGACCTTAGGACCTCGTTCCCAGTCACCACTTACATGACCTCCTCGAGCGAGAGGCGGCCCCATCGCCCATCCCGCCGGTGGATACACCAAGGCCCACAGCCAGCCAGGGAGTGAGTGGGGGCGCTGGACCACAGGCCCGTGATGCCCACAGCACTGGGCAGCCTCAAGCAAGCACGGCTCCGGGAGGCAGGCCTGGAGGTGCTGCAGGAGGAGGCAGCAGGGCCCAGTGGTCTGTCCTGTGCCCTGCCAGCCTCAGTTTACCTTCCTGGAAAATGCAAGGCCAGGACTGGGCGGCCGACGTCGCACAAGCCTCCAGGCCGCCTGGCCATGCTTCTCGGGGCCAGAGGTTCTGCTGGGAGCAGCAGGCTCAGCCTCCCGGGCCGTCCTGCCCCTCACCCTCACCCTATCGCCTCAGCTCTTCCCTGGGAGCATGAAAGTCAAAGGGTCAAAGGCCGCACATTGATGGAGAGAAAGACGGGCTTGGCCGAGGGGCTGGGGGCAGCGATCACGGAGGGCCTCCCCAGGTGACGGGCAGCTGGGCCATGCCCTGGGAGAAGGAGGGAAGAGAGGGTAGAGGGCTGCCCTGCCCGCCCGGACCCCTTCCAGGGACACGCGGGACGAGGAGATGTGGCCAGAAGGCATGCCCACCTGTGGCACGGGGACATCAGCCATGCCGCCCCCCAGAACACGGCCGAAGACTCAGACTCAGATCACCCGGACAGTCAGCAGGCCAGCGACCCTCCGGCAGACACAGTGGAAGGGCCGAGAGAGGAAGGAAACACACACGTCACTGCATCATCCGTCTGACCGCTGGGACAGGCCCACACCGGGCGAGACCGTCTTTGGCGTGCCAACAAGGCAACTGAGTCAGAGGCAGTACCGGACTTGCCCGGGGCACCCAGTCAGGGGGCAGGGGCTGGCAGCCGAGCCCGATCCCGCACAGGATGTGGGGGGGTGGGGGAGGCGTGCCTGCCCGGAGACCCAGCTCCCGGCTTCCCCACTGAGGTCTGGGCACAGAGACAACCTTCGGGAAAGGCCTGTAAATCACCTGGATGGCGGGGGCGGGGACATGCCCCCCAGCGGCATTTGGATTCCGGCAAGTTTATGGGCTTCAGAGATGCGGGCCAGGTGGAGACGGAGGACTCAGCCTATTAATTTGCTAGTTAATCATACAGGACATTTGGTAATTAGAGCACGTGCGTCCCCAATCGCGCTGGCCAGCCCCTGGCTGGGCTATAATTCACTCACCACGGTGCAAACAGGTGCCAGGAGCCCTGGCCTCCAGAGCTGGCAGCCAGAAGGCTGTCCCCTCCCCCAGCCCCACAAGCCTTGGGCATACCGTGTGGGAGCCCCGGGCCCTGCAGTGGGGATTCTGGGCTTCCCCCATAGTGTGTGTAGCCCCGAGGCCTCGAGGTGACCCCTGAGCCCACTTTCCACAGGACCCCAGCCAGGTTACTCATCCTCTGTGGCGCTGGGAGGCTGTGAGGAGGGAGACGGGCTTCATTAAGTTCTTACTGTCAGCACTCCCGGCGATTCCAGGAAGCAAGAGGACTCCGAGCTCTGGCACGTGTCCCCTTCTGTCACAGCGTCTTCTCCGTGCCTGCCCCGAGCTGTCACAGGTCGGGCCCGGAGCCTATGTGCTCTCTGGAGGGCATCTGGGTCTCTGCGTCAGCCTCAAGGGCCCCATGAGGCCCCAGTGAGGAAGGACGGGGGCTCTGCCCAGCCCCCCGTGATCCCTCAAGAAGCTGGAGCGGGCGGTGGGGCGGAGGTCCAGGGGCGGCAGCTCAGCTGATGACTTCCTCGCCCAGCAAGGCCCCCTGACCTTTCCCATAGACCTGTTTGCCCCACCACTGTGCCAGCTGGGCCATCCCGCTCTGGCTTAGAGGACAGGAAAGCTCAGAGTGGCTGGGAAGTGTGCCCGGGGCCCGCTGGCCGCAGGGAGGTGCCCAGGAGACCCGCAGTGCCCAGGGCCCACTGGCCGCAAGGGGGTGCCCAGGAGACCCGCAGAACTTGCTCAGCCTCACCTGCCAATCCTCCCTCGAACGCCGCCGTCCCTCAAAAAGGCCATGCAGGCGCCTTCCCCCACGTCTCCACTGTGCTGTTTCTTTCTCTAGCTTGTTGGATGTCCATGGCCCCGCAGCAGACGATGGGGTCTGAGGGCACACTTTTCCCACTGCTAGGATCCCAGCACCTAGCGCGGGCCCTGGCGCACAGTAGCTGCTCAGTTAAGTAGTACAGACGGGAGGGAGAGGCGGGCGGCCACTGCACAGGGTTGTTGCAGGTCAATGGGGTAACACTTGAGGGAGATTCCAGCTGCATTACCGGCGGCCGACATGCCCCTCCTGCCGTCCCCTTGTCCCCACCTCTGGGAGAACTCAGAGCCAGAGGGAGACCCGGAGGAGGTGCGCAGGGAGGCGTGGGGCTCCGTCTGGGGAGCCCCCCTGATGCATGGGACCGTCCTGCCGCACCAGCCGGGCTGGGCTGCACTTTCTCGGCCATTACAGAGAGCAGCAGCCGCAGCAGTGACACAACAAAGCCCCCGAGCCCCCCACGACGTGCCCGGCTCCCCCCAGCACCCTCCCCTTGCTCCCCACCAAGACACCCAGCTGGGCTCGGAGGGCCAGCCGCGGTGCGGGGTCCGTGCCCATGACCTGTCAGCCCTCGGAACTCAGTCCTCCTTCTGTCGATGGGAGGAGGGCGGCTTACCGAAGCCTGTGGCCTCCCAGAACTGGCGTTGTGTGATTTCGTGGACTTCAGACCCCAAGGCCTGAGTCTGAGCGGAACCCCAGACGTTCCCCTTAAGGGCGGCAGAGCCCAGAGCGTGGAGGACACGATCGGTGAGTGGGAGCAGCTGCTCTTTTGGGGCACCGTGGGGGCGGGGCACCATGGGGGCGGGGCCCCTGAGATGTGACCAGAGCAAAGACCTTCTCCCCCACCGCCTCTCCCCCCCGCCCCCAGTCCACACTGCAGCCTCAGCAGATTTCCCCAGAAAAATGAAGCCGCGTCCCCTGCTGTGAGCAGACCCAAGCCACTGGCTCCTTTGAACCTAGAATCAAAACCGGGAGTCGTCAGCCCCGACGCACAAACACATGTGCATTTTCTCCCTGCGCTTGGTCATTTTGTGCAAATGCCAGCCATGGGACGTCCCCGTCAGCATCAGGTCACCAGTCACAGTCTTGTCGGGGCAGTGAGGGCAGTGGGCCCAGAACCACCAGCCTCTGGGACAGACGCTGCCTAGGAGGCGGGCAAAGCTGAGACGGGAGGGGCACTGGAGGAAGGGACACAGCAGTGTGGGGAGACACAGGGAGAGACCAGCAAGTGCAAAGGTCCTGAGGCAGAGAAGGGCCTGGCGGAGGCCTCCTGACCCGGTCTGGGCACATGCAGTCCTATAGCTGGGCACCAGGCTAGGAATGCGTCTCACCATCGGGGCCCATCCTGCCCGCCCACCTGCCTCAGCCTCCAGAGCCCGGCTCCCAAGCTCCTCGAGGGAGTCAGGTGTCCCCTCAAAGTCCACATCGGATGGCTCCCCCTCCCACTCAACGCCCTTCCAGGGCTCCCATGCCCTCACAGAGCAAGCAACATGCTTCAGGGCCTGTGGCCACATCCCGTTTCCTACACTCCTCTCTACCCCTGCACATTCCTCTCCCTACCCCTGCATGCTCTGGCCACACTGGACACCCACAGACGTGCCGTGCTTCCCGGCCCTGGGACCCCCGCCCAGCCCACAAGTGACCCCGCTTCATCAGTCCCTCCTGTGCTTCTAATCATCACCCAAGGACCCTTCCTCTGGGAAGTCCCCCAGGCTTTCCTGATCAGATCAGGCTCGGAGCTCCACGTGCCCTTACTCCTGGGACTGGCCACAGGTACGATCTTGCGTCCATTCCATTTCCACACCCTCTCCTTCAGCTGTCTGTGGATTTTCTGGACCCACACACAGTGCTCGGCATGCGGTGGGCGTGGCACTCCTTGAGAAATAACAGAGCATGCATTCGGAGAAGACGAGGACACGGTCTGGGGACACAAGGGACAGGCTGGACAGGGACACACAGGAGCTCTTGGAAGGCCAGGGGCTGATGGCTCAAACTCTGTGTCTCGTGCTTTCTTTTATTTCCAACATTTTGAACGGGAAGATCTTTGATCCAAAACCTGCAGGGAGAGGCTGGAGGAGCAAGAAGCCTGCGTGACCTGGAGTGGGGGAGGGCGTGTCCCACCAAAGGCAGGGGCGCCGCGGGAACTCCGCTCCAGGGGGAACGCCGTCTCTGGGGGGCCCAGGTCCACCCGCCGACGCCGCTGTGCCGGGGCCAGGCTGGGACCCCCCGTGAGCAGACGCAGATGGAGGGAGCCGGGGGTCTCCCTGCGCGTGGACAGGCGAGCAGGAGGGGCCGGAGCGGACACGGGGCCACGATGGTGCCGGGCAGGAGCGTCAGGTGAGCACGTCCGAAGTGAGCGCGGGGCCTCCCATGTGCCGGATGTGAGCAAACATTCAGACGCACACTGACGGGGCAAAAGCCGGCGGAGGGCGCCCAGGGCCAGAGCTGGGACCGAAATCAGCAGCGGTTACAGCTTATAACCCAAGGAATCAATTAAATATCCCTGAGTCCGTATTGACAGAATTCCGTGATTGGCCAAATACATATAAGGTAAGAATAGACACGGCTCCCAGGCCAGAAAATCCCACATACGCAGGCGGACACCCCGCTCAAGGAGGGGAGCATGACCCCACTCTCTAGGCGTGGGCTGCACTCGGTGACGTCCTTCCCAAGCGGGCAGTCTGGAAAGGGGTGGGGAGGGGGCTTTCCCTGGAGCAGCCGGACAAGCACTACCTCCAACCCGCGACCAGGGTCCGCACGGGCAGATGTGAGTCGTGGCAGCGCAGAAGCTGTGACGGGACGGCACGTCGCCCGTGTGCTCTTCCTCCCAGAGACGCACGGCCCTGTCCGATCACGAGGAGCGCATCAGACGAATTCCACGGAAACCTGACCGCCTCAAAATCGTCCAAGTCAGCAAAAACGCAGGAAGTCTGAGAGACGGCCTCAAGCAAGAGAAGCCTAATTATGGAGCAGAAGAAAGATATTAGATAAAACAGAAAACCAGGAAAAAAAGCACAGCGTTTAGTCCATAGTCATGTATCAGTACTGATTCCATTAATGGTGACAAATGTCTCACAATAATGCAAGGTTAAGAACAGAAGAAACCAGGTGTGGGGCGGCAGGAGCTCTCCGTTCTGCCTCTGAACTTTTCCTACAGCAGAAACTTCATGTCCACAAAACCACAGCGAATTATACCCCTGAAGCAAAGCAGAAAAGGGCTTTGGTGTCCTTACAAGAGAGGGAGAGGGACGACACCTGCCCACGTAGGACCCACAAGCCAGCAGCCGCCACAGGACCCATGTGCCCCCCGGAGCTGGAGGAGCAGGAAGGATCCACCCCCAGAGCCTCCAGAGGGAGCGCAGCTCTGCCGACACCACGATTTCAGAGGCTAGAAGCTTCCAGAACATGAGATGCTAAGTCCCTGCTGCTGCAAGCCGCCAGTGTGGGGCCGGTTGTCGTGGCAGTCCTGGGAGACCCGTGCGAGGTTCTACCAGTAACTCCCCATTCAAGGCTCGGGGAAACCAGGGGCAGGCTGCCGCTGAGACCCTCCCTCGAAGCTAAGGTGCCTGCCGCTCAGAGAGATGAAAACACGTGCCCACAGGCGCTCAGCTCACTTCCCCTTTGGGCTGGCGCAGGACGGCGGTGACTCTGGTCTGCACTCGAGAATCAGGGAGGTCACATTACCGAGGTCGTGCATCGCAGGGCTGAGAGCTAGCGTGCTGGAGGCAAGCCCAGCTCAGCCATGGGGACAGCCTGGGGGGCTGCCCTAGACCGGGCGGCTGAGACGGCGGGGCTCAGTCCTCGCAGGGCTGGAGGCTGGCAGCCTGGGCTGGCGGTGGCGCCATGCTCACGTCCCGGCCAGACCCCCCCTACTGGTTTGCAGACTTCTTGCTGTAGTCGCATGGGTTGGCGGGGTGGCGGTGGGTCTCCTGCGTCTCCCTCTTCTTGTGGGGACACGGATCAGCTGTGGGGGCCCCATCCCATGGCCCTATCTGAGCTCGGCCACCCCCAGATGCCGTCTCACTGGGAGTTGGAGTTTCCTAATGGTGGAAGGAGGGGGTCAGGGGAAGCATTCGGCAAACGGCAGCTTCCTGGGGGCTGTGTGGCTTTGGGGCAGTCTCTCAGCCTCTCTGGGCCATTTCAGCACTTGGACAGCAGGGCTGGCTGCATGGTCAGCTTCCCAGAGCTCCTGGAGATTGTCGGTCCATGCCCGCTGATGCGCCTGGGGAGCAGCCGTGACGGTGGGGTCCCTGTGCCTCTGGCCGCCCGTCTGTCCTGCTTGCAGCGCCAGGGGGCTCTTCCGGGCTGTCGCCCATTTTCCTGCCAGAGAAACTGCAGTCCAAGGAGGTGGAGACTCCTGCTCAGGACCCCGAGCTGGTCCCCACTCACTGATGCTGCCCAGGCCGTGAGGCTGATCCTCGGGGACACCCACCTCCAGGCTCCTCGCCTGATGGGAAGAAGCAGGTAAGTCCTTAGCATAATTTAGCCTCTTTGATGGTGAGTCCAGGGGGCGTTCTGGAAACAAAGACCCACACCCAGCCTTGTGCACAGAGGAATCCCTTAAAATATAAAAATAACATTTCTACGGTTATTAAAGTAATAAGCATTCACTGCACACAACATGAAATAAGAAAGGAAGACAATTCCTAAAGGAATGACGAAGTGAGAGGAAACTGCCGGCGTTCTCACCCCCCTGAGCTGTTAAAATGTCAGTAAACACGTTTTAAGCTTCGCGTTCTGTGTTATTCTCATTCAGAGCGGGAGAGCAGGAGAGAGAGTGAGAGAATTTTGCAAAGTGGCTGCATTTGGGACGCGCCGCCCGTGGCCTGCCTTTCCATGCAGTAGTGCCCACCATGGGCATCCCTCCATGTCCAGCAGCGCACACCCGCCCCGCCCGGGCTGCTGCCTTCCGGTGCGGGGACGCGCCGTCTCCACTCCCCGCCTTCCGTCAGTGCACATTCTGCGTGTTTCCTGTGTGTTCGGTACAGCAGCCCGTAGTCCACAGACCTGGCGCCCTCCCCGCACTCCCCTCCGCGGGCCAGAGACCAACGATTTTCTGGTGACACATCCCCAGAGGCCGCCAGCCTAGTCTGGCGTGATGGGCCCCACGGCCTCCCAGGAGCCTCTTGCTGAAGGACGCCCCTGCCTTCGGATCGCAGGGCCCCCGTTCCCCTCCCTCCCATCAGCCCCGCCGCTCACGAGGGGGGAGACGTGACCAACGCAAAGTCGTCTCCCTGTGGCTGACCGAATGTTGAATTGGAGGCAGGTCCGCGTGTCTGTGTTTAGGTCCTTCTTGGTGAACCAATTTGCTCCTGTCTCGGTCCATTTCTTTTTTGGAGCTTATTTATCTGAGAGATATTTGGGGTTCTCTCATTTTGTGAAAAGGCCTGTGTACAAAGGAAAGCAAAATCTGAGTCAGAAATGTCCTGGGGCTAACTGTCCGAGGGAAAGCAGAAAACATGCACACACGTGTGCACACACCCATACGCGCTTGCGTGCAAGCACATGACAGACAGGTGCACACCCATGTACAAGAGGGGCGCGTGTGATCACACACACATGTGCATAGCCACGGGCACGCACACACTTGCATGCACACACGTGCCCGATATAGGTGCACAGAGGGGCACGTGTAATTGCACACGCACGTGCGTGCACACACAAACACACGATGCTTGTGTACAGACATCGGTGCGCACGCGTGTGTACGTGCACACACATGCACAAAGGGACACGCGTGATCACACAGTGGGTACCGGAGAGGCTGGAGGGGTGCACAGAGCCATGAAGGAACAAACAGATGATCAAAATGTGATGGTGAACACCATCTTCCCTGGCAGGCTGCCGGCTCCAGGCTTCGAAAAGGCAGCCTGCACCCTCGTCTCCCCATGTGTGAAGGGAGGAAACCGAGGCAGAGAGTGCAAGCTCCCTCGCAGCACAGCTGCTGAGAACAGACAGCACGGGCCACGGGCCTGCGCCTGCTGCAGAGGCCCAGCAGTGGGTCTGCATGGGAACCAGGGTCACAAGGGAATCCGGTCAGGGAGCTCTCAGCGTATAGAGAAGGACTGCGGCGGAGGCGCTGCGGGATCCTCCAGGTCCCGCTGTAAAGCCCGCGTCGCCATCACCCCGGCATCTCTGTCTCCTGGGGAGACTCGACGGGGTTAACGCCCGAGAAGGGATTCTGTGCAGGACCATGTGGGACAAATGTCAACTGCTGTTACTTTCCCTTTCTGCCACCGCGAGCTACTTAGCAGTGAAGGGCTCCTTGGAACGTCCGCTGTTGACAAGAGGAGAGAGAGGGGGTGAAGACATAAGTCACCGAGATGGAAGGATTCAGTGCGGAGCTCCCTGTGAAGATATTCTCCTGGAGAACCTCGTGATGAAATATTCATGGGCCCCTCTGCCCGGCTCTCTGGAGCATTCTGACTTCCGGGGGCTGCAGGTGTGACGGAAGACGTCCCGTGGTGGCTCTCAGCTGCCGCCACTAGAATCAGACACTACAAATCAGACAAGAGGAGCTCCCTCCTGCCCTGTGTGAGGGCCCCCCGAGCGAGGACAGCCTCACGCCCCCGGCACATCTGCAGAGATGCAGCAGGGCCCAGAAGCCGGGCGACACGCGGCAGCAGATACCTACTGTCTGGCAGCTCCCTCGTGGAACACCGGTCACTGTGCCGGTCACTGTGGCCCCACATTGGCCCAGGACATGGGCACTCACCCCATCCTCACAAATCGTTGGGCCAGGGAGTGAGTCCAAGTCTGTCCGCCTTGTGAGACATGCCTGCTCCTTCTCCGTCTGGTCCAGGTGTGGCCAGCTACGGGACACCTCTGCTCTTGTACGGGACCCAGGACATGCAGCTACCACAGGGAAGTCACACGGCCCAGGCAGAGGCCAGACGGCTTCCCCGAGACCTTACACATGGACCTGGAAGGAAGGGGCTTATCTCCTCGCAGTGCGGGCATGGAGCTACAGACTCACCACGCCAGTCAGACAGCACCACTGCTCCTTGGAACAGCTTCTGTGAGGGGAGGACCTCGAGGCTCACTATGTACTAAAGATGTGGGGCATTCAGCAGGGTAAAATCAATGGAAGGAAAGAGAAGGAGCTGAAGGAAGGGAAACTAGCCCCATTCTCTTTGGCTGCACAAAGAGTGAAGGAACATTCGCACGGTTGGGGCAGCGACGGACAGCAGGTGGG
This sequence comes from Meles meles, assembly GCF_922984935.1. NCBI lineage: Eukaryota > Metazoa > Chordata > Mammalia > Carnivora > Mustelidae > Meles > Meles meles. The sequence continues at coordinate 2,311,243 of NC_060066.1, forward strand.
CAGGGCATCTGAACATGAGCTCTGGCCAGGCCTACATTGAACATCTGGCTCCCTTCCTCTCTGCTGGTGCATGCATATGTAGGGTGGGGGCCAGGACAAGATGTAGGGCCAACGGTGAGTGAGGCCCCACTGTGGGCAGCACACAAAAGGGATAAAGCCATCACTCCCCAGCCCACTCAAGGCCTCAATGACCAGCTCCTGTTGGGCAACGTCCTTGGCAATGGATAGACTAGAGTTTAAATCCTGGCTCTACCACTAGTCAGCTGTATGAGGTCAAGAAACTTTCTTCATTTTATTTTATAAGAAACTTTCTTAAACCTCTCTGGAGCTTGAGTTTTTCTCATTTGAAAAAAATGAAGACAGTACCTCCTCCCTCATGGCGTTGTGGTAAAAAGGAAATGAAATCATGTAAGTGCTCAACAAACGTTTGTTGTTATGGTTGTTGTGTTGTTGTTGTGATGGCAACACCAGTGGTGCTGATAACAACGATCGTGGTGCTGGTGACGGTGATGGCGGTGATGGTGATGGCCGTGAGGATGGTGGTAAGTGATGGTGATGATGGTGTGAGGATGATGGTGATGATGAACTGGTGTCTAGACTAGTGGAGGAGCAGAGGGCCACTGCTGGAGCCAGCAGACCTCATAAACCTCACTTCTTGGGCACATGCCCTGAGACAACGGAGCCTGCTACCACCACCCTGGCCCCCTGAGACAAGCAAAGAAGAGAGACCCAGCTAAGGTCTGTAGATGAACAAACTGATGTGTGGTTGGGGAAGCGGTGATGAAGCAGGAAAACCCTCACCATCTTGGAGAAGGACTCTGGGTTACCTCAGGACTTGTCCTCCCCAGCCAGGTCTTTGGGGTCTCTGTGTGAGAAAAGCACCCCCTTTTCTTTCTGGATGGGAGCAAAGTCCCTGGGACACCCTCCTTCTGAGGAGTGCCCCAGGGAAGTGTCCTCCCCTGCCGGGGAATGGGGTTGGACTGCCTTTGTCTCACTAACTCTCCTCTCTGTGCTCTGTGCCTCAATTTCACCCTCTCTCCAGAACGGGGCTCTGCTTTCTCAAGTCATTATTTGTTCTCTCTTCACTTTCTTCTTGCTCTTCTGTTATTGGCCTCTGTCCCAAGTATCCAAATCACAGCTCTTTCTTCTCCCCCTCCCTCTCCTATTGGGGTAGTGTCAGAGATGGCCAAGCTGGCAGCCAGGATTCTCACCCACATCAGGCAGCAATAAGATCCCCACATGGTGTCTTCAGGGACTACATAAGAAACCTGGATTGTCACCCAGCAAAAGTACCCCATCAGATGACAACAGAGACCAAGAGGGTAACCTGAATGTTTATCCCTCACTGACAACAAGGATGTGGTACCCGCATCCTATACCATAGCAATAGCAGAAGTCAACTAAAACAGGTTTAAGTAAGACCCAGAGTCTTTAACATGATACCCAAAATATCTCAGTTTCAACTAAAAAGCACTCATCAAGCAAGAACCGGGAATATCTCAAGCTGATGTTAAAAGACAATCAGTAGATGCCAACACCAAGACAACAGAGATGTTAGAATTACCTGACAGAGTTTAAACCGGCCATCAATAAATGCTCTGATGACTAGTGATAAACAACTTGCAACAAATTTTTTTTAAAGTGTCAATGAAGAAATAGAAGATATATAGAAACCAAGCTGACATTTTAGAATTGAATAATACCATAACTGAAATTTTTTAAAAACTCATTAGATGATCACCAGCAGAATAGAGGAGACAGAGGAAAGCATCCTTGCACTTAAAGATAGAACAATAGAAATCACTGAATCTGAACAACATAGAGAAAACATACTGAAAAAATTAACAGAGCCCCAGGCACTTGTAAGACGATAACAGGAGATTTCTGTTGAGTCCCAGAAGGTGAGAGGGAGGGAGCAGCTGGATAATGTACTTAAAGAAATAATAACTGAAAACTCCAAAATTAGACAACACATAAACATACAAATTCAAGGTCTGGAGACCCAAATAGGAGAAACCCAAGGAAATTCACAAAAAGACACATCATAGTCAAACTTCTGAAAACTAAGCAAATTTTTTAAGTTAAAAAGATAAATAAAACCTTGAAAGCAGCCAGAAGATAACAACACATCTCCCATGGAAGGAAAGCAATTAGAATGACAGTGAATTTCTCATCAGAAACCATGGAGGCTGGAAAGAAGTGATAAAACATTTACCAAGTACTGAAATGGAAGAACTGTCAACTTAGAATTATATACCCAGCAAAAGCATCCTTCAGGAATGAAAGAGAAATCACGACAGTCTCCGGTGAAGGAAAGTAAGAGAACTTGTCTTATGAGTGGACCTAACCTTAAAAATTGCTAATGGCGGTTCTCCAGACAGAAAGGAAACAATAAGAGAGGAAATTGTGGAACATCAGGAAGGTAGGAAGAACAACAGAAAGAGTAAAATGGACTGAATGCCATACATTTTCCTCTCCTTCTGGGTTTCCTAAATTATGCCTGAAGAAAATTGAAGTTGAAGCAAATATTGTAACACTGTCTGAGGTTCTAGCTTCATGTACAGAAAATACTTTAAACTATTATATTATAAATAAGAACAAAAGGGAAGTGGGCTTTCTACACTTGAACTGGTGAATGATGACAGAGCAGACTCTGATCAGTTGTGTACATATAACATAATATCTAGAGCAGCCACCAAAATAGCTATACAAAAAGACATACTCCAAAACATAGATAGATCAAATGGAAGATCAAAATGGAAGTCTTAAAAACAAAAACAAAAACAAACAAACAAAAAAACACTGTTCAAGTAACCCACAGGAAGTCATAGAAAAGGAAAGAGAGGAGCAAAAAAACAGGGAGAAAACAAAAGATAAAACGACAGCCCACTTTAAACCCTAACATATCAATAATTATATTATATATAAATGGCCTAAAGCCACCAATGAAGATACAAAGGTTGACAGAGTAGATTAAACATAACAAATATTAGCTCTACAAGAGACTTACGCAAATATGACATTATAAGCAGACTGAAAGTAAAATGATGAAAAAAGATACAACATGCAAACAACATTAATCAAAAGAAAGTACTTATACTAGTGTCAATCCACCAAGAATACATAGCAACCAGAAACATATATGAACCAAAAGAGCTGAAAAATATAAGAAAAAAAAAATGAGGGCTGAAAAGATAAATAGACAAAATAGAAATCCACAAGTACAGTTGGAGACCTCAACACTGCTGTCCCAACAATGCAACTAGACAGAAAAATAAGCGCTAACAAGACTCTCAACTAACAGGATCCAATCAACATTGATAGAACACTCCATCTAATCACATTACACACTACACATTCTTTTCAAGTACCCACAGACCATATACAATATAGACACATTTTGGACCACAAAACAAACCTCAACAAATAAAAATAATTGAAATCAGAGTGTTCCCCAGCACAGTGAAATCCACCTAGAAATCAATAGCTGCAAGACAGTGGGGAAATCTCCAAACACCTGGAAACTGCTTAATCCATGCATCAAAGAGGAAATCTCAAAGAAAAATTTTTTAAAAGATATTAAAAGAAATAAAAATGAAAACACAACATACAAAAATCTGTGGGACACAGCTAAAGCAGTGCTGAAAGGGAATTTTATAGCACTAAATGCTTATATTAGGATAGAAGAAAAGTCTCAAATCAATAGTCAAGCTCCCACCTCAAGAACCTAGGAAAAGAAGAGTAAATAAAAAGAAAGCAAACAGAAGGAACGACACCATAAAAACAAGAGCTGAAGTCAATGAAACTGAAAGCAGAAAATAACAGAGAAAAATCAATGAAACAAAAAGCCAGTTCTTTGAAATGATCAATGAAATTGACAGACCTCCAAAGTGCTCAATGAGGACTTACCTCTTTCTCTCTCCCCTCCCACACTTTCAGAGGTAAGTTGGTCCCTGGACAGTACTTCACAGTCTTCAGAGCACCTCTTAGTTCACTGTCTCATTGGGCCATCAGGAAAACTACTACTGACAAGATATCAAGGCCATTTTAGTGCTGAAGAAATTGAGGGGCAGAGAGAATGGTGTGCTTTGTTCAAAATTACCCATTAGTAAGGAGCAGGGTGTGCTCAGAATAAGGCTGGTTGATCCTTTCCCTACCCTCACATTTGGTAGATATGGATGTGTCTGGAGTATGTGTTCTTTCCATAGAAGAGCCCCTTCCTCTGCTCAGACTATAGCACAGATAGGACTTGAAACCAGGAAGAACCCTTGGGATTGACAAAGGTGGGCTTGAAGATGACTGTCAACTGCTTCATTCCTCTTTGCCCATTCATGGCACACTGGCTGAGCTCCAAAGAGATGGGAGGTTTTGGAAGACCCTGAGAAAGTGTGACAATTGTGTAGGTATTGCCACTACTTGAGTTGAATCCCAGCACTTCCCTGTGTGCCCTTATACAAGTTAATTTGGCCTCTCTGAGTTCTACAGTCCTCGTCTGCACATGGGAATAATGATGGGATCTACCTCGCAAGTCTGTGATGGGGACAAAATGGGATGATCTAGACACACTTGCACTACGATACCCATTAAGTGGCTGTTGTTCCTGCTGCTGCTGTTTTAATGTTATTTTTGATGATGATGATGATGTTTTTGCTAATATTGTTATTGATGATGTTGTTCATGATGTTGATGTTGATGGTGGTGGTGGTGATGATGTTGATGGTGGTGATGATGATGATGATGGTGGTGGTGATGTTAGTGATGGTGGTGATGATGATGATAACAGTGGTGATGGTGGTGGTAATCATGATGATGATGATGGTGGTGATGATGATGGTAATGATGGTGGTGGTAGTGATGATGATGATGATGGTGGTGATGATGATGGTAATGATGGTGGTGGTAGTGATGATGATGATGATGGTGATGATGGTGATGATGGTGATGTTGGTGATGATGATGGTGATGGTGATGATGGTAATGATTATGGTGATGATATTCCTATTTATGACTATGTCGCTGGTACTGTTCTTGTACTGTCACATATTTGTCCTCATTTTGCCTAGAATTTGATGCTACCTCATTCCTGAGCAACCATCTCGTGATCTTCAAGCCCATTCTATGGCCGCTCTCTCTGGGAAGCCTTCTCAGACCTCCTTCCAGCCTAGGCCCGGGCAGGTCCCCTTGCCTCCAGGATCCCATGGCCCTTTCTGTAGGCCTGTTTGAAGCACCAAAAATATCAGCACATCAAGTGTGTCAGGTTGTGTCTCCTGCAGTAACAGGCGTGAGCCCCGTGAGCGTTAGGTGCTGAGGCTCCACACACTGTGTTCCTCACGGTGTGGATCCTGACGGAGTCCTTGGTGACAGAATCTATAAATGTGAGACTGAAGGAGGGAGAACCTGGGTGGATGTGAGAAAGGGCTTGCCCAAAGTAGTACAGCCATGAGAGCAGGAATTCGCTGTTAGGAGTAACACGGTGCAGAAGACAATGCACTGTACCGCCCTGCGTTGGGATTCGTTCCAATCAGTTTTTTGATGACTTCACTTACTCGTTGTGTGGCCTGCTTCTTCACCTGTAATATAGACAACGTTGGGGTTGCCTCACAGAATTAGGATGAGGACAGACTCTGGCAGGGCCTGTGACCTTACCCAGGACCGGGGAGTTACTCACCAACAGGACGGACAGGTTGTATGAACCGGGGATGTCCGGGTTCAACACACAACCTTGCCTTTGCTTGCTGCATGACCCTGGACAACCTACTTAGCCTCTCTGGACTGTAAAGTCCCCATTGTAAAATGAGGACAGTAAGGGTCCCTGCCTCAGAGGTTGCTGGGGAGTTAATTGAGTTAATATACATAATGCCTTAGAGTGCCTGAGTTACGGTAGCTTCTATGAACATGTGCACTGCTACCGTTATCCAGAAACATCTGTCCCTCACCCTTTCACACACTGAGTACCAGGGGAAACTGACGCAGAAAGCCACTGCGTGTAAGGAAAGTCCTTTCAGCTCTGCTAGGTTTACTCTGAAGGGAACATTCAGACCCAACACCAGGACAGCTCCATCTCCAGTCACTCGTCTTCTCTCCAGTTCCTTCTAGCTTGTGCATTTCCTTTGATTAACAGTTTTAATAAAGAGGTATAATGTGTGCTTCAAAGCAAACGCCCGAGGAAGGGGGGAGCAGAATACGCAAACACAACCTCTTAGAGGAACTTGCTAAGGCATCTGCCGCTCCCCCTTTTCCTTCCACCTAGGCACCTCGATGGTCCCTGAGGTGGGTTTAGATCCCATAGTCAAGGCCAAGATGCAGAAGCTGGAAGGCCCACGTGCTTCCCCTCATCTGGGGGAAAATCGATGCTCAGGATGTTACTTAGAGTGCAGTCCTCCTCCCACTTCCCAGCTTTGTCCAGCGACCGCTAGTTGGGGAGCGGGAGGGCCAGGGTTAGCTGGAAAATAACCCAGCTGCAGACACACCCATTCACTCCGCTCACGCTAGGAAACCTCACGGGACCACCTTCTCCTGGGGGAAAGGAGCTGCCTTGGGTTTGGGATGCTGAGAGCTTCACAAACTTCAGGAGCAGACAGCACCGTGGCCAGAAGGACCCGGGTGGATGGGCGCTCTGGTTTCCAGCCTCAGACTGATGCTGATCCTGTCCCCCTACTCACCAGAAAGTCATAATGAGCCCTGATCCTGGTCTCAGGGTCACATCCCTGAGCCTGAGTCCTTATTCTGGGTGCCTGCTGAGCCCTGATCCTGGTTAGCTACAAACCCTTGACCCTGGTTATAGGCTGAGCCTTGACCCTGGACAAACACTGAACCCTGACTCTGGCCACATGCTGAGCCTTGATTCTGGTCATGCTCTGAGCCCTGATCTTGGTCACGGGCTGAACCCGGATCCTGGTCACATCCCGGGACTTGCTCTTTGTCACACACTGGGCCCTGACCTTTGCCATAGGCTATTAAAGCCCTGACCGTGATCATAGACTGAGCCCTGACCCCAGCTATCTGAAGGATCTGGGTCCAGGGCGGAGTGGCCGGACACAGATGGTCGGATGCAGCCCTGTCTTGTTGTGTGGGATGCTGCGTCCCCGTGGCTGGGCCCCAGAGTCCCTTCCGACAGGACAGTGTCACAGCTGCGGCTACGACTCCTCTGGCTATTGTGTCACGTTGGGCTCCCGTCGCCCATCATGGCTTATGGTTTCTGTGTTTACGGCTCATCTCCATTGCTCTCCTGGGACCCTGGGAGGGGGGCTGCCCTCGCGGCCCCTGCCTCTCGCAGCCAAGCAGGTGTGAAAAGCTCAGGAAAAGCTCTCAGAGGAAAATGCTTTTCTGATGTTGGGCCTGAAATAGCACTCCCTTTCCCCAAGTTAATAACCAGTCGTCTGGATAGGCAGTTCTATTTTAGAAATAAGCGTCTGTTGGTGCCGCTCACCTTCCAGCATGACTCAAGGTCAGCCCTTTGCCTCTGCGCCTCAAAAGAGTTGTCATCTGGCCGGGGCCCCAGGGGTCCCAGACAGGTCAGCAGCCGCGGGCGCCTGACCGGGTTGCGAGAGGGAAACAAGAAGCCACCGGCAAGACCTGTGGTCAAGTGCACCCCCTTCTCTGGGTCCAGGACCGCGGCTCACGGTGACACAGACAGCAGTAATGATGACAGTACAAACGTCGGCCTGGGGCTGAGGGGCTTACAGAGCTCTGTCTCAGACGGGCTCATCGGACGCTGCTAAGAGGGGGACCACGGGCCAGAGGGAAACGGCCTGCACACCAACAAGGCATGGTCGGCCAGGCCTGTGCAGGGAGCGCTGCTGTGCCGGCCACGGAGGCAGGGGCAGCCCTGAAGGTGCCTGTAGTTGGTCCTCTGAGCAGTGTTTGGGATCACACGGCTGGCAGCAGGCCAGGGCCAGAGCCCGGCTCTAAGGTCCTGCCATCAGCCTTCCAGGCGGTCTGGTTCCTGAGACCAAGACCAGCTCCACCACTGGCCAGGCCCATAGCAAGACAAAAATACGGAGCCTTACTTACAAGTTAAGAATTTCGTCACAGCAACAGCCCCGCATTAAACCCAGTGCAGGGCCCTTCCGTCTGGGGAGCCATGCGTGGCTGCCCAGGTCCCAGCCCCCGACTTGAATCTGGCCCTGCTGGTCACACAAGTTCTCCACGGCCTCAGTGTCCTCCGCACAGGGGCTTCTCAGAGCTGCTCTGCTGTGGCTCAGGCTTGCTCCAAGGGGACGCTGAGGGGGAGACAAGGAACAGAGGGGCAGCTTGCCCCCAGACCCCACAGCACAGAAAAGGGACAGGAAGGCTGTGACCCCTCGCTCCAGCCGCAGGGATGTGCCGTGTGTGCTCGGTCTAGCAGCCCGGACCCTGCCTGCACAGGCTGCTGGTCGAGAGGCGTGGATGTGTGTGGAGGAAGCTCTAGTCCGTCTGACTGAGGACACTGTCGGTTCCAGAATGCCATGACTTTGTGTGACACTAAGAGAAAACATAGCCAATCGAGCTCTGGCACAATCGCCAATCCAGAGCCTGGCCCTGGAACGGGTCACGCCAGCCTCTCCCTGTCCTTGGGCAGCCATCCCACTATAGAACAGAGCCGTTTCCTCTCTCTAGGCACACAATGTACCTGGTTGCTGCTTGGGAAGAAAGTATGGAACTGCGGTCATTTCTTCAAAGATGAGCTTTCACTTCACTGACACGAAGGGGAACCCGGTGTGGTGTTGTTTCCTGTTCCACGCAGAGTCATAGTACACACTTTTTAAAGTACTGTACTTTTCTTAAGATTTTATTTATTTATTTGACACAGAGATAGAGAGAGGGGATGAGAGAGAGCACAAGCAGGGAAACGGCAGGCAGAGGGAGAGGGAGAAGGAGGCTGCCGGCTGAGCAGGGAGCCCGATGGGGGACTCGATCCCAGGACCCTGAGACCATGACCTGAGCCGAAGGCAGACACTTAACTGAGCCACCCAGGTGCCCCATTCTTTTTTTTTTTAATTTTCTCAATGATTTTATTATTTTTTCTCAGTGTTCCAAGAGTCATTGCTTATGCACCACACCCAGTGCTCCATGCAATACGCGTCCTCCTTAATACCCACCACCAGGATCACCCATCCCTGCCCCCCTCTCCTCCAAAACCCTCAGTTTGTTTCTCAGAGTCCACAGTCTCTCATGGTTCATCTCCCCCTCCGATTTCCCCCAACTCCCTTCTCCTCTCCATCTCCCCATGTCCTCCATGTTATTCCTTATGCTCCACAAGTAAGGGAAACCGTGTGGTAATTGACTCTCTCTGCTTGACTTATTTCACTCAGCATAATCTCCTCCAGTCCCCTCCATGTTGCTACAAAAGTTGGATTTTCATCTTTCTGATTCACCCCAACCTTTTTAAGTACTTTAAATGACACTTAGACTCAGGACATCTAATAAATCAGTGATACATATGACTTAGCTGAAGGGAAAACGGTATGGACCCCTGTGTATCTGTTAGCAGTTGCTGCGTAAGAAACCATCCCCCCAGATGAAGAATAGCTTAAAACAATACAATTAAAGCAATAGAATTCCTTAAAGTGATAGAATTGAATGATGAGTCCTGAGTCTCCGGGTCAGCACATGGTTCCCCTGGTCCCGGCAGGGCTCACTCGTGTGTTCGAGGTCAGCGATGAGTGGGCAGCTCAGCTGGTTGGTCCCGGCTGAGTGCTCTCATTGGACTGGGAGTGGGCTGGCTGTGGGTGCTGGTGTTGCCCCCCAACACACACACACACGGTCTCATCATCCAGCAGGCTAGCCCGGACGGTCCACACGGCAGTCACGGGGAGAGAGCCCACGCTCCTGGAGTTTCTCACAGCCAAGGTCCAGAGCACACACAGGCCTGTCCCGTGGGAACCAGAGAGACTACGTGCATCTCTTCCAAACTCCGTGCTCAGTGAGTGTATCGGCTGCCTGACGTCAGCCCGGTGGGACCAGTTATGTCAAGGAAACTGGCAAATGCGAGGTATCGGGGGTCAGGGTGTTTTTCTGGCAGGGGAGCTGGTCCCGGCTTCCCAGTGCACACCTGGCCATGTTCCGTTGGCCAAGCCAAGTCACAAAGCCAAGCCCAATTCAAGGGACGGGGAGCAAATACGACAAACGTCTTCCCTCAGTCTGCCTGGGATTTTCCCTGCCTCAGCCCTGAACGCCCACGTCCTCAAACCCCCAGTCCCTGACAGACCTCAAAGGCTCATCACCCTAAGAACACACCCCCAGCTCATGGAGGGAGCAGTAACCCAATGCAGGGGCAGAGTAAGGAGGAGGCACCCGCTGATCAATCCCCATGAGCCACGACCAGGTTCAAGGGCACGAGTGCGCCACCAGGGCAGCCGAATCCTGCAAGCCACCCCGGAGAGAGCGCCGTGGGGCCCCTGCACCTCGAGGTGTGCCCCTACTTTGGGGGATTTGAGATGCGGAAACACATCTCAGAGCCAGTGAGTCCTCGGCTCCAAGCGCCGGGTGGGGGTGCGTGGGGACCCGTGGAAGATCAGTGCGGGGGCGGGGCAGGCCAGCCTCCAGCGGACACCTCCAGCCGCGCTCTGAAGAACGGCACACTCACTCTGACTCCCGGAACAAACAGCCACGGCCGAGTGCACAGCCGAAGCAGCCCTTTCAAGTCCAGCAGGCTGGGGCTGCGCTCAGCGTGGAGGGTCAGGGGACCAATATTCGGGGTCTCTCAGACTCGGGCACCCCTGCGGGGAGCAGGGCCGGAGGTGATGAAGCATTTGGGCTTGAAAGCCTGCCCTGGGCGGGAAACAGCCGATTAAGGAGGGAGGAGGGCTGCGGTGGGTGGAGGGAGGGGCCGAGCTCCTGCACCGCGGAACAAACAAAGCCGGGCATCAGGCGGCCGCCCGCCAGGCAGGGCTCCGGCTCAGTGCGATGGTCCAGAAATGGCACATCAAGGTCCAGGCTGCAGATCCCAACCAGGGCAATTCTGCCCCCAGGGGACACTAGGCAATGGGGAGGGCGGTGGGGAGGGGGGGCATTTCTGTCTGTCAGAGTTGGAGGAGGAGAGTTCCATCGACATGGGGGGGGGGGCAGGAATGCCGCTAGAGGTCCTATAGCGCAGGGGAACAGGACGGCCCCCACCGCAGAGGACTGCCGGCCCCAACCATCAGCCGTGTGGGGGGACGAGAACCCTGAGCCGGGAGGGCATTCCAGGTGTGGGAAGAGGGAGCATGCAGGCCTGGCAAGGAGAAGGCTCTTGCCCCTTGGGTGACCTCACCTGGGCGCTGGCCCCAGCCCGTCTCCACCCCAAACTCCCGGAGGTGCACAGCAGCCCCCTTCCTCCACGGCCGTCCAGAGCCCAGGCTCCCTGGCCCAAGAGGACGGTTCCAGAACCCCCAAGAGCCGGCCAAGCGCATGCTGCCTCTGCAGGAAGCTGTTTGCTATTCTATCCCTAGCCCCCAGCACAGCTGGCTCCGGGCCCTGGAACGCAGAGAGGGGCTAACCTAATTGCACTAATGGTTTGTAATCAGACGTAATGGGGAGTTTGTACACATGAGCGAGCCAAGCTGCAGGTGTGGAAGGCAATTCCCACGGGGCTCCCACAGGCTCATCTTGCCTGCCAGCTGAGAAGCCGGGGGTCCCCCTAATTGGCTCTGCCCCTGCTAAACGGTTCCGGCCTCCCCTGGGCCTTCCGCACGGCACAAGCAAGGCCAGGCGCCTGCCGAGCAGATTCCAAGACGCCTCGGTTCGCCCAGGCTTGTCTTCCACGGGCTCCCAGGCCCCGGGGTGGTGACTTTGAGAAAGCAAAGCGTGCTAGAGCCTGCAGACCTGGGCTCCCCACCACCCCAAGCCACCGGCTCCTAGGAACACAGCAAGGACATGGGGGCATCACAGTCCGCAAGTAGCTCGTGGTCGGGGGCGGGGGGCGCTCAGGGCTCCGGGACTCCCGGACAGACAATGATCACGGTGGGTAGCATTGTGTCCAGTCCTTACTGAGCCCTCGCCATTCCAGCCACTGTGCACTCCCTGAATATCCCACATGGCAAGTATCATCCCCCTTCTACATATAAGCAAGCTTCCGCGGCCACACAGCTGCCAAGGGGTGCGAGCTGCAGTCTGGTTCAGAGACTGTGCTCTGGGGACCGTGATTAACTTTGCTGAGCCAGGCGGGCGTCAAAGGAGGCTGGAAGAGGAGGTATCGATTGTTTGGGGTTTTGCAGGATGGATAGGAGTTGCCCAGTTGAAGCTAGAGAGGATATTGCCTTTATAAGGCATGGGATGGGCCTGGTATCTCCCAGCACCGGTGACAAACACTGAGTTCTAGATAGCAAGAAAGGGGCTTGGCAGTCGGTGCGGCTAGAAAGAGAAGTCAGGGGCAAGGCTGGGGAGACTTGCCAGCTGATACCAAGCAGAGGAGGCCGGAAGGAGCCCCCTGCCCCGCAGAGCCTTAGGAGGGAATGCGGCCCTGTGACGCCTCGATTTCTGACTTGCAGCCTCCAGACGGGGCGGGCATAAACTTCCGTGGGTAAAGCCCCGGTGTGTGGTACTCGGTTATGGCAGCCGTGGGCAGCTGGTACAAACTCCTCACGGAGACGCTCGTCCACCTCCTACCTCCCTGGGGCCATTGTCTCAGCTCGCTCCCTGGCCCCAGGAGCTTGCAGCGCACGTGCTCATTCCACGGACGGAGCAAGTGGCAAAATCCAGATCCGGAGCCGGGCTCAGGCTCTGAGAAGCGTGCCCTCGCCCTGGTGCTGAGAGGGGCCCAGACCTTTGAGGGGCTGCCCTCCGAGCAGGGAGACAGAGGCCCCCTACCAATTATATTCCGAAGTGAAGCAAACACAGACTGTTTCAAGCTATGTTCAAGGGATGGGGGCAGCAGGCTGCGGAACGCAGAGGAGGGGGTCCCTCTGCTATCTCCACCCACGTGGACGATCCCGTCCCCAAAAGAGCACGGGTTCTCAGTGGCACACAAGTCTCGCACACCAGCTGCGGTGCTCTATCTTCCCACTGTCCCTGGGAGCTGAAGGGCTGCACCCGCCCAGATCCCTGAGCTGTCCTGCCCAGACCCAAGATGTCTGCATGAGGACCCCTGCCCACTTATCCTCCACCGGCTCTCCAGCCTTCCTGACTCTCCCAGGCTTCCAGACTCCCTCCCCAGTGCTCCATGCATCTCCGTAACAGCCTCTGTCCATCCATCTGACAAACACACCACCCCAGCCGTGATACCCAAACCCGCCAGGCACTGTAGACAGAGGAGTGTGACACGCAGGCCCCCCGGGTGTGGGGTGAGCGCCAGGATGTGTCGTCAGAGGGGAAAGAGGGTGAGAAAGTGTGTGGACAGAGCACGGCCATTTTTCTGAGCACCAGGGAGATATGAATGTGCACAGTCATGTGTGTATATTTGAAAACAATGGAAGTTGAGAGAAAAAGCCTGAGGAGAAGAGAGCTGTACCTAAAGAAGGAAGCCGAACCTGGGTGAGCCTGGGCCGAGCGGCAGGGGTGGGAGCTGGAAGTTCCAAAACGCGCCCACGTTCTGGGTAATCATGCAACAAAAAACAGTCTCTAGAAACTAAAAGCAAAACAAAAGCAAAGAACCTAACAGCGTATCAAATCGGCAGCTTGGCAATATGGAAAGAGTCATTTGAAGTGAGTTTCCAACCGTGATTTTATTCTAAGTTCCCGAGGGCTGTGCCGTAAGAGCGGACGGGGACGCGGGAAGAGCGGCGTCGAATGTCCGCGGTCCCATTGCTGCTCATGATGCGGACAGTGTTATTCTGAAGCCACATTTCTATACGGACAAAATAAATATGAAATTATTTTATGCCACTAGGAACCAAGCTGTCAGTGGGAGGAAAAGGAGACTCAAAGGCAAAGTCAAGAAATTGAATAAAACCATGTAAGCCCACACTTGACTCCGTTTTTTAATCTTTAAAAAGAGAACCTCCTGGCCTGTCTAGGAAAGGCTCCATCCAGGACCCGAGAGCTTTCCGTCCTCAGGGCCACGTCGCATCCGAAGGAGGCAGGGCCCCGCAGGGGTGGCGAGGCCGGGGTGGGAAGGGAGCCAGGAACGGCGCAGGCCAGGCAACAAGGAAGAAGTCAGAGACCATCATTAAATGAACACAGACCCCACCTGCCACAAATGGAAACACACCAAATATGCCCGAATTCCCGAGTCCGAAATGGCTGGGGAAACTCTCCGGCAGTCATCGGATACAGAGAAAACCAGCCCGTCATCTTGACACCTAGTAAGCAAAGGGAGACAAGCAAACGTGTCCTAACTGTCCATCGTCTCAGGCTGCCCGTCGCCGTGCCCAGCAGTGGGCGAGTGGATGCTTCTTCGGGGAGAGGCGCGCCGGCCACCAGAGCGGACGGAATGGCAGGATTCTGTGACCGCGCTCTGGGACCCCGAGGAATTGCCAGGAGCCGACGGGCAGAGCGGGTCCCTCCCGGCGGACCAAGGCCCCGACGCTGACCACAGTTTGCACGACACAGGTCAGGTGAACGACAGGGATGTTGGCGAAGGCCAGGCCGGGAGGCTGCAAAGGACAGCAGACCTGGTTAGGACAAACACATGTTGCAGAAAAGCGAGAGCGAGGTGGAGGGTGGAGACCCAGGAGGACCGTCAGGGGCCCGGGTGCACCTTATCTTGGAAAATAATTGGAATAAAAATCGCTAACAACACATTTATGGTTTAATCAGGGAAATTTGAACTCTGGACAGTGACTGATAGGGAGAAATTACTGTTCCTCTCGTCAGCTGGGAGAATGATGTCAGGGATGGCAGTTTTTCAAAGCCCTCATCTTTCAGAGACGCACTCTGAAACGCTCGTGGAGAAAAATGAGCCACTCCGTGCGTGGTGACACGAGAAAGTCCGTAATTTATAACTTTCCGTGACTGTAGCGTGCTACCGATCAACGCGTCGAATACGATCCGATCCGTTTTGTAAAGAAAAGCGCAGCGCTGTTTGCGTATACGTGGGTATACGTGGGTCAGGTTTGCGTGGGCCCAGGGAAAGGTCTGGAGGACCATGCGGGTCTGAGCGCCTCTGAAATGCTAAGCGAGGAGGGGAGGGGAGCCCTCCACTTTCGAGTTTCCGTAAAATTTTCCTTTGTGGAAAAATGAAACCGCGTGCTCTCACACCCAGTGAATTGGCCGACATAGTTTTGAACGCCCCAGTCACCTACGTCCCCAAAGAGACCAGACTCGGCCAGCGACGGCTGTGAGAGGCAACACCACCTCTGGAGGGGTCCCACCGAACCCAGACCCCGGTCCCAGAGCCACGGCCCGGGGCTCCGAGCCTTGTCCCGCAGGACGCGACGCCCCGCAGCCAGACAGCCGTTTCTTCCAGCGGCCTCACTAAGAGGGCGAAAAGACAGAGGGAGAGGAAAGGACATCCATAGATGAACAGAAATCTTCATGTCAGAGGATGCAGTATTTCACCCATATTTGGACCTCGAATCCAATGAGCTTTACAAAGAAAAGCCTGAGACAAGGAAATGTGCCCACTGGGGGACATTGAATATTAAGCAATTGTTGCTATTTTGGGGGTGATGATGACGTCATGGTTGTGTAGGATTTTGTTCTGGTGTTCTGCAGGTTTGTTTGTTTTTTTTTTCTTTTTTTTAAATAATCTTCTGTTTTGCAGGCACATATTGAACTAGGTGGAGATAAAACAAGACGAAGTGTGGGATTTGCCGTTAAGCGGCCAAGTGGTGCCGCGGGGGTCCCGGCACAGGCCATCCCGGGGGGGACACGGGGGTGGCCTGGTGAGGCTTATCGCAAGTTCCCTCCACCTCCGTCTAGGGGATTTTCCATAACGATTCTAGCTGTTGTAACATTATCTACAAACATTCACAACAATTTTTGATAAAGGGGTTGTGGGGAGGCCTTGGAGGGAAGCATGGCAGGATTTCCTTGGCCGAGAGACGTGGCGGGCCAGTCAGCAGCCGTGGGGTCAGCTGGCCGGCCTGGGCCAGATGTCCCGCTGCTCGGAACCTCCCTTCCCCCTCGATCCTACGGCGGAGGCGCAGCGTCATCATGGAGGACGTCGGTGAGGGTGAGGCGAGGGAGGGGAAATGCTCAGGACCCCAGGCAGCAACCGGAGGAAAACTCCGGAACACTCGGGCCATTCGCGGAGGAAGCAGAAGGCAAGGGGGTGAGGCCAACAGGAGCAGCCCCAGGTGTGTCCCCTCTGCTCCCTGCGGCTGAAGGACTTTCAGGACGCCGGGCTAGTCCTGCCGGCTCAGAAGCCAGCCCTGTGGCGCAGATGGCACAGCGCTAAGGACACTAAGCACTAAGGATAGGCTTGTCGTCCCCAAGTGCAGCCCTGGGCCCATGAGCCTCTCCACACCAGGCAGAAAGTGAGTCTGGGGCCACGGCCGGACGACACCACTGCCTCCGCGAAGCCCCTTGTTCCTCCCTCCAAGAGCCGAGGGGGCCCTCCTCTGCCAAGCCCCACTGCTCACACAGGCTCCGACTGCTGGCTCTGGGCGGGACCTAGCCTCTCGCCTCCCTGATTCATGCATCCTGCCGGCCCTGGGCTCTGTGCCGCTGCCCGGCAGCCCCTGTGCCCCATCCCCACTGTCCCTGCTTGGCCGGGGCAAGGTCCAGGCTGCGGCACAACCACCATCACCAATGACAGCAGAGCCCACCACACCCCATACTGGCTCCCCCATCCCTCCGGACTCCAGGACGCCTCACCAGGGGCTCTGGAATCTTCCCCAGATGCTGCCCCAAGGGGTGGGGTGGGAGTTGGGGGGGTCACTCGACCAGCAAGAGGTCGGATAGGAAAGAGCAATCAGGTGCCTTTTGGCACCTTGCCCCTGGGACCCCTGCTCGGACTCGTGCTGGGTCTCTTTCCTGCCTCTGTTGGGGACCAGCAGCTTCCCGGCTCACATGCCCCTCCTCCCCTTCCTCTCACTCAGGGTGCCCTGGGCTGCACCCCAGTGAAGCCTGCGCACATCAGGCCCTGCAGGCATCAGTCCCTGCTGTCTGGGCCCCCGGCGTGCAGGTCACAGGCTTGGTCAGCAGCATTTCAGCTGGAATGAATGAGGTCCCCACCCACAGGCCCAGGACCGTCACGATGCTGGCACTAAGTGTCCGCAGACTGGAGGTGGTCAGCAGGAAGGAAGACGTCCACTGACACGGAGGCCCGAGACCACAGGGGCTTTCCTCTTCTCACCTCTGGTTAAAAACCATACAGAAATGGGTCGTCCTCCAACCCCAGGACAGCTGGCACCGTTGGTTCCCCGCTGCCATGAGGGAGTCCGGGCTTATCTTACCGCATGGGCGGCTACCGCAGGTTGGATGCCCTTGGAGGGCTATGGGGGACTTCCGGCCCAGTGCCCACCCAGAGCAGGTCACCTGGTCACTAGCCGTCCAGCTGCTCTGAGGGAGGAGGATGAGAAGACCTTCCAGCTGCCAGAGCTCGCCCTTGATGAGGGGTCTCCAGTCTCTGGGGACAGTCCCTCTATCGTCCCCCGTGGGATGGGGTGCTTCCCGCCACAACTCTACCAGCTCCAGCTGCTCTTGTCCAGCTGTCCTCCCCGTGCAGCCTGAGGGCCCTGGGAGCAGCGCGAAACCTTCCAGAAGTGGGCTTGCGGTGCATTTAGGGGCTTGGAGCAGCCTGGAGGTGCCGCTGTCCTTGGTGCTAACAGGCACCTGCTTGGACATGCTGGTCCTCAGGCTCTCAGAGGGGGCGTCTTCCCCTTCCGCACACCTCCCACCCCCTGCATGGACACAGTGCACCTGTGGTCAGGTCCCATGGCCCCTGGAGACGGAACTGTGCCCACCCTCCTCGCCGCAGCTCTCCAGAGCCTCAGGCCATGGCAAAGTCCCCTTCCTTGCTCTCAGCTTCGTGCTAAAAACTGCTCTTTGCCAGCCCATCTTCATGGCAGGCTTCCAGCCTGGGTTTCACCTCTGCAGGGCCTCCCCAGGCCCTCCCCCGCCCTCTGCACTCCAGGTCCAGACCCCCAAGCTCAGATGATGGTGGCAAGTGGAGAGGAGCAGGGAGGACCACAGCTCAGAAAGCAGTCTCCCGAAAAGAAAGCAAGTCAAGGGTGCAAGGAATCCGCTCAGGGTTGAACTCCAGCTAGAATGGGGCGAGGGGTAGCTCTCTGGTTCCCAGACTCTGGCACGCAGCCTAGGCTGACCCTGGCAAAGCCGCACGACGGTCTTCCATTGTCCCCACTTCACGGATGGGGAAGGTGAGGCTCAGAGAGATCCAGGAACTTGCCTGAGAGAGCAGGAGACCGAAAGAGCTCATCAAAAGTGCGACAGCAGCTCACTCCAGCAGCGGGGGCCAGACGAACACCACACCCCACCCTTTCCGTCCAAAGCCACTCATCCCACAGCCACGAAATGCTGGGCCTGGTACCTTGGCTTTCTGTGCACTCAGACTGAGCCCCCGAATCATAGAGATGGTCTAACCCTACCTGCTCATCACCATATAGGTGGAGAAACTGAGTCCAGAGAAAAATGAAAGCTGAGCCCGGGCTGCGCATCTGGGTCCCCATCTTTTGAAAGAGGCCTCAAGCTCCATCTTGGATACTCCATCCCCCCGGCCTGCTTTCCCATCTGTGAAATGGGTCCAGTAGGCCTGCCTGCAGAGCTACTGGGAGCCTGGCATGCGCCATGCATGCCCAGTGCCTGGAACGGTGCCTGGCCATGCGTGGGCCATCAGGAACAAGGTCCCACCTCCCTCCATGCCAGCCAGCCCCACGGCCCCGGGGCTGAAGCCTGAGAAGGAAGGGGGGCCATGCGGGAGAGAAGCCCCACCTCCAAGGGCTTCGCCGGCCCGCAAGGCTGCATGTTCTGTGAAGACGAGATCTGCTGGTTATTAAGCACCCACGGGTGCACAGACTGCGGCCAGGAGATAAGGAATCTTCCGTCAGGACGGCTGTCCCTCTCTCTCTCTCTCTTTGGTGTTTATCTTCTTCCCTCAACTTGGGTTTTTCAAGCTTAGAAGTGACCTCTCTAATCGAGACGAGAGACCAGCGGCAGGCGGCGGATGAACTCACGGAAGATGGAAAGGTTAAATAACAGGAGGTGGGGGAGGGAGGGCTTATTCTAGAAAGAGCATCTCCATCCTGGGTTGGACAGAGAGGAGGGCCCCAGCCCCCACATGGCCGAAAAGTTGGAGTAGAGCCTTGGCTTTCCCTCAGACACCTCTGCTATGAGGGCAAGACAGGGGTCCACCCTCGGGAGGAACCCAGTCCGATGGCAGCGACACACCCCTGAGGAGAGTCTGGCCTGGGGCAGTGCGCGGCCGCCCGGGCGACAGGTGCGCTGTCAGATGGCGCTCAGGGCGCGGCCCGCACACTGGGGAGCCAGGTCGTGCTGTGTGTGCCCCCCGGCCTGGACACGCTGCTGCCCCGCCGGCCGTCCTCAAGGGTCTTCCTTGCCCGCGGCCCTCAGAGAAGCCCGTGGCTGGCGTCACCGTCGTGGGGGATGTGTGCTGGCCGCAGGAGCTCAGGCAGGGTGTGGGGACGCGGCCCTGCTCCCCGGGCTCCAGCCCCGCAGCCGTCCTGACCCTGCGCCCTGATGGAGCACCCCACCATCTCCTGTGGTTCTGACTGTCCCCTACGTGGGGCGGGGCCAAGCTCTGCCCACCTCAGGTAGAGGCCAGACAAGGCCCTGTCCCCAGAGACACAAGCAACTTGCTTGGACCAGTTCCATGGAAACAAGTCCAGTGCACACAAACTCGCCTCTGGAAACATTTTCCGACGTGACCAGAGACCTTCGATGACCTCCAAGCAGCACCAGCTCCCTTCTCCACTACCCCCAGCAAACTCACCAATGTCTGGGGCCTCAGAGCCTTCCTACACACTATTCCCCTGCCCGGAATGCTTTTCCCTGTACTCTTCACAGGGCACTGGCCCTGTTCCCTCTTTTAAGTCTCTGCTTCCTGTCTCCTCCTCCAGGCAGCCCTCCCAGACCACGCCTACTGGTGCTCCTGTCTCAGACCCTGATGCTTCCTCAAACACTCAGGATTACACATGGGTTCTGACTCTTCCCGTCAACCAGAACTCTGGCTATACAAAGGCAGGGACTTATTCCCTAGGGAGAGACCCACAGTGGTCTTGGAGCGAGTACGTATTGAATGAGTGAACGAGGATGTCTGCGAGATCCCTCTGCCACCATCCCCTCCCCCAACCACACACCCACCGTGTGGTCTGTGACCCTGCAGGAGGCTGGGGGGATCATGACCACCCTACCTCTTGAATCTGGGCTGGCCGAGACCCACTTTGACCCAGAGAATGTGGCAGGAGTGAGGCCTCAAGCGGACGGCCACTCTCCCATCAGCCTCCAGGCCCCGGCCCCACGCAGGGCAACTGCCCTGACCACCGCTCCATGAGAGCCTCCAGAAGAGAGGTCAGCCACGTGGCAGGGAGCCCGCCTGAATGTCGCCAGCCCCGCACTCATGTGGGTGAGGCCATCGGGGACATTCCAGCCCAAGCTAAAGTCCCCGAGGTTTGAAGCCTCCCCCTCCCCCGTGACCCCAGGTGAGCTCACAGGGAGCAGAAGAAAACCCAGATGACCCAAGAAGACTAAGAAATAACAAGTCCCTGCCGCTTGGGCCGCTTGGGCCGCCCGGTTTCAGGGTGGTTGGTCCGTGGCAGCAGATAGATAGGAAGATGCTTCCCATCCCTCCCACAGCCCCAGGGGAGCCTGTCACCCTCCTTCATCAGGCTGCACGCCCCGCCCGACGAGCCCGGAGCCAGGAGCTGCGCTGGGCCGCGATGGGGTGGAGGCCAGCGGGAAAGTGGAGTCTCGGGAGAACTTAAAGGCGCATACAGGACAAACGTGGACCCAGCCACGCACAACAGCTACGTGGCAGACGGCAGGCGGCCGGGCCGAAGTTTCCAACGACGGCGCACCCAGCAGCCAGGGGGCACCCGACTGTGCCCGTGCACTGTGAGGCCTCTGGCAGACCCTAAGTCTTAGACTCTGGGGTGAGCCCCGGAGCCCCCTGAATGCAGGAAGTGCCTTTGCTCCCGGCGTCCTCACCACACTGCCTTCCTCGGCAGGAGCGTTTCCCCATAGCCCCTCCCTCGGGCAGCTACGGCCCTCCGCAGACCCCCAGCACGCATGGGATGCCTCCAGCCGCGAGCGACAGGAACCCAGCCCAAACCCGCCGAAGACAAAAGTGGGTGTCCACTTTTTTTCCAGTCAGGACCCAGGAAACACGCCAGGCCTTCCCGCCGGAGGGTCTTCGTGCCAAGACGCGTTCACGCAGGGGTGGAAGAGCCGAGACACTGACCGCCAAGTGCGGGACACGGCTACCACCAGGGACCAGCAGCAGCAGGGAAGGGTCCCCTCGCTAAGCAGAAGTGGGGAGGTGGAGTTCTCAGGTCACCGGTGCAGACCACACCGCCCGCTGGGGCTGCCCACAGCAACGGGGCATTGGTGGGGCATGCGGTGGGCCCTGGAGCCGTAGGAGACCCTACTCGGGCCAGCAAACAGCAGCAAGGAGACGTCCCAGGCATTTCCCTCCCTCTACCGGCCGCTCTCCCCGAAGCTCTTCCATGGCCAAACACACAACACCGTCAAAGTCTGGAAACACAACGGAACCACAGTCCAGGGTGGGGAGGGGGCAGATCCCCAAGAGAAAGGGGACTCTGGGCAGCCGCAGCAGCGCCAGAACCCCACAGTGGCTGCCTGTGCACTCGGGATGAAGCCCAAACTCCTGAATGTGTCCTTAGACCCCTGCTCTCAGCTCACAGGCTCAGCCTCTGAGCCATAAGGGAAAGCTTCCAGTTCTAAAGACTCTCACCTCCTTTCTTCCCCAGGGCTTTTGCCCACACTGTTCTAGACACCTGTGACATTCTCCTATCATGTCCCCATAACGGTCACTTTCCACGAGGTCTTTCCTGGCCTCCAGATGGGAAGACCGCCCTTCTGCCGCCAGACCCTATGCTCCTCGGTGG
This sequence comes from Meles meles, assembly GCF_922984935.1. Lineage (NCBI taxonomy): Eukaryota > Metazoa > Chordata > Mammalia > Carnivora > Mustelidae > Meles > Meles meles. The sequence goes on from NC_060066.1 coordinate 2,333,127, forward strand.
GCCCACCTGACGGCTGCAGTCCCCCGCACTGCCCCCGGGAGCTGGGGTGTCCCTTTGCCAGACTACAACCTCCACAGGCCAGGGCAGGTCCCTGTCCACAAAGGGCAGGTCCTGTTGGGGAAAGAATGGTTTGGTCTTGGGGGAGTTCTCACAATGGGAAGCAAGGAAAAAGGGACAGTGTGTGTCTCCTCGCCCTTCGCAGGCTCCCAGTCCGGTCCGGGAGGGGCCAGCATGAGAATCTGTAGCCACTTTGTTCAGCAGCCAGGGCAGGACCATCCCCGTATGGAGTGAGCTCCAGGGAGCAAAAAGAGTGAGCCTACCATCGTGGGAGGCATTCAAGCCAAGGTGGCAGGCGCACATGGCATGGATGTCAAGGAATATCCCCCAAGCCCCTCCGGTTCTTGGAGCATGGCTTAGGTGCCAATGGCGATGCTCGGAGCCAGGGGCCGGAGGAAGCACCTGAGAACCAGGGTGTGGGTGCCCCACACGCCCGGTCAGGGGTGGGGGGCTGGGGGCTGAGTCGCCATGGACAGAGCAGCTCAGGGAACAGGGTGTGTTGCTCCTCGGGTGCAAAGAGCTCCGGCAGACGGCAAGGTGTACGGCAGCGGCCCCTTCGTGTGCCCCGGGCCGACAGGCAGCATGACCCCAGAAGCAGTACCCACAGCAGCAGGAGGGGCCTAAAGAGCGGGAGCCGAGGCTGAGCCGCCCCAGGGAGGTGGCCAGGCCACCGCTGCCACCCAGAGGCTGTCCAGGAGCCAGGCCACCCAGAGCGGGGTCTACCCCACAGCGAGGCCAGCCAGGCGCATACGGGGGAGAGGGGTGCTTGGCGAGCTCAGAAATTCCCTTCACAGGCCCATGGGGGCTTCAGGTCAGGCCCAAGGCCCAGAGAGGGTATGGAGCTTCCCTGGGACCCCAGGAGCCAGCGAAGGGTGGCCGCAGCCTCAGTGCCATCTGGCCACTGACCACATGGGGTAGGGGATCCCCAGGGGCAAGGCCTGCTCTCCCCTGGGCCTCAGCAGCCTTGGAAGAAAGGGACCTTGAGCCCTGAGACGCTCAGCAGCTGTGCCATTCTGCTTCCTGTCCTTGCTCCCTCCTCCACGCAGCCCACCTGGGCTGCATGCTGGCGCGTGCAGACCCACCCCTGGGCAACCCCAGTTCCCTCCTCGACGTGCCAAGGCTGGCCTGGCCTGTCACATTTCCTCAGGGGGAAAAAGCCATAAAAGCAAAGGCGTGGACCCATCCCCAGTGCACGGGCTGGTGGGACTGGTTTCCTAAGCACAGGCACCATGTGGACTCGTCTTCCACAGCAGCCAGGCTCCTGGGGGGCTCTCGGCTCCCCAAGAACCCTACCCGGCCTCACGGGCTCTCTGCTCCCGACAGACCTCGAAACCCACACATCCTGGCCATGGCCGCTTCTTAGGAACCGGACTCATCCCAGCACCTGTCGGGGGCCAGCTCCCCAGCTCCCGGCAGCGGCGTCTGCCTGGGCCGCTCCCCTTTTATTTCAGACATAGTGGGAAAGTTTATTACAGACGAGAAAGGAACGTGACTTCATGGTGGGGGCCAGACGGCGTTCAGCATCCAGCAGGAGGAAGGGGAGCAGTCGGGGTGGCCCGTGGCCTCTGACAAGGCTCAGCCACGGCCCATGTGGCTTGGAGACCCCAGCCACTGCCCTTCGGAGGTGCCATGCCTCCAGCCATGCATCTCCCAGGAGGAGAGCCGGCGAGATGTCCCCGGCAGCTGCTGCCACCAGCTGGTCGACCTCACCCCTCCAGAGTCACTCTCTGCTGCCGTGGCACCTCCGACCCCTTCCCCACTCGCCAGCAGGAGTGACGGGGGAGTCCTGTGAAGGGACCTAAGAAACACGGATGGCACAAACCCGCCCGCACCTTCTTATCAGATGGGAAATTGAATGCCCGGGACTCAGCCACCAGGCTCTGCCTGGGGTCTCTGCCCCACGACCCCTCCCATCAGACACATGTGTCTCTGGACCTGTGCCAGCCCACACCATGTCCTAGGCTCCAGGGAGGTGAGCAGGCCAGGGCAGGGGGACACGGCTGGTGGCATCTCCGGGCCCCACCCAGGAGATCCATACCTGCTGCGAGGAAATGACAACAGCCTCACCGTGGGTGCGACCAGGCCAGGAGCTACAGTGGCCCTTCCCTTCTTTTTCTCCTCATAACCACCTAGGAATGGGCCATACTGTCCCCATTTTATACAGGGGGAAACTGAGGCCCAAGGTCACCCAACCGGCAGGAAGCAGATCTGGGGAGGGGGTCCGAGCGGGCAGAGCCCAAACCCAAGCTATTAACACTGAGGACTCAGATCTGCTCCGAAGCACACGGATGCACGTGCCCGGAAGCCCGCAGCCCCTCCGCCACGGCGTGGGTGTGGCCGCTGTCCTATAATCGTGGAGAAGACGCCCGCCTCTCCCTTCCTGTTCTAACTGGTCCCACTGGCAGCCTGCAGCGTGGGCAGCATCCTCGTGATTGCTAGAGCGACCGCAGGGCAGTGGGGAGAAACGGCAGGTGTCAGGGTGAGAGCAGCACCTACGGTGTATCCGGGTGGGTGTGGACACTTCAGTTTGACCAAAATCACGATAATATTAATATGAGTCACCACTGACCGTGGTGGCCAGATGGCAGCTGTCTGGGGCCCTGGAGGGGGGCCGTGTCCTCAGCCGAAAAGGTCAGGCCGACAGACAGCCTCCTGCGGTATTTAAATGACAGCCTCCAAACCGGCTGGGCACCTGTCCAAATCTGGCCAGGGAGCCGGCACGGAGAGGCCCCGCTCCAGAAGGCATCGCAGCGGGGCTGCCTGCGGGGACTTCGCCACAGACCTGCCAAGCTGCCAGCCCCTGGGAGGGCCTCAGGGTCTGAGGTGTGCGGGAGGGAGAGAGAAGTGGACGTCTGCCCAGGAGGGAGGGTGGGAAGAGGGACAGAGCGTGGAGGAGGCAGGACACACCTGGAACTCTGCCGAGGCAGGAAACCTAGGGACCAATGATTCCAAACCCTCCACTTTGCAGACAGGGAGCTGATCAGAAAGGGTAAGTGACGTGCCCAAGGTCACACAGTGAAAGGGTGAAAATTGAGCCCTGGGCTTCCAGCTGCCAGCCCAACATCGTGCCACACGCTTGACCCTTCAAGTGTTTGATTTTTAATAGGAGAGAAAGCCTAAGCTTTCAGCACTGCAGAAGCCACAGACATCATCCATCCATTCACCCAAAATCCATTCATCCAACAATACTCCCTTCTGTGCGCCTACCCCTCTATTCATCCCTCCACACAGCCTTCCTTCGGTCCAGTCATCCAACCTCCACCAGCTCGTCTACCTACCCAACCCCACCCAGTTATCGATCCATCCACCATCTGTCCATTAACCCACCCACCCACCGAACCAGCCTCCCACAAACCTATCCGCCTGATCCCCCACCAGTGTTTACATCTGTCCTCTCCCTGCCCGTGTATCCATCTACCTGCCCACTCACACAGCCATCTACCCTCCCATCCACACACCTGTCCGTCCATCCGTCCATCCATCTACCCTCCCATCCACCCACCTGTCCATCCATCCATCCGTCTACCCCCCACCCACCCACCTGTCCGTCCATCCTTCTACCCTCCCATCCACCCACCTGTCCATCCCTCCGTCTACCCTCCCATCCACCCACCTGTCCGTCCCTCCTTCTACCCTCCCATCCACCCACCTGTCCGTCTGTCCGTCTACCCTCCCATCCACCCACCTGTCTGTCCGTCCGTCCATCTACCCTCCCATCTACCCACCTGTCTATCCCTCCGTCTACCCTCCCATCCACCCACCTGTCCGTCCGTCCGTCCATCTACCCCACACACACCCACCTGTGCGTCCATCCTTCTACCCTCCCACCCACCCACCTGTCCGTCCTTCCGTCTACCCTCCCATCCACCCACTTGCCCATCCATCCTTCTACACCCCATCCACCCACCTGTCCGTCCATCCGTCCGTCCATCTACCCTCCCATCCACCCACCTGTCAGTCCGTCCGTCCGTCTACCCCCCACCCACCCACCTGTCCGTTCATCCTTCTACCCTCCCATCACCCACCTGTCCATCCACCCATCCATCTACCCTCCCATCCACCCACCTGTCCGTCCGTCCGTCTACCCTCCCATCCACCCACCTGTCCGTCCATCCTTCTACCGTCCCACCCACCCACCTGTCCGTCTGTCTGTCCATCTACCTCCCCATCAATCACCTGTCCATCTGCCCGTCTACCCTCCCATCCATCCACCTGTTCGTCTGTCCATCTACCCTCCCATCACCCACCTGTCCGTCCATCCATCTACACTCCCATCCATCCACCTGCCCGTCCATCCTTCCAACCTCCCATCCACCCACCTGTCCGTCCATACGTCTACACTCCCATCCACCCACCTATCCATCCTCTCTCAGGCCCAGCCACCCAAGAACCCGGGCTGAGAGTGCGCGCACACATTTCTAGTTCTGGCTCACCTAGCCTACTCCCCAGTTCTAACTGGAAAAGACCCTAATCACAACTTGCTTAACTGCCCATCACACACATGAGAAGGCAGGGTTGGGAGGGGGCAGAAAATAAGAGGGTGTCGCATCGCTCTTCAAAGCAGGGAAGGTCTCCACACTGCACCCCTCCCCGGAGTGCCTCCTGCGTCGCTCCGTCCAGATCACGGTCCGCGCTTCTCCAACTCCACACTGCAATCGGACCCAGGGTCGTGGGAAAGACCTGGACTTTGTCCTCTTCCCTGCCTCCCCCAGCTTGCGGGCAGTAGGTGAGCCTCGACAGCGCTCCTCACCCGACAAGGCAGTTGGGAGCTGACGGTAAATGTCTTCGATCTTCCTCGTGTGGTGCACATGGGGGGCCAAGCGTGGTGCCCTGGGTCCTCATCCTGTGCGTCTGTGCAATGGGCTGCAAAGACCAGATGGTCTCCCCAGTCCGGGATTCTCCGGAGCAGCCTGGGCTGGGGACCGTAGGGGGAGGGGTGCGAGGGCAGACAGTATAGACCGTGGCACCACGCGGAACCCGGCCCCCGGGATGTGCTGTCAGTCAGCCTTGCTCTGGGCCAGAATCCTGGAGCCTGAAAGCCATCCCTCGCCTCCCCCGATGACTCACCCTGTCAACACCTGATGAGTCACAGCTGCTGGCAAATGGGGGGCACCGCTCCAGCCACCCCCACACGGAAGACTCAGCCTGCCCTGGATGCAGCAGGAGGCCCAGACGGAGGATGGCACGTCCTGCCCGTGGGCGGGCTTCAGCATCGAGGGCTCTGGAGCCCAGGCCCGGCCTACCGGTAGCTCAGGCCCCAGCCCACCTTGGCACACGAGGCCACTGAGGCCCAAAGAGGTGACCGGCAGACCCAGAGCCACAGAGCTGCCCAGGGGCCTGGTGAAGACGCTCTCCCCACTGTGCCTCTTGCAGAACTCACCGGGATCGACTCATAAGTCAGACGTGTCCCCTGGGCTGGGCAGGACTTACCTCCTGCCGTGCTCACACCCCACCTCCTGGCACAGCTGCCCTCAGCAACCTCGCCCAGCTGGACAGAAGAGGCGTAGCCCACATGAGTCTCCGGCCCCCCACAGCCCCCGGGGCAGCCTCCCGGCCCTAGATGAGGAGGACGGACAGAAGCAACAAGTCTTCGGACGTGGCCCCCGAAACCAGAGACCACAAGGCCTAGGGGGTGCCAGAAACTCCCTTCCTCAGCCCTGGGAGAATGTGCTGGAGGGAAGGTCTGGGCCCTGGGCCTGCAGGGGCTGTCCTCAAACTACCAGGGGAACCAGGGACCCAAGCCAGCCATCCGTGAGGTTCAGGCACTGCGATCAAGACCCAGGACCTCATGGGAGGAACCCGTCCCACAGGACGCAGGAGTGAGTGGCCAAGGTCCGCTGGACCTCCCAGGATGGCACCGCGGCTCCCCAGCTCTGCAGGCAGAGAGCATCCCTCCCCACCGCCTTGGGTGTGATCCGTGCCAGGATCGGTCCTCGCTCTCAGGAACACCGAGGGGTCGGGCGGGACCTCAGCAGCCCTCACCAAGACACTTATAACCGCAGGGACAGCAGGAGTCGGGCAGGCAGCCGGCGCTGGGTGGAGAGGGCCCAGAAGTGTCTGGCAGGTTGAGGCTCCCGAGAATGCCCTTGGGACCGAGGAAGTCAGCAGGCACCTCCCTACACAGGGTCAGCATCCGGCTCCCGCTCAGAGGCCCCCTAGGAGAACACACAGACTCCCCAGCCAGAAAGCCACGTCACCAAGGCTGCCTGGCCAGCCAAGGGGGTGGAGACAGCAGGTCAAAGGGAGGAGGGGGGCAGATGGTGTGGGGCTTGTAGGAAGCAGCTGCAGCCAGGGAACTGGATCAGGAGAAGGACAGAGAAGGTGAGCCAGGAGGCATGCGGGACCAAGGTCCAGGGCCAAGCGGTGCATGAAGCCCTCCGGCGCGGGGCGCCCACAGGCTAGGTGGTTGGACTCAGCAGCCACAGACCGAGAAGCAGCGTCCTCTCCTGGGGGAGCCTTCACAGCTCCCCTGGCCTTCACAGTCTTGGCCTGGAGATCCAGCCCATGGGGTAAGCACCTCTGAGCAGGCACCAGCGCCCCAAACCTTCTCCGAGTCAAACCCAGGACCTGTATGTGATGGGATCGGCACAGTGTAGACCCCGAAACACCGGCCCCCGCAGCAATGGCCCCACCAAAACGACCTTCGCAGGACCCGGTATGAGGCCCCCAGGCCAGGACCCAAGCAGAGGGACGCAGCCCTCCGAGCGCAGCGGGGCGACGGCAGGCAGGACAGGCTGATGCACGGTGGGTTACAGCGACGAAGGTGGTGCGGGCGGCCACGGCCACGCTCCCTCGCCCCTCCAGCGTCCCCCACATTGATCTAAGCGCTTCCAGCCCCCCAGGTCGTCCCGTGTGAGCAGCAGCAACCTAATCCATGCCCCTCAGGTGACTGGACAGGTTAGGGCTCCCTGGGATGACGGGGTCCCGGGGCTCCCAGACTAGGGGGCGAGGGGGTGAAGGGGGAGCACAGTGTGTGGGGCACAGCCGCGCAGTGGCCGCGAGCAGGCACCCCAGAAGCCAGCCTGGGTCCGCAGTGGTGGCAGCACGGTCTGAGCTGCTCCGGGGCGAGGAGGAGGAGAGAGGTGAGACTGTGACCCTCATCCAGCCCAGGTCAAGGTCACAGGCGGTGGCAGCAAGGACAGAGCGTCCTCTTCCCGCTGTCGATGTTGCCCTGTCCCCCTCCCCTGGTTCCCTCGGTCAGTCCCGGTGTCTGATCCACGGTATCAGTGTCTTATACTTAAAGCGGATTTGAATCAGCGCAACTAGCCCTGAGAGGAAATACATTAACATTAGTGCGTAAGAAGTTTCTCCAGACAGTTAGAACCTGGACTAAATTGAATTAATAGCTGATCTCTCCTCTTCTCACCTGAGAATTTGCTTTCCGGGCGGTGTGGGGTGTGGGTAAACGGGGGCAGCTGAGACACCCGGTCAGGAGGACGGGGTCCGGTACTGGCCCCCACCCCGGGCTCTGCGAGACTGCGAGACGGGGAGGCAGAGGGTAAACTGAGGCGCTCAGTGTGGCCAGGGCTAGAAGATACAACAAAGCAGCCTGACCATAGGCGTCCAGGGATTGTGGCCACAGATAGGGGCCTGGGCAAGTCACGGCTGTGAACACCGGGGGACGATCTTTCTTTTTTTTTTTTTTAAAGATTTTATTTATTTATTTGACAGACAGAGATCACAAGTAGGCAGAGAGGCAGGCAGAGAGAGGAGGAAGCAGGCTCCCTGCCGAGCAGAGAGCCCGATGTGGGGCTCAATCCCAGGACCCTGGGATCATGACCCGAGCCGAAGGCAGAGGCTTTAACCCACTGAGCCACCCAGGCACCCCTGGGGGACGATCTTTCAATGCCACAGCCTGAGAGGGGTCAGCACGCAGCGGGTCCGAGCCAGACGCTCGTGTCCACCCCTAACATCACGCCCCGATCATCTTTTTTTTTTTTTTTTTTTTTTAAAGATTTTATTTATTTATTTGACAGAGATCACAAGTAGAGAGGCAGGCAGAGAGAGAGAGAGGAGGAAGCAGGCTCCCCGCCAAGGAGCCCAATGAGGGGCTCGATCCCGGACCCCGGGACCATGACCTGAGCGAAAGGCAGAGGCTTTAACCCACTGAGCCACCCAGGCGCCCCACGCCCCGATCATCTTGAGTTGCAGGTGGCCCTGCCTGTCTCCCACCTGCAGAAAGTCAAGGGCCACACCCAAGGTCATTGAGGGGTGAATGGCCAGCAAAGACCCCCATCCGGGGACTCAGCCAGGAGGGGTGGAGAGGGCCCCACTGGCCCTGCTGGAAGGTCCCAGGCACTCTTCCGCAGGTGGATGGAGAGGCCGGAGCAGGGGAAGCTCGAGGTCCAAAGCCGCAAGTGGCAGGCCAGCGCCAGCTTCCCACCGAGAGCCTTTCCTCCCAGTCCACCTGCCTGTGGCCCCCGCCGGCCCACTGTAGGAGCTTAGCCTCTGGACGCAGTGTGTCCCCGTCCTACCCGAGGCCACACGACCCCCCGGCGACAGAGCCGGGCCTGGAGCTTGTGTCTCTCAGGTCAGTTCAACCAGGGGACGTTTACCAAAAGCCTGTGAGGGGCGGCTGCTGGCTAGCTGCGGGGTCCTCTGTAATTAGGCGACGCTCCTCATGTCGGACCCAAGATCGGGCATGAGAAGCCGCCATGGGAGCCGCTCAGAGGCCTCATAGACCGGCAGCGAGCTCGCCGAGTGCCCAAGGGTTAGTGAGCCCGTCCCGACTCGGAGAGGCCGGCTTCCAGACTCAGCAGCTCTTGAGTCATCACGGCCGCCTGCCTCGGTCACAGACCCCGTGACCCGCTCGGCCCTCCTAGACTGTTTGGCCTTGAACCGGCCACTTCCCTCCCTGGGCCTCAGTGTCCCGGACATCAAATGGGGATGCCAAGACAGGCCTCGGGCCTGGTGACAAGGACCCGCGTCAGTCGGGGTGAATCACCTCAAACCTAGACGTTTCTCTGTACACACCAAGTCCCTTCTCTCCAGCTGGGAGAAGGGCACGCCCCACGCACCGCTGTGCTCGACTCCCAGAAGCCCCACTTCTGTTTGGTCCCTTAACAACCGTGGCTCAAATGTGGGCACCTGCCAAGTCGTGGGGATGGCGAGATGACCAGCGGCTGTCACTGCCCACGGTGAGCTCAAGGTGTCCACATGAGAAACCACAGGCCATGCCTGACAGAGAGCTCACGGAGGAGCACACAGGTGAGGAGATGGGGAGAGGCCTGGCAGACACCCTGGAGGCGGTGACCCATGAACGGGGTTTGCAGGTGTAGCAAGGGAGAGGGGCACCTGCCTGTCACTGTGAAAGGACACGTAAGTCCTCTGGGAGTGGCCCGGAGGCACGAGTGACACCAGCTCAGGGACATTGTTACTCTAGCGATTCAGAACGGGTCCACTGTTCTCACAGAAGTCATCTCACTCAGCCGTCCCCCTCCACCCCTGCCATCGATCCTGCGAAGCCTCCACAGAGCCGAAACTCAGAGCCCAGGAGGAGGGTGGGCAGGGGGCTTGCCGGAGGTCGTCGGCCACAGGTGGAGCCAGGTTTGAAGCCACACCGTGTCCACCCTCCCCTTAACCACCTCCTGAGGAATTTGGTTCGTCACAGAAGCTGATGACACATGGGCCAGGGACCTGCACAGGCGCCTCCCCAAAGAGGACACGCAGGGGTGAGTACACGTGGGGAACAGCGCTCCCCAGCTCACGTCAGGGAAACGCAAAGTAAAACCATGGAGAGACCCCGCCACGCCCCCTAGAGACCACCCGGTCCAGAGCGCTGTTGCCCCCGTGGCGAGGACGCGGAGCCCCGGCTCCACTCGCGGCTCGCGGGCACGCAGAACAGCTCGGCCGCTTTGGACTGAAACTCAACATGGTCTCGCCGGACCAAGCCAACAGCGCGTTCCTGGGTGTTCACGCGGAGGTGCTGAAACCATATCCACCCAAAAACCTGCACACAGGTGCTATAACAGCTTCATTCAGGGTCACCAAAACTCAGGGCGACCGAGACGTCCCTCGGTAGGCAGACAGACACGCGGACTGCGGTCCGTCAGACAACGGAGCGTTACTCAGCGCCGCGTACAACTGAGCTCTCGAGCCAAGGAGAGACGCGGGGCAGCCTCAATGCCCATCGCTAAGTGAAAGCCGCCAGTCTGAAAAGTCTCCGTGCTGTAAGGTCCCAGGGCTGGGACATTCTGGAAAAGGCAGAACCGTGGAGACAGAGGAGTGGTTGCCAGGGATTGGGGAGCAGGGGGACAGTCAGGTCACAGAGGATTTAGGGCAGAGAGACCGTCCTGCGTGACACCATCCTGGTGGACACAAATCCTTATGCGTTTGTCCAACCCCACACGGTGCACATGGCCAAGATGAACCCTGAAGCAAGCTCTGGACTCCGGGTCCTAAGGCTGCGTCCGTGAACGCTGGCCAGTGGCAAGCCTGCCATCGGCAGGGTGTTGCAAGTGGGGGAGGCTGTGCCTGCTGGGGGAGGGGACGGGGCACGAGGGAGCTCTCTGTGCCTTCCCCTCGATTTTGCTCTGCAAATTAGTGTGCTAATTTACTAGTCTACTAATCTACTAGTTTACTAATTAAATGCTCTACAAATTAGTCTACTTTCTAAAACAGAAAAAAGACCCAAGTGCTGTTGGTCTGGATGCAAGATGTGGGTACGGCTGTGTCCGGGTCCAACGGCACCAGCGGGCCCTTTCCGCTCACCTGCTCGCCCACTCCCCCGCTTCTCTCTCCGGCTCCACGTGGCGGCAGGGAGACCCCCGTCAGAGCGGGACACATCTTCCCAGATCCCAGCGCAGCCACAAAGAGCAGCCACGCGGCCAGGAGGCTGTCTCACCGGCCACGTAGTCGTGTGTCCACACCTGCCCCAGTCACGGGCCCAGGGCATTTGGCGCTCCAGCTGGCCAGTCTGGCTGTACGCTCCCGCCCTCTCTCAACCCCCGGCCAGGAGGGGCTCGGAGGGGAAGAGGAACCAGAACAGCTGTGCCTCTGGGAAAGGTGGGAGACACCGTCTCTGAGACCCGACCCAGGAACCGCGTCCCACGGCCTTGCCAGGACCTCGTTCGGGGCAGCAGGGCCAGCCGCAGGAGTCCGGAGGGCTGGACTCAGAGCCTCGGGAAGGCTTCACAGGCTGGTCAGACTCACATGGTACAAAGGTGCCCTGGAGGACAAGCAGGGATGAATCAGCCGGAAGGAGGCGGCCAGGACTGAACTGCGTCCCTCGGGGTCTGTATGTTGAGTCCCAAAGTGGAGGCGGTCATTCAGGGTGGAGCCGGTTGTGTGGGAGGGGTCCAGAGACTGGGATTAGTGCCCCGGTAAAAAGAGCACCTGAGAGCTCTCTTCCTCCATCCCAGCCCATGAGGGCCAGTAAGAAGGGGGCCGTCTGCAGGCCAGGAAGGGACCTCTCCAGGGACCTGACCCTGCCGGCTGCCTGATCGCAGGCTCCCTGCCGCCAGAGCCATGAGCTGTCCAAGCCCTCAGGCTGGGCTGACCAGTGCCGAGTGACACGTAGGGGCCATGGCCACTGTCCAGGGCAGAAACAGGGAGGCCTGTGCCTGGCCAGGCCCAGCACAGCAGCCTGCTTGCGGGTCTAAACGTGCACCGTCGGGCCACCGTCGGGGGCAAGTCGGGGTGGACCCCCATCCAGGCGTGCTCCCGGGGCAGGGGTGAGGGCAGGGGGAGAAGATGCGAACCAAGGCACCAGGGGGGCCTGGGGGGAAGGTGGCCTGAGTCTGCAGCCAGGAGGGAGGGAGAAGCAGGTGGGCAGAGCCTGGCGGCCCTCACAGCCCAGGGGCCGGGACAGGCCCCCCATGTCCTCGAGTAGGTGAAACCACACAGCAGGGCACTTTGCAAGAAGACACTATGTGACGCACCGTCTGTCCTCCAGGCGCTCTTGGGTTCCAATTCTGACCGCTCAGAAGCTGGTGCTCTTCAGAATTCTGATGGGACGGGGAGCCTGGGTGGCTCAGTGGATTAAGCTGCTGCCTTCAGCTCAGGTCATGATCTCAGGGTCCTGAGATCGAGCCCCGCGTCGGGCTCTCTGCTCCGCAGGGAGCCTGCTTCCTCCTCTCTCTCTGCCTGCCCCTCTGCCTACTTGTGATCTCTGTCTGTCAAATAAATGAAATAAAATCTTTAAAAAAAAAAAAAAAGAATTCCGACGGGAGCACGGGACGTGGGGACAGCAGGTTCCCCCACCCCCGCCCACTGCAGCTTCCCTCCCTCTCTGCCCGCCCCAGGCCCATCCTCGCGGTGAGGGGCTCAGTGGTCACGGGCGCAGAAGCCCCGGCCTGCACGCCCAAGCTGGGCCGACTCCCCAGGCTCTGGCCTTGGCCGGACACACACACTCACCCCTGCTCTGCCCCCCGCCGGGCCCAGGGGTGCACAGGCCTGCAGGCCGGTCTGCCCCCAGAAGACAGAGCCAGGGTGAATCCGCGTGAGCCCGGGACCAGTTCGGCAAGGAAGGGAGCACGATCTGAACGCGAGAGCTGCGGGAGCCCGTCCCCTGGTCCCACAGACTTCAGCCTCGCAGCTGGGCCCCCCTTCCCAGGTCCGGGGCTGCACCAGAGGCAGCCCCTCAGGACCGGCCAAGCTTCCCTGTACCTCCAGCTGGTCCACAGCCCCCGCCCTGAGCACCTACCTGGAGCAGCTGCACACGGGACAGTGCAGGCAGGGTAGGCCCCATGGCCTCCGGCCTCAGGAAACACCCCAGGGTCTCAACCTGTGGGGTGCCTCGGCGATCCCAGAGGGCAGACGGAGGCACAGACGGCAGCCAGCCCGCGCCCACCCTGTCCATGCTCCTTCCCTGGGCAGCTTCCCCCGAACATCCGTCGGGATTCGGTCGCAGGCGTGACTGGTCCATGCAGAGACGCTCGGTGCTTCGTAGGGGAACTGTGGCTCAGCACGGGCTCAGGGATGAGTGCGGGAGGGAGGATAGGCCGGACCCGCCGCAGGTGGACGTGGGCGCTGCTGTCCCGTTGCCCCGTCGGCAGGAAGAGGGGTATGGAGTGGCCGGGAGTCCAGCCCATCCCACCGCCATTCCCCTCCTCCAGACCTCCGTGCAGGGCTGGCAGGGGCGGGTCTTCGTCCCCGTGGTCACCCAGGGACGCACACTGATGGGGCTGCCGCGGAGGAGGGACAGAGAGAGTCTGGGGCCGCAGGAAGCCCCTGCACCACTGCCCACCATGAAGGACGCCTCGCGGGGCATCTGTCTGCGTGGCGAGGGCTGACATCCAGCCACAGAACACGGCGGAAAATCCACCTGTAAACCACTGAGGGGGAAAGAGAGGGTCCCCGCGGGCCCTCTGTGCTATGGCCCCCTCCCCAGGGCACGTGGGGTCCACGCACACAGCCACGCGACGGACAGACAAAGCCATCTCGGAGACGGAGGCTTCTGCGTCGCTGTCTGTAACTCAGAGTCTCCGTAACAGATTTCTGATGCCTGCTCCCTGCCGAGAGGTCCCACGCGGCCTTGGGGCCTGGCGCCTGCTTTCCTACCACCGCTGGGCACAGGAGCTGCACCACGTCCAGGCAGTAAGCTGGGGGGACACGTGTCCCCAGAGTGGGAGTCAGGCCCCGGGGTCTGGACCGGTGGCTCCCAGTCAGCCCTTCCTGCCTGTCTACCGCTTGCTCTGATTCACCAGGACCCAGGACCCAGGGACCCTGTGGACAATAGCACAACCGCCCACGGGCTGGGCAGGGACTCATACGTGCTGTGATGTTCTTGTGACCGACCGTCCATCTCTATCTGCTCTGCGTGTCCCAAAGGCCCTGGCCAGTAAAGAAAGCAAGCCTGTGGCCCGCAGCTTTGCTCCCTTCTCTGGGGCGTACTGGATGCTTGCCAGACCTGGGGGCCCCAAGGAGACCCCCCAACACAGGGCCAGTCTCCTACACGTGGGATGACAGCCCCTTGCTCAGAGCACGATCCTCTGTGCCCGGCCTCAGCCTGGGCCAGCCAGCTCCCGATGCACGGGCATCATTGCCGCCCCGCCTGCGCAGGTCTCCGTGGCGAGGACTCTTCAAATGGTTATTTCCGGCCACTGAAGAGTTTCTTGCCTGCCGCACTGAGGCAGGCATGAACACGGCGGCTGTCCAGAGCTATTACTCAGTCGTGTCTAAGTCTGACTGTCAGATGAGTTGGAGAAGCTTGACCCCTCATCACGATGGGAGGATTGAAAACCGTGAAGACTGTTTCAACACCAGAGGCTCCTCCTCGCTCCAGCTCGTGTCCTGCCCTGAGCCCCTCCTGCGATGTGCCGCTGGCCCTCCAGACGTGCAGGGCCTGGGGCTGCCCACGAGGGGCGAGGACCTTTCTCCTGCAGGACGAGCACCCCTGCCAGCCGCCCGGACCTACAGCCCCCACGCTGTTTCCAGAGTTCAGGGCAGATGGGGAGGCCCCTGTGTGGTCTGATTAGGTTGTAACTGCCCCGGGGCGCCAGGAGGTCTCAGTCGGTGAAGTGTCTGCCTTCGGCTCAGGTCATGATCCCGGAGTCCTGGGATCCAGCCCCACATTGCCGGGGGGCGGGGTATCCTTGCTCAGTACTGAGTCGCTGGTCCTTCTGACCCTCACCACACTCATGCTCCCACTCTCTCTCTCTCAAATAAATAAGTAAAAATCTTTTATAAATAAGTAAATAATACGGTCGCCCTCCAGGGACGAAGGCCTTGGGCAACTGGCTTCTTAGAGCAAACCCTCATCCACAGTGGGTCTGGACCGTGGGTCTGGGGGTCCGGACCACGGTCCAACACAGAGCACAACCGTATGTCACCACGCACTGAGAAGGGGAAAGTCCCGTGATTGTCCAGGCCAACCCTCAGATTCAGAAACGGGACCAGAGAGGGGCAGCCACAGGCCCGCGGTCACACAGCTAGGGACACACCTGCACCACCAAACCCCCCAGGCTGGCTGGCAGAGGGGACACCGGGAGTCAAGGCCATCTAGGCTCCCGATACAAGTCTTTTCTGGTCCAGCGGATGAAAAGGACCAACACACCGCTCAGTCAAGCCAGGTGATCCAGAGCTGGGACAAAGCCCTCAGACGGATTCAGTCCCCAGAGGAGAGAGAAGAGGCTCGGCCAGACCAGGTGGAAAACTCCCTCGGAGTTCGGTCACAGTGATTCCGACGTCAGATTGTGGACCATCACCTTGGGGGAACATGCATGGAACAGAGGCTCACACCTACCCCAGGAGCCCCAGATCCTGCCATGTCGGGGAGGGGAGGGAAAGCCCCTCTCCCAGTCTCCCCAGCTCTCCCAAAGTGGGGGGGGGGGGCAGGCTTGATAAAGGTATCACATGAAATGACAGGCATCTGATGTTTTGAATTTCGGATAACCCAGAAACATTTCCAGGGTAAGTAAGCTCCGAACACGAAACACTAGAGAAACGAGTCACGGATTATGTGAAGCGCATGTTTAACTGGGCGTCCCATATCATGTGCGGTGGTCCTGGTGGGAGCAGGTATGTGCCTGTCTCTCCCCGTGTCGCTGTGTCTGCAGCGTCCCACGCGGGAGGAACCCGCCTCCTGGGCGCCGGAGGGAAGGCCGCCCTCTCCTCCTGCTCACAGCCCGGCCTCTCCATTTTCTCGGCTCCCCCAGGGCCAGAAGGCTCTCAGCTCGCACACGCACACGGCAGGCATCACCGTCCTTCGGGCTAAATGGATGAAGAATCAAACACCAGAGCCCAGCAGACATGGGGCGGAGACCTGGCCTGGGGGGACAGTTAAGCAGCCGCTCAGACCAAAGCCTGCTCCCCATCCCACACCCCACTCGCTCACGGGGGCCCTCTGGCCTCTCCTTGCTCCGTTTCCTGTGGAAGCAGCTGTGAGGCTCCCGAAAGGCAAGGATGCACGCGATGAGACAGGAAGGTGGGGTGGGGGCACCCAGTCTGGGGGGCTGGCCGGGGTATCCTCCCACTCTCCCCATCCCCCCCCACTGTCCTCACACAACTGTCTTCTGGCTCCACGGTCTGCCAGAGGCCCCTCTCTCGCCTGGTCAGCTGCGGGACGAGATGCCCAGCTTCTCCACTCCAGCCCGGGAGGAGGCCAGGAGGCCCGGCCCCTGGCTGGGGTTGGGGTGGGGGCGTACCCCTACCATCGGGGCAGAGGACAGGGCAGTGACCCCTCCCTGCTCACCGGCCTCCAGCAGGGGACATCCCAAACTGACCCCTGCCGGGGCGTGCCCTGCTCAGCCTTCCACGGGTCCCCCCACGGCACACCCCCACGTGGCTGCAGAGCCCACCTCCCTTCCCGCTGGGCTGCCGGGCCGCCAAGGGGAGGAGGTGGGCACAAGCCCGGTCCCCCTGGTACCTGAGGTCGCCGGCCCGCTGGCAGCACGGGCTCTGCTCCTAGTAAGACGCCAGGCGCCCCGCTGCCAGGCAGGAAATCTCACATTTGCAGCAGCGGGGAGGCGGCCGCCCTGGTCTACTTGGCAGCGCCGGCCACCAGCTTGATCACGGTCCTGGGGAGGAGGCCGAGGAGTGGGGGCGGGAGAGCCGGAGCGTGGAGCCAGGAGAAGCATCTGGAACTCAGGACCTGGGCCGGGGTGGGCAAGACACAGGCTTCTGGGGTAAAACTGCCTCATAGGCTCAAAGCGACAACTCGAGAGCTCTGCTCCTCAGGCCCCAGAGGACCGGCCTCCCTCGTGTCAGCGCAGGGCAGGGTCTCAGAGGAGGACAGACAAGCTGCAGGCCGAGCTGCCGGCCCGCGGCGGGGACAGTGACGGCCCCACAGCCATGTCCGTCACCCCCGCTTAGCCCCTTCGTGGAGCCCGCCCTGGCCTCCAGGCTCCCAGCACCAGGCACGGGGCAGGAGAGGACCCCGGGCCTCGGAGCTCCGGCCGCCAGGGCCAGGCCTTGAGATCACCTTCCCTGCGAACCGCGCCCGGCAGGAGAGGAGCATGGCCGGACCCTGGGCCTCCACAAGAGGCTGTGCGTCTGCAGGCCCGACTCGGGAACAGCTCGCGGGCGTCTGCCCCGGGAGCGCGGCCCAGCTGACCAGGCTACACACCCGCTTGGGGCAGTGAGAGCTGAGAGGGGCCGGTGGTGGGGGGGGGGCCCTGGCCTGGCTCTCCTCGGGGCACCGTGCGCCCTGAAGGGACCCAGGAGGGCTCCCCAAGGAGGGCTCGATGTCCGTCCAGGCCCTGTGCCCCGACTCGACGCAGCTTCTTGAGAGGCTGATGGAGGCTTGTGTCCCCACCCCCAGCCCGGCCCCAGCAGAGGCTCCCTTCCAAGGAAGACAGCGCTGCTCCCCAGAAGGACACTGTCCGCCCCCCCCCCCCACCGTTCTGGGTCCCCAGCTCTGCCCCCTGCCTCCTGCACCCTTCCTGCGCCACACCTTCCTGTCCCTCAGGACCCTCCCCTCTCCCCCTGCACTTCAGGCGTTTGCCCCAAACCACACAGAGACAGGATCGGGTTACGAGGTGATGGGCAGATGGAGAGAGCCTGCTTGGGGCCCCAGAAAATGCTCAGCCGAGGTGATGTTTCATAGGGAGAGGTCAAGGGGAAAGTCAAGTGTACAGTGTCTACTGGAGGCAGGAGGGCCGCAGGCAGGGGGCGAGCCCCCAGGGTGGGAGCTCTGAGACACAGGCCTCCCGGCAAGTGGTGGGAAGCTCTAAGATGGGGGCCTCCCGGCAGCAGAAAGACAACCCATTAGGAAGGTGCTCCCTAGGTCCGGGACAACACGGGACCCTCCTCTGGACAGTACAGAAGCCCCAGGGACATTCGCTGCCCTCTGGAACTCAGTCACACCAGCCCATTCCAGGCTAAGGAGAGCTGGGCCGCAAGCCAACGGCCACCAGCAGGCTGGGCAGGTGGGGTTAAGCCCGGTCTGTGGAAACCATGGCCCTGAGGTGGAGGGACAGTGGTCTCGATGGCAGGGGCCAGGGGACTGGACACACTGACCCGAGACACTGTGGGCAGAGGGCCAGACTCTGGATTCCGGGGGCCCTGGGGCGCCGGCAAAGGTTTGGGAGCAAGACAAAGCCAAGGGAAGAAAGGCAGGAGTGAGGAGGACCAGGGGCTGGCCCGTGACCCTACAGACGATGACCACAGTGGTCATGCACGTGTCCACATGGCGGTCTGAGCCGGGAGAGGGCAGGTCTCACAGAAGGACTGAGCACTTCCCTCCACAGCTGTCCTGGGTCTCCTCGGGGCCAAAAGACCCGCCGGTCGGCAGACTCAGGCCAGGGCGACTAGAGGTGGGCCAGGATCCGCTCCAGCAGCACAAGCAGGACACGGCGCTCGGCCGAGGCCAGGGACCAGGAAGCAGGGACGCCCCCCGTAGCTGGTTGAGCCAGCCCCGGCCCAGGACGGCAGTGGAGGGCAGGAGGGTCCACGCAGCGGCTGTCCTGCCTGGAAACTTGCAGACAGCAGGTCTTTGAGAAAGATCAGTGTACACAGTCAGCACCAGAGTCCCCGCCGGCTGTCGTGGGCTCACGTGGGTGAGGCCTGGACACCGCCCCAGGTACCAAGGGGCTAGCAGAGGCAGGAGACGTGGGCCAGGACGCTGACCAGGCCTCCAGGACGCAGGTGCATTTCCCTCCGAAAGGCGAGGCCCCTCACACAGGAAACATCCTGCCATTTCTCCAGTGTGGCTCCCTTCCCCCAGAGCGGGGGGCTTCAGGAAAGCTGCCCAACAGCCTGGGGGTCTCCCTGGGGGTGCCAGGTGGAGGCTGGCGTGGGGCCACATGGGGCTCGAGGAGCGCCTGGGTTCAGCCACGCCATTCCGTAGGGATCTCGGGGCTTTTGACCCAAGCCTAATGCACCCCTCCCGCTCATCCAGGACAGAGAAAAGAGAAAATCAGCTGCAGTAGAAGTCTGGGTCCGGGTGACTTTGTCCCACAGAGAGCAGGGGGACAGGGCTGCAAAGACGTGGCGAGGCCAGCACGGCGCGGGACCGGCTCCTGGCGCCCGGCATCTTGTTTTCTCAGTGATTTTGTGAAGAGCCGGGTCAATTTCCACTTAAATCCCGAGGCTGGGATCCCTTCGCCTAGGATTCTATTTTAAAACGCTGAAAGACTATTTCAGCGCAGGAATCAATAAAATCCACCCAAAAAAATGGAAAAGGAGCTTGCGGAGCCAAACAGCTCCCTGCCTCTCACTAAAAGCTGTGTTTTAAGACATCAGTAAGCTGCGGCTTTAACGTGAGTCCGCGGTCCACACTCAGTCCACTCGGATGTTTCCGTGGCCTGCGGCGCCCGCTGTCTTGTCCTCGCCAGGCAGGACGCGGGCCCCCGCAGCCCCTCAGGGAGGGGGGTCTGCAGGGTCCGCCCGGGAGCCGCCTGAGGCTCCCACAGATGAACAACCAAGCCCGGATCGATCGTCCTAGCCGGGTGACAATCCGACCTTGGGCAGAGGTGCCGTCCAAGCTCTGGTGTCTCCGGTGCAGGCCCATGGGAGCCATGGGAGCAGAAAGAGTGAGGGCAGGGGCTGGCCCTGAGCGCAGCCCAGGAGAGGGGAAGACAGAGCCTCGGACAACCACAGGAGCAGGGGAGGCCACCCCGCCGCGTGCATACCACCGGCCGCCCAGGAGCGAGCAGCCCTTGCCGGGTGAGGCCAGAGACGTCCGAGCCAGACTGTCAGATTGGCGGTGGCCTCCCCTCTCCTCCGAGCCACAGTCCCCTTAGCAGAAATGCTTTCTGGGACCCCATCACACGGGGTGGGGGGGGCGCAGGGCTGGAGACAGCCGCCCCTGCCTGTCTGTGTCTCAGCCTCCGCAGGGGGCCTGTCACCGGAAGAGGAGTCAGACCTGGGCCTGGGGACCCCGTCACACCGGAAACGAACCCCTGCTTGAACAAGAGGGTGGGCCCGGGCCTGCTGGCTCCCACAGAGACAAACTACGGGCCCTCCTAGGGGCCCCAGAGCCTCCGCTCACGTCAGCAGCCCCGTTCCTGCCCTGATGCCAACAGCCCCCCAGCAGGAAGGGCGTGAAAGTCAAATTCAGAAGCACATCCAGGAAATGATCGAGTGCGCCTTGGCGGCGACCCGCCGTCACCCGGCAGGGCAGGTGGGGGGGAAGGCTGAGCGCCAGGGAAGTGGATGGGTTTGGGAGGCGTCCTGGAGGGGCTGGCGCTCTGCCAGGCAGGAAACAGCGTGAGCTTCCCGCCTCGCTGGTGCCAAGAAACAGGGTCTGAGCGGAAAATAACATCTCCAACGTCTACCTCCAGGCTGCAACAAAGAGGCCTCCGCGCTGCAATTATCACAACAAAAGGACAAAGGAAGCTGCCTTTCCCGCGGAGGCTGGAGGCTCTCGCAGGGTCCCGGAGGCTGGGCTCGCCCCTCCAGCAGCAGCTCCAGGGGAGCTCGCCTCGGGGGACCCATTTCACAGGCGGCAACGCGAAGGCCAGGCCCTGGATGCGCGGGATCTGAACCCAGATGCTTCACCCAACACGCGCAGCCTCCCTGCTGGGTCTGCCCGCCGCCCTGTGTCCTGCTCACTTCCAGTTCGCCCCTCCCCCCGGCCCTCACCCCCACCTGCTTTAGGGTCCCCGGAGCAGGGAGGCCTCTTCCGACCACCCAGACCCGGCCCCTCCCTGCCCCTTCCTGCCCGCTTGCTGGGTTTTCTCCGCCAGCAATTGGCCCACTTGACCTTGGCAGAAGCTCAGGGCACTTCTTTTTTTTTTTTTTTTAAAGATTTTATTTGACAGAGAGAGATCACAACTAGGCAGAGAGGCAGGCAGAGAGAGAGGAGGAAGCAGGCTCCCTGCTGAGCAGAGAGCCTAATTCGGGGCTCCATCCCAGAACCCTGGGATCAGGACCTGAGCCGAAGGCAGAGGCTTTAACCCACTGAGCCGCCCAGGCGCCGCCCCGCTCAGGGCACTTCTTTCCCATCTAACTCTCCCCACAGGAGTGTATCTCTGCCGAGGCCGCGATCTTGTCGCCGCGGTTGTTCACAGCAGCCTTCCATCCTCTGCGCCTGGCTCACGGGAGCCGCTCCTCGAGTCCTCGGGAATGGGGCGGGCGTCGCTCCTTCCTTCATCACTTCACCGATGGAGATTGAGTCCCCACAGGCACCCGGCACCGCACTAGTCCTGGGGACAGAGCAGCAGCAGGGGAAGCAAAGCTCCTGCCCGCATAGCTCGCAGGCCGGTGGGGGAGACCGATGAACATATACGCAAAATTCAAGGCGTCTCGGCGGGGATCGTGGGGCAAGGGACAGGAGTCACGTGGTCAGGAGGGGATGGGGTCCTCTGGGGCGGGGAGGCCAGGAAATCCCTCAGACGTGCAGGGACATCACACAGTGGAGGAGTGAGCCAGGAGAGGAATAGGGGCAGGGTGCTCTAGGCAGGAAGCAGCAGGTGCAAAGGCCCTGTGGCAGAAGCAAGCTCAGGATGACCAAGGAACCTTGCAAGCCAGCATTCTCCTGCAGGTAGGAGGCTTCCCCGCTGCGACTGATCATCACACCAGGGCCAGCCCAGCCCGGGGAAACTGAACCAGAGTCCACAAGGATCTGTCCCCTCTGTCGTCCATAACCCAGGTGGCCCTCCAGAGCAGAAGGCTTTAGCCTGCCCCAACCTCTGTCTCCCCACCCACCAGATCTTCACCCCTATTCTAAACCCTCAGCTACGCCCAATTCCGCTCAACCACGACCGGCCCACCCAACTCCTAGAGTCCTGCCCGACCACCTGATTCTGCCTAAACCCCAACTTTGCCCAACCACCTGCCCCCAGTCCCAGCTCCAGACCCAGGCCTGGCCTCAGCCAGAGATCCCATGGCCACCTCCACGCTGACTCAGCCTTCTACACCCCTAGCCGCTCCTCGTGGCCCTGTGCCCACCACCCACCACGTCTGCTCCTTCTGTGGATCTCACGGGGGTCCCTGCCCACCACTGAGCACACACATGGTGTCTGAGACTCAGCAGAGACCTCATTCGGCTCACAACACAGTGGTCTGCTGGTGGCCCTGGCTGGTGACCACGAGCCCTCTGACACTGGGCTCACCCTGACTGTCGACCCTGGGGAGCCCCCACATGGGCAGGGGTAGGGGTCGCTGCCCAAGGATGGGAAGAGGCTGCGTGAGGCTCACCCTGACTGTCGACCCTGGGGAGCCCCCACATGGGCAGGGGTAGGGGTCGCTGCCCAAGGATGGGAAGAGGCTGCGTGAACACCCCCTCCCACCCGGCGGGTCAGCCGGCGTCACTGTGACAGACAGAGGCCGGGCGACCGAGACAGCGGAAACAGCCTGGGGGTCTGGGACCCGGGCGTGGGCGTGGCTGGTCCTCCTGAGCCTCCCTGCTGGCGTGTGGATGACCGTCCCCTCCCATGTCCTCACGTGGTCGCCCCCCAGTGCATGTCTGCGTCCTGCTCTCCCCTTCTCGTAAGGACACTGGTCAGCGTGGATCAGGCCCCCTCTGACCTCCCTTGCCCTCATCATGTCTGCGAAGACCCGTCTCCGGGCACCGTCGCTCTGAGGCCCTGGGGTGAGGACTCCGACATGTGACTTGAGGGACACAGTTCAGCCCGTAACGCCACCATTCGCGTCCGCATCAGCTTTCAGATGGGAAGTGACCCCAGGTCGCTAAGGACCCTCCCGTTCTGCTGGGAGAACACGTCGCCTTGTTGAGGCTTCATCTTTCCCGGGTGGGTTGTCTCGGCTTGCTCTGGCCAGGCCCGGGGCCGAGCTCCGCTGTGCTCAAGGGGCAGTGGTGGTATAAGCCCCAGGCCACGTGAAGGTGGGGCCATCGCGGGCAGAGCCATCGCGGGCAGACCCTTGACGCCCGAGCGGGGGGCGTGCATCTGGGGGGCGGTGAGGATCACCCATCCACGGGGGGTGATGGGCCCAGGGTCCCTCACTTCCTGCTTGGTTTTCTTCTGGAAACAAACAGGGATAGATGGATGGATGCGTGAATCCGTCACTTCAGAGAATAACCAAAACTCAGGGCCAGAGTCACCTCCTGACGGAGGAAAGAGTGAAGCCGGTGCTCCCCTCCTGTAGACTTACCTCTGTTGATGTGACCCAATACCACATCAGCTTCTTCTCGCCCTCACCTCACCCCTCCATCCCCACGTCTGGCCAGCTCCAAGCTCCCCCTGCACACTGCCCCCTGCCCTGGCCACGTCACCCTGCACCCCAGCGTTCAGGTCAGGGCCGCCCAGGGCTGAGCCTGTGCGAGGGCTGGGTCCAAGGCCGGCTGCCTGTCTCGGGTCGCCACTCACGTCCTCAGCTGGCGGGACGGGGCTGTGCAGCGACCCCACCAGCCAGAGTTCCTTCGCCATGTCCCAGCCCCCCGAGGAGCGCAGCCCAGGCCCACGCATCCCCACCCTCATCCTCTTCCCAGAACCCCCTGGCAGCCTTCCCGGGCAGGTGTCAGGTCTCCGCCCCGCCACCAGGACTGTCACTGAGGTCAGGACTTTAGAGCAAGGTCCAGGCAGCCCCCAGCCCGTGTTCTGAGCCCATTTCCTGCCTCTCCTGGAGACGGACGCCACTCAGGAAAGACCCCATGCCACACTCAGCCATGGCCCGCAGGACCGTCACCCATCTGACGGGACACGAGGAGCCCTGTCCCGCACACACTGCAGGGCTCACGGTCACTGTCCCCACCTTCCTCCCAGGGTCTAGCCGGGAGAGGCTGAACGGCGCCCCTGCAGGTCGTGGAGGGTCTGGAGGGTGAAGCGGACCCGCTGGGCGTCCACGGCCATTGAGGACGGTGGGCTCTTTCCACGCAATGTCACTCCCATTCAGCTCCCGTTCTTGAGAACGGGACTGAGATCAAGGGAAATAGAGCAGCATAAAATAAACGAGTGCAAACAAGGCACGATCTCACCCAAGGTCACACCACACTGGGATTTGCACACTGGCTCCTCCCTTCCCCCACTGCTGTGGACTTGCCCACAAGCGTGCAACCCACACCCCCTGAGACCCTCAGGACTGCTTCGTACGTGTCCCCGTCGGGGCATCCCCTCTGCCCGTCCCCGGTGACTCTGCTGGGCGTCGGGAGGCCCTGCTCTTGGGCTCCACTTGCCACCGTTGAAAGGGGCGGATCACGTCTCCCTCTCCTGTGGAGGGGGATTGGCGGCCCCAAAAGGGGGGAAATCCTTATTTGGTAAAAGGGTCTTTGCTGGTATCATTAAATTAAAGATCGTGAGAGGAGGAGATTGTCCTGGATTTTCCGGGTGGCCCTGCCCCCAACAGTAAGTGTCCTTGTAAGGAAAAGGCAGGGAGACATCTGAGACACGCAGAGAGAGGGAGAGGCCACGTGGAGAACGGCACAGAGACTGAGGGCACGGCCACGTGCCCCAGGGTGCCTGGAGCCCCCAGAAGCTGGAAGAGGCAGGAAGGACCCTCCCCCAGAACAGCGGATCCCCCCGGTGCCTTCTCTGCCCTGCCTGCTTGCCCGGCCCCCCCTCGGCCCCAACCGGTATCCTCCCCAAAACAGACTTCTGCACCTGGAACCTCAGATTGTGACTTTTTTTTGGAATAAGCATATTTGTAGATGTAACTAAGGCAAGGGTCTCGAGATGAGATTGACCTGGGGGCTGCTGAGGGGTTCAGCTGGCCGAGTGTCCAACTCAGGTCATCGTTTCAGGGTAGTGAGACCGAGCCCTGCGTCACGCTCTGCGCTGGGCGATTCTCCCTCCTTCTCCCCTGCCCATCCCCCCAGGAACACGCACTTGACTCGGCTCAGTGTCTCTTCTTCCCTCCGCTCGCAGACCCCGGGCAGAGCTGCCCACCTCCCTCTTCCCCACCTCCAGCCCGGGACCCCCTGCACAGCGACCTGTCCTACAGCCCAGCGTGGCCATACTTCTCTGAGCCCTCGCGCACCTGCTGCCGCCCCTGCCCACTCCGAGAGAAGATTATCATGCCTGCTTAGCCACATGGGCTGCTAGGGTTAGTCCGCGTTTGTTTATGGGACAATAATGCCCGTTCCCGGCAGCTGACACACTCATCGGACTTTGCCAAGTTCGGAGGGAAATGCTGGCTGGCGGGCAGCAAGATAAGATATGTAAGGCCTAACTCGCGGTGACCTTTCTTTTTACTCCAAAAACTACTTGCTAAAGAAAAATTCTCAGCCATCGTAAATCACCGTCACTCAGCAGCACGTGGGCGGCCGCTGGAAGCCCGGGCGCATTTATCATGGTTTTAGGGGCTCTGACAGCCTGCTCCAGTTTAAATGTGCAAATCGCAGCCCCTCCCTGGGCCACCACTCCTCCTTTAGCGCAGACTTCTCCCCTCCAGCTAGCAGCATGCCTCTCGGAGCGCAAAAGCAGCTCAGACATCACCTCCTCCAGGAAGCCCTCTGTGATATAAACCCCAAGATGAGTTTTCATGGAAGAGAAACCGGCAGGGGCTGTTGACAAGGTCAAGGCAAGACTGTCTGGGCGTGGTATTTACGTCTCCAGGAGCTGAGTGTATACGGAGGAGTTCCCCATCCCTCACTGCTGCAGCCACAGTCTACAGATCAAAGCTGGCCCGTTGTCTGTTTTTATAAATAAAGCTTTATTGAAACTGTTGTGCGCATTGATTGATACATGCCACAAAGCCTGGAAGATCAGCTATCTGTGTGTTTACAGGAAAAGTTCTCCAACCCCTGACCTTGACCTTGACTTTGAATGCCAGCCCATGAATGATCACTCTTTCCGTTTGCTGGTGCAGAGTAAGGTTCAGAGGTGGCCACAGGCTCTCCCCGGACTACACAGCAGTGAGTCCTAGTGCGGGAGCCTGGAATCCGGGGCTCTGCTCCCTGTTAGGTCTGTGCGTCTGACCTGGACGGCTGACCTCATAGGGAGAAAGGCAGCCCAAACCCAATGTCTAGTGGACGCAGTGTGATCGTTCCGGCCTTGTTCCCCCACAGCTTCCTGGGCCAGCTCTGCAGAAGGCCGCCTCCTAGCTCTCCCTCCACATGGGGACCTCAGCTCACAGAGGCCTCGCTGCACACCGGCCCATTCTCTTCCTGCTGCCCGCTTTCCTCCAGGGAAAACAGTTCTCAGCCCTGGGCAGCCACTGTGGGAGAGTGACGTGTCCCTTCCTGGCCACCAGGCCTCCCCCAGAGCCCTAAGGAGCAGGGGGGTAGGAGGGATATGGATAAGCTCCAGGCGTGGTACCCGGCTCGGACTCAGAAAAAAGAGGAAGGCCCAGGACACACAGCCATGGGCCGGGCACATGGTCCCGTGTCCTGGCACAGAAGAGGGGACACTCAGAGGTCACTGTTGAAAGCTTAAAGGAGGGGCTGTTTCTGGATGAGTGGGTGGGGTAAAGGACACCGACTAGGGAGGCTGAGTCGCCCAGAGCCCACCCCGGGCAGGAGCAGGAGAGATACCTACGGCCGCCACCCTAGCAGCCAAGTAGGGGGGCTACCGGCAGGGACAGGACGTTGGGGATGAGCCCACTCACGCCCACTTGCAGCCTGCAGGGGACGCGGGGTGCCAGGGCCTCCCATGGCAAAGCACAACCGGGACCCCCACAGCCACCAGCGGCCCATGCCGGCACCGGCCCCCTCCGTCCGGGCCACTTTGGCTCCGGATGTCAGCAGGGGACAGGTCGTGCTGCAGCGACAGGGAGCCCAGCTCTCATGCAGCACCGTCCGGCAGCCCACGCTCATCCGCCAAGAAGAACACGGGCGCCCTGTGTTGGCCCCACACCAGCCTGCCTCCCTTCTGCTCTCCTGGCTTTGGCCAAGGCGAGGGAAGGGTGCTGGGGCCAGTGGCAGGAGAGGACAGGGGAACAGGGTGTGCAGCAGGGACGGCAGCCACCGTGGGGACCCCGGGACGCGGTGATCACCACCCGCGACGCTCGGTCCACACACTCACGGGGCCTGCTCCCCCGCCCCTCTGGTCTGCCGGAGCGCACCTCCTCGGAGAGGTCGTCCCAGCCGCACTCAGCAGGCCCAGGACACGTGGGTGCTCGCGAGCGCTCGCTGAACGGGGGAGCCCACCAGCCCCGGCTCTGCGTCCTTCCAGGAACCTACCGGCACCGCCCGCTGCCAAGCGTGCCGTGGGGTCTCGACGGTTGACTGCCTGCCGCCCAGCCGAGCCACCCAGGGCCACACAGCCGGCCACCCTGTGCCCATGGCAGGCCCGCTCCACAGGGCCACCATTCCGGGGCGGGGGGGTCTCTCTCAGAGCAGCGCCGGCTGCCAGCCCTGCTCTGTTCTCCGCAGACGGAACCGCACGCTGGAGCAGCCAGAGCTTGGGAACAAATGCCTCTAAAACACGTGCCCCGGGCCGGCCGCGGCAGAAAGCTGCTGCCACAGCCGCGTTTCTTGTCGGGGGACAGCGAGTCAGGAGACGGCCCTCCCCCCAGTGCTGTGCCCTGCCCTGCGGGGCCACCGTGGGAAGGGACACGGGGCCCTGGCCTTGAGGAGTCCGCCTCCGTGGGGCCGTCAGACCGAAGGGAGGAATGTGGGCCGAGTCAGCCGCTCGTCATTCCTTCAGGGAGCGCCTACTGCGTGCGGGCGCAGCGGGGAGCAAAGGGCCGGCCTGGCCTCCGCCCAGTGGAGCTCACTGCCCCGCGGCGAGACAGCGACCGGGCGAACACCCCGCCGGTGCCACACAACAACCGTGGCCACAAGAGCCACACAGAAGGAGCGGGCCTGTGAGTGGCTCTGGTGGGGTCTGACCCCACTGGGCAGGGATGCGAGTGGAGTGCTGCAGGGAGAGAGGCGGGGGAACAGCATGACAGCGGTGGGAACAGCACGTGCAAACGCCCCACGGCGCACGAAGCGGGTGAGCCGGGGAGCGAGGAGGGACAGGCTGGGCACTCAGGCTGCCCGCAGAGACGGGAGAAGCTCCAAGGACCGTGCAGACCCAAGCGGGGGTCATACTGTTCCTGGAACAAAGAGAGGCCACTGGAGGGTCCAGGCTTTGTCTGTCGTTTGGTTTGTGGTGTTTGGGGGAAGGGGGATGTGATCAAGTTCACCTGTGAAACGTGGGAACCGTTTGGGGGATGGCATTGACCAGGCGAGGCATGGGTGGGGAAGGAAGGGACCCCGAGGGCAACTCTGACTCCTCGGTCAGGACCTCCTGACAGAGGCATTCTGCAGAGATGAGTGTCTTGGGGGGACCCCAGGGACCCCGACCCTGGGACCCAAAAATCTGCCCCCACCCTGACTTGCAGGACAGCTCTTGGGGAGTCCTGGGGCTCGATGGAGGCACAGGAGTCTTGGCCAGACTGGGGACACGAACACTCCATCCCGACCCCTCCTGGCGCTCAGACGAGGGATCCGGGTCACAAAATGCAGGGACGCGGCTTACAGTACATTCCAGAGGGACGGTCTCCGTGAAGCTGCCTTCGAAGCCCAGAACAATCACCGGCATTTTGCCCAGGTCTGTTTGTTGGAATTTTCCGAGATGCCTGGACCTAGTGCCTTATGAAATCTGCATGAATATTCATGCAAATCACATGCAAATCACACCACCCTGATCAGCTGGAGAAAAAGCCCTGCCTCATCCTTCTCCCTCCGGGGCGGGAGCAGCACAGAAGACGCTCGGCCCAGAGAGACCTTGTCGTCCTCCCTCACCCACGCCAGGTGGGGAAACCGAGGCCAGACGGAGGCACCTGTGTTCCCGCGGCCGCCCAGCTTGTCCAGGTGGAGCTGGCGGGAAGCCCCCAGGCCGGGGCTCCCTCTTTCCTCTTGGAGAGGGAACAAAGGCTCCCCTTTGGCGGGTGCCAAGCAGGCAAAGTCTAGACTTCGTGGTGGGAGGGCGGCACTTTTGCAGAGGCTCTTAGGTGCCGCTGATAAGAAGCAGTCGTATTTGCTTTTAAACCTACTCCCGGGAGCTGACAATACCCTCCCCAAATCAAAGTTAGCTCCAAAAATGAAGCATCCGCCAGCCCCCGTGTGGATTAAATGTCACCGCAGAGGAGCAGAGGAGTACTGCGTCTCTGCCCAGGGCAGGAGGGGGCTGGGGGCTGGCCAGGGCGCCGCCCCTGCTGCTCGCAGCCATCCCAAGCCTCCCCTGCCCAGCACCTGTGCAGGGGGGCTCCTGCGCCGGGGGCTCTGTTGCCCAGACCCCCTTCCCCACAAGCGAGCACATCCCCAGCACCCTTGCTCAGATGAGGACCGTGAGGCTCGGGGACATTCAGGTCTCACGGAGAAGCACGAGCAGGCCTGAGATGGGGTCCGGGCCTCTCAGGGACACGTGCAGGGGTCCGGCGTCTGTCTCCCTTGGCTCCCGGGAAGGGGGGCCAACGGCAGGACTTGAAGTCAGACGAGGTGAGTCACCAGGCCTCAGGCTTCTCATCTGTCAGATGGGTTGGAGAGATGCTTCCCGCAGGGGCGATGGCAAGCATTCCACGATGCCCGGACCTGGGACGTTGGTACAAAGAAGAGCTTCTCAGGCAGGACCCCGACCGTGTCCCTGTAGGGCCGCCAGCCCTCTTGCAGGTGAGAAAACGAGGTCAGCAAAGCCCGGGGCACCTCCTTCCACACCCTCCACCTGGCCTCCAGGCACTTCTGGGGACAGAGACTGAGGCCAGGCCAAGACCCGAACAGGGAGCCGCGAGCTGAGTTCTGCCGCCTCCCCCCACCCACCTCCCGCAGCAGCCTGGGGGTCCTGCCAGATCCAGTCCCATCCCACCACCCCTCACCCAAGGCACCCACCAGGCTGGCCTTCCCTCCACGGTCACCAACACCCCTGGGGCCCGTCCTGTAGTGGCCGCGGGGTCTGTCTGCCGGCAGACACACACTGAGCCTGGGGGGCCCTCTCTCCCTCACCTTACAGAGCTCATCCCTGTGGGTGCCTGGACATGGTGCTGTCCTCGGCATGTGGCCACAGAGGCCCCCTCCCAAGCCTGCCCCTCCCTACACTGGCAGCACCGGCCGCAAGCTGGAGTCTCCTAATGACCAGCCTGGCACACGGCAGCCCCCACCTCCCGGAGGCAGCGAGGCCCCTGTGGCCACCCACGGGCTGTAACGTGCCAGCCCCTTCCACCATCCTCCCGTGGCTGTGGCTGCCCAGCGTGGCCGTGGCGGGACTGGCCCGCTCCTGCTAGGAGCAGTGCTAAGGCCTCCCTGGTCCTGATCATTCACGGTGGGCTGCGTCCCCAGGGCGCCCGAGAGGGGAGGGCACCCTAAAGGCAGCAAGGCTTCCTGGGTGGAAAGAAAAGGAGTCAGATTTATAGCGCGTGGAGAGACCCCAGAGCAGGAGACGGACGGGAGGTGCAAGCCGGGTAGACTGAGCCAAAGAGACTGATGGTGTCCATAGGGAGAGGGCAGCGGCCGCCAGGCCCCAAGTGGCCGGCAGGTGAAGGAGGGAGACGGGATCCGGGGACACCGGCCTCGAGCAGACGCGACAAACACACACAGAACTGGGCTGGGAATGCCGTGCTCGGGCACCGGGCGGGAGGCCGGAGAAGGATGAGAACAAGCACCGTGGGCGCCTGGGGTCCAACACGGGGCCACACTGTCACAAGAGAAGGGCCATGGCCCCGTTCCGCAGACCAGGAAACTGAGGCTCGGAAAGGTGGGGGCAGGAGCGGGATGCAAGCCCACGTCCCCGGGCCCCTCGGCTGGCTCGAGGGTCAGCCGGCAGCTGCAGGACTCATCCCAATCCCGTCATCCTGGACTGGCGGCCATGAAGGTGAAGGGCCACTTCCCAACGGTCCTGAGACACTCCCGTGTTGCCAGGACGCAGTGATGGGGAGTGGGCGTGGCTCACCGTCACCGTGAGTAGCTGGGGAGGGCAGGAGCTCACCCGCACCTTCCCGCCGGCTGGACAGGGCTGCGGCACCCCAGAGCAGGGGGAGGGGCCGGCAGCCGGAGGACAGCCCAGTCCCAGACTGAGCACTCTGGCTCCTCCGTGCGTGGCTCCAGGGACCTGGACGTGGGTCCCGGCCGTTCACCCACAGCCCGGCCCCTGAGAGTCTCCTGGAGATTCAGGCAGAGGGGGACACCTTCTGGGACAAGCTCTGACGGTGGGCATCTGGGAGAGAAGACGGCCACGGCCTCCCTGCACCCGCTCGTCCAGCCCCTTGCTGGCCCCTGGCACCGCCACTATGTCACCTCCCAGGTCCCTGCTCCGAGCCCTGGAGCCAGAGGGAACCTGAATGGGGAGGGCCGTGGACTCCGGACGAGCGCCATGGTGCAGAGACTGTA
Source organism: Meles meles (assembly GCF_922984935.1). Lineage (NCBI taxonomy): Eukaryota > Metazoa > Chordata > Mammalia > Carnivora > Mustelidae > Meles > Meles meles. The sequence continues at coordinate 2,364,211 of NC_060066.1, forward strand.
TCTCACGCGGCCCCCAAGGGGGCACGCACACCACCGGGTCTGCGGGAAAGCCCACGAATGCTCTCGCGGGCAGAGACGGAAGCCGTGGGGGTGCGCGCACCTCCAAACCCGGGTCTGCCGGCAGCACAGTCCGGATTCACACTGCGGACACAGGGCCGTGGACTGGCCGGCTTTGCAGCCGAGGAAACAGAGGGAGCAGAGCCCCGCCTGCCCGATGTCCGCGTTCCTGCCACAGAACCTGGGGGTTTCTCGTGGGCCGGCTGCCGGCAGGTGCTGGGGCTGAGTGACGGCCGAGGCACACCCTGCCCTCAAGGGCCCACCGCCGGACAGTGGAGACCACCCGGAAAGGCCTTACTTAACACAGCGGCCCCCCCGGGCCAGGATGCCCGTCCACACGGCCACGCCTGCAGCCCAAAACACAAACCACTAACAGGATTCAAAGCCATGTTACAGCAGGGCCGTGAACCAACTCGTTTCTGGGAAGGGAACCAAACCGCTCAGGCATCCGTAGGGCTGGTCGGTGGCCCGAGCTTTGAGAAGCATGACGCCAGGAACCGCCAAGACGGTGAGTTGCTCTGTTCCGGTCAGAAGCTTCTGTTTCCCTGACCTGGACACCGACGTCCAAGAGGGCAAGGTCATACCGAGGTCATGCAGACTTGGCGGGGAAGCCTGAGAATGGGGCGCAGCGGGAAGGCCCGCGGAAAGGCTTCGGATCCTGAGGGATGCCGGCGCCCCTGGCCCCACGGCCGACTCAAACACGGGGTAGCAAAGCGAGGCGGGCGCAGCCACCGTTGGAACGGGGCACAGAGCTCCGAGTGGACTCGGGGAAGGGCCAGTGAGCCCGGGCCGGGAGGGCGGACACCGGAGGCAGGCTCTGGTCTTCAGGGTAAGAACCAGCATCTGGCTCTGCCGACAGCGGTGCGTGCCCCCAACCACCCGCACCCGAGAGCTAGAGGACCCCCGGCAGCTGGGTGGTGTCCCCAGGGGCCCTACTGGAGAATGGGTGAAGGCAAGGTGGCCCGGAGCACCTGACCCTGCACCCTCCTCCCCAGCAGGGCCGCAGGGTGGGGCCCTGGAAACCCGGGTATTAGCGTCCTCTGGACGCCCTCCAGTGAGATCCGACACAATGACGGGCTCGCCGGCGGATCGGAGAGGGACCTGCCCCACCTGCAAGGCGCCTGCCCTATTTGGCGCATCTGAGGAGTCCTCCAGCGGGGGCCCTGGGGGCTCGGGGTTTTCAGGGCTCCTCCCAGAATCCCCCAACCTCAGAACCCCCTTGCTCCCCATCAGGCCCTAGCTGGGACGTGGGGACCCACAGCCAGAGAAGCCCGCCTTCTCCAACGTTCCACCAGCTTCCAACGAGGTCCTGGGCTCCTCGCCAAGCTGGCTCTGCCCCACGGCAGGAAGTGGGCTTCTCTTCACCAGCTTCCAAGGAGGCCGCGACCTTCTCCGGGCCCTGGAACTCACTGATTAACAGACCCAGGCCGTCACTGCCTCCGCACCAGCCGCCCCTCCCTGCACCTCCCAGCACCTACTCACCCCACAGGCCGACCCCAGCCTTCGGTGACCATCACCACCAGACCTGCCCCCGCCATCCCTAGGCAGTACCGCCCCCTACACTGCCCCCTACCCCCAGCCCACTCCCTCGAGCCACGCCTGGCCCCGTGCCCTAGGTCTGGTTGCCTGGCCGGGAGTTCCCGTGTGGCCTGGTCTCCTGGGAGAAGGAGCACAAAGGCAGTCAGATCCCATGGGAGCCCGAGCACGTACAGGGTTCCCGTGTGGGTCTCCTCTTGACACAGAGACTGGCCTCCGTCTCCCGTGTCCATCAGTCAGCGGGGAAGGTGAGGACACCATGGAGGGGAGAATGGGGGCTGTTGGCAGCAGCATGCACTGCCGGGCAGGGTCCCCAGGGCCGGGAGGGGCGCCCACCATGCTGAGGGGACAGGCCAGCAGGCGAGCAGGGAAGCCATGTCACCTCAGCCCCAGAGGAACTGGTCACACCATCCCGTACAGCTCCGTGTCCGGCACGGGCCTCCCCGCTGCCCACCTCCGAACGGAAATGAAGACAACTCAAAATGGGGATCGTGCAAAGGTCTGAGGGGAGACAAGCCCCTGGTTTTGTGGACAAAAACCTCAGGACACAAAGCAAAGGTTCTAGGAAAATCCTTCAGGGGACATCAGACTAGGACTCCCAGCTGGGCCCAAGGCCTGGGGCCCAGCCAGGAGGCTGCCTCAGGAGAGGGGACAGGAAGGAGGGAGAGCCCCGGCCGGGCAGAGGAGGACCAGCCCCAGCCCAGCCGGGAGCCCGTGGTGGGCGAGGGGGTGGGACACGCAGCCGTGCCCGGGAGCCACAGGGGAAGGGCCTGAGCGTCTGCACACCTCAGCGGCTTAGACAACCCGTACCGTCTGCCCCCAACCGTGGGAGTCCCGGGGTCACCCGGCCCCTCCCCCAGCTTAGTCAGGGAACCGAGCCTGTAGGTTTTTAATCCCTTCTGAGTGGGACAAGCTAGCAGGTCCCCAGGCCCAGAAGGCTGCGGGGGGGCGGGGGGGAGCGCACAGCAAGGTGTCAGAGCCGGAGACACAGGAGGCACCGAGACGCGCGCTCCCCAGGAGTGCAGAACCCCACTCTGCCCGGAGGCTTCGCCATGCCCCCCAGGACTGCGATCTGCCCCCAACACCTGCCTTCCTTTCCCTCCTCTCCAGCTTCCAGATGCTTCCCCGCAGGTCCTGGATGAGAACCCTGGAGTGGTAAGCCGGCCTGCAGAGTCCAAACAGAGGCCGAGATGCCCAGAACAGAGTCACTGCACACGGTGACTACGGCCTTGGCCCTGAGTCATGGAGTCACGAAACGGGCCCAGAGCCAGAGGGCTGGGGGGGGACCCCAGCATAGCTGGTCCAAACCCCTCAAGTGTGGAGGAGGAGGCATGAAAGTGGTCGGAGGGCTGAGTCTGGGGATTGCAGAGGGCGAATCGGGCCCACAATGAGCTATGCTCAACCCAATCCAACAGGCACCCCCAGAGCACCTCCCGGGTCTCAGAAGGAAAGAGCGGGGAAGGCAGGGCCTGCATCGGGACAGCTGGGGCCCATCCAGGGGCTGGGGGACCTGCAAGGCCGGGAGGGTGCAGGAAGCTGAGGCATCCGGGCCGATGTTAGGGGGTCACTGCAGGAGCCGGGGCCCAGAGCCTCTGTGAACAGGTGCAGGAATTGGCTGGACAAACGGACGGACGGATGGCTACCGGCTCACTGAGAGCCATCCCCCTCTGCGTCCCCAGCATGGAGCGTCGCCAGCACTTGCCGGGTATCTGGTGAGGAACAGTGACAGCCAGCGCTTTGCACGGATGGGAAATACACGAAGCATCACATGGACCTCACGAACCACGTTACCATGAGCAGCTCAGCGGCTTTCCGGCAGTCACGGCGCCATGCAACCTCCACCGCAACCTAGCTCCGGAACATCACACCCGAAAGGCGTCCCGGACCACTCCGTGGTCCCCCCCAACTGCTGCCCCCACCCCGGCAACCACCAGTCTGCGTCCCGCCCTACCAGGTTGCCTGTTCCAGGCAGGGGGTGTTCCAGAGAAGGCGCTGGGGTGAGCACAGCCCCAGAACCTCCTACCTCGTGCCGTGACCGCAGAAAGTCCCTTCCAAATCTCGCCTTCTCTGGACCTGCCTTTGTTGTTTCTTTTCTCTCTCTCTTCTTTGCAAGATAAGATCAAGGGGAAGTGTTGGAAGCAAAACACATTTTTCTTCCGGGGCAGACTCTACACGGAAGGGCTCAGCAGTGAGTCCGTATCTGGGATGTCTAGTTAGTGTCACTAGGGGTACGAAGGTGGCCCTGGTCCCTGGAGTAGCCAGGCTCCTTCCCCCTACTGTCCCTACCCCAAACCCCCGCCCCACTGCACCTATATCTACGGCTATCCCCAAGTCTGCCTGCCTCTCTCTATATCTCTGTCTGTCTCTGTATCTACTCCTGTCCCCGCATCCACCTGTCTGTCTCTCTGTGTCTCTCTGTCTCTTTGCCTCTGTCTCAGCCCCTTGCCCCTTGCCCTCCTCCCACTCTGGCTCAGGCCCCAACCACCAGCCCCCAAGGACACAGCTCCCCCCGCCCAGCTCCCTCTCCCACTTCTCATTCCCCACCTTCTGTCCCCAGGAGCAGCCTCCTGGGCTCTGGGCTTCTGGTGAGGACAAGCCTGTGCTTTTCTCCCTGGAGCGGAACACGCTGCTCCAATTCCAAGATGACCATGAAGAAGGCGCCGCACCAAGACCTCACCCAGCAGCTTCCCATAAAGGCGACCTCGACACACAGGAGTGCGTGGACTCCTGGGTAGCCCCTGCCTGGTGATATGACCCTCCCTGAGTGGAGAAGGCAAGCTCCAGGGACTCGCCAGAGTCCACGGGGTTTCCGGGTCCCTGGGAAGTGCTAGGCCTGACCCTTGCACTTGACAAAGGAGAAACTGAGGCCCAAGAAGGGGTTGGGGTACCTCTCCCAGGACGGCCGAGGAAGCCAAGGCAATGATCAGGCTGGAACGGGGTCCCCATCCCAGTGGCTCCCTGGGGCCTCTGACCCCGAGACACGCAGCCCCTGCGCCTGGACCTGTACCAGGGGATCTGTGCCATGAGCGGCCATGAGCCACCCTGACACCTGTGGCCGGGGAATGTTGGGCCCTTATTCCTCAAAAAATAAATTAAAAGGACTTTATGACTCTGTTGATAAATAAAAACAAAGATATGCATATTAAAACTAAATGTTTTCTTGGACCTAAAATTTTACTTTTTCTTCCTATTTCAAAGGAAATTAAAAGCTGTCTATGGGCCCTTCAACAGCGTGGGGGCCCAGGCGTCATGCCTGATGCGGAGTTGGTCCTGCTAGGCCTGAGACCACGTGTCCGGAGCCCAGCAGTGCACACAGTCGCCACCGCCGCCCCAGTCTGGGCCTTGATGTCTCTGCGCGGGACGCGAGCAGAAAGTCCCTTCCAGCTGGCGGAGGTTTCTGCTGCCCCAAAAAGCAGGAAACTGGGACTCCGGACCATCTCCCTTTCAGAGGTCATGGCAATCCTGGCCCCACACGCGGCTCCGGGGAGGGCCCTCAACCCCTGCGTCCTGGGGCTGCTTCCTCTTCTGCCTATCCTCACGTCAGTGACACCTGCTGCTCGCCTTCCCCCCTGCAACACAGAATCCCCCTTAGTTAGGCACGTCCTCTGGCCTGATGGGCCCTTACAGGTGCTGGGCCCTCAGGGCCGGGCCAAGCCCCCATCCTCTCCCCACACTGCCCTCGGGCTAGGCCCCACAGGAACTCTTGGAGCCTCTTGCTCATTTCAGACCCTGAGAACTTCAGAAACAGAGGTGCTGGAGCCTGGAAGGGGGCGCCCGGTGGAGGGGAAACTGAGCCAGATCTGGGACAGTCCGCAGCTTCGGGTAGGCAGAGGGAGAAGCACTGTCCGGAAAAAGATCACCGTATTTCTTTTGGGATCTCTCTCCTTCTCTGGAGTCCCCTGACTGAAGCCAGTAGGAGCACCAAATCCTCTGGGCCATGGTCACTTGTTCAGGGGTGGGCCCATGTCCCAGCTGGTCAGATAGAGACAATCCTGGATACTCTCTACTTGCCATGAACATCAATCTGGGCGGAATCAGGCTGGGGGCTCCTGGCGTTCATCCTGCTTGCTTGGGATCCTAAGGATGAACCCAACCCAGAGAGATTAGAGAAGCAGAGATGGAGGGCCGCAGATACTGTTTGTGCACCTGGATCAAGCTAGAACTGAAGCCTCCTTCTCCTTCCTCTAGGCACCAGGACCCTATGTCAAGTAGCTTCTGCACACGGGTCCACCGTGCACTGGGCCGTCTTGCCATGGGGACCAGAGGCCCCCTCAGCTCTGGCACGGTCGGGGCACACTCTAAGATTTCATGTGTGTGGTGCCCAGAGTGTCTGGGCAGCAGAGCAGAAGAGGGAGCTGCAGCTGCCCAGAGACCAGAATGCCCACAGCCACTGCAGAAACCTCTCCAGGAGCTCAAGACAGCGACAGAGCCTGGGAGAGGAGAGGGAGCCCGAGCAAGGAAAGGTGCCCTACAAAGGTTCTCCCCGTCTTCCCGGGCCCTTGGCCCTTCCTGCTCGCCCTGCCCTCTGCACGCACTGCTTCTCCTCACCACGCTGCGTGTTCTTTGCTTCCCTCCGGCCTCAGCTTCCACACCACTGATCCTCCTCCAGGAAGCCCTCTAGGATTGTCGTGAATGGATGGCAAACAGACTTCCCGGACTTCGAGCACGGACTGATGCGGTGCACACTGCGCATTAACTGTGGTGGAATGCCACCTCGTCCCTGTGGCTAGACTGTGAGCTCGCGGTCAAGTGTGGGGAGAAAGGACCAAGATTCAGCCTGTGACCAGGGTCAGGCCTCCAGATGTGAGGGGGATCGGGGCTCAGTTTCCACAGTCCCCGCCTAGTGGGAGAAATTTTACCAAACTAGAAGATAATTTGGGGTCAGCAGGACTTCTGATTCTCCCATTCATTCTGTGCCCGCAGAGGCCTGACCCAGCCCTGCCTCCAGGTCCTCCTGGCCCTCAGCGACCTCGCCTCCCCGGTCCCCTGCCCAGCTGGCACACATCACCCCAGCCATTGCACACTGCAAGCTCGGACCCATTTTCTCTCCTTCCTGGGAGCTGAGCTCAAATAATCTGTAAGACCCTCATACAAGTCACCACGACCTCACAGGGCCCTGAGCCATGTCTGGAGCAGCTCCTCGCAGGGGAAGAAAAGGGGTCCTGTGAGCAGCAGCTGCCAAGGTGCTGGCCCGGGATCAACTCCCTCACAGCCCCGACCTCTCTGTGTCCCCATCCTCAGAAGGGGGCTGACCGAGGATCTGAGGAGATCTGGGCTGGCTCCTCTCCTTGGGGGAAAGGGGTATCTGACCCAGCCCCATCTGGGGGTTCCTGTCTCCAGCCCGGCCCTCCCTTCAGGGCTCCAGACCCTGACATCCCCTCTCCTGGTGGCCTTGAGGGCACCCCAGACTCAGTCTGTCCCTGGCCACCCTCGCTGCCAGGCTGGGCTATGCGGGGTCTCCCAGGAGTGGGGTGGGAAGAGCTCCGGCTCGGAGCCAAGCGGGCCCAGGTCCAAACACAGCTCTCCCACTCTCCCCGCTGGGTGACTTCGGGCTTGGGGGAGCGTTCTCCGTGACAGCGACGAGTATCTGGGGAGACGCTGGGCACATAGGAGGCTCTTAAGGGATACCGGTGGCATTTGCAGCTGCTGGGGCACTCAGTGACCCTTAGTGGCTGTGCCCCAGGCCAGAAGACCGGCATCTTCCTGGCTTCTGGCCTGTGGGTCCCGGCTCACCTCTTTCCACTTCCAGCCTGAATCTGGGTCACACCCACGGCCTTGCCTGCTGAGGCCTCCTGCCCGGGCAATGCCCAGCTCCCCAGGGTCTGTCCAGCCCCTGCCTGCCCTTCAGACCTCCTCCAAGCAGCTGGTCACTTCCCTTCCTATAGAATCTGGCCAAGTTTCTCTGGCTGTACCAACGCAGACCCGGGTGTGGGATCAGCAGAACGGCCCCTGGTTGCCTCAGACACTGAAGAGATACTCCCTCCAGAAGCAAAGGGAGGCCACTGTCCCGTGAAGGGACTCTTGGCAGCAGAGGGTGATCATCCCTGTGCAAACACTCTAGGAACACACAGAAGGCAGAAATCACCTTCCCCTGGAGGTCCCGGTGGGCTCCCTGGAGGAGGTGGCCTAGGGATGGATGAGGAGCAATGAGGGGCCAGGAGAGACGTCAGAGAGGTCACAGGTGAGCCACAGAACCACAGGAGGGAGGTGTCACCACATCTGGGGTTAGGAGCCACCCCTCCCAGCGCTGCCAAGGTGAACCGGCTCTTGGCCGTGATCCACCTGTCCCTGCTCAGCTCAGCCCTCCTCTGGCCACCTTCCACACCCCACCCCACCCCACATCACCATCTCTGCTCAAAAGCCACCTTCTCTGAGAGGCCCACCCTGACTGCCCAGCCAGAGAGCAGAGCCGTGTCAGGACCTGCTCTCTGTTCTTGACGCTCGTCCCTGGGGCACCCCGCCTGTATCTCACAGGGTTTGGGAGTGGGGATCCGCACGCCAGCTCCAGCACGACCCTGAGCAGGGACCTGCCCTCATGGTGCCCCCCTCTTCGTGCGTGAGGTGGGGTGCTGCAGGCTCGTGGAGAGAGGGATCCCCGGACCGAAGGGGAAAGCCCTGGCCAAGCGCTGGCACCAGCCTGGGCTGGGGGACAGAGGAGAACGTGCTCCCTCCTGCTCCAGGAGCAGGTGTCGCTGCAGGCACTCCCGCCATCCGCCGCTGAAGCCCAGCGCCTGCAACAGTCACTGGCTCCCGGAAGTTCCCAGGCAGGAACCATTCCTTGAATGAATGAACAAAACCCAGCTCTCGGAATCCCAAGAGAGCGAGGTGTCCTCTCGCCAAGAAAGGTTCCAGTTCCAGCCTGCAGGATGGGGGAGGGGCAGGGGCGCCGCAGCCTTCTCCACCCCAGGGGGAGGTCCCGGGCTCCTGTGGCAGGTGGGGCGCAGTGACCTGGGGCCTTCTGAGCAGCACCTTCATCAGCCATGGTCCCCAGACCCTCGGGGGCAGCAGGCTAAGACCCGTGTCCCCCCTCCCCGCACACCATCCAAACAGCCCCAGAAGCGTTTGGACAGGGCCTGGCATCCCAAGCCGTCCATGCACCCTGGAAAAGCCACTCCCTCCCCGACATGCAGCCTGGCGTGCCTTCCCAACGGGACCTCAAGCTGTTTGATACGACGTCTGCTAAAAAGTAATCGTGCCCTAATTTATTCAACTTGTCAGTTTCCATCTGCCACCCACAGCTCCAAGCAAGTGAGTGTCGGGGTTTTTGGAAGTGAGAGCAGAGCCTTCTCTCGCCCTGGGGCTGTTTCCTGGAGGGAGCCCAAAATGATCGTTCTCCTCCAAGGGAAGCACTGCCCGGGCAGGCAGCCAGGACGGGTGATGGGGGAAGGACACAGTCGGCCAGGCAGGACCGCCTGGATCGTGAGGGGCAGAAGGGTGCTGGGGGGAGCCCGGAGAGTCGCCAGGTCAGCCCCTCCCCCAACAAATGGAGAAGCTGGAGCAGAGTGCTCGCAAGCCAGGAGCGGCTCCACTCGGGGACGAGGGTCCTGCTCTGACAGCCACGTGGCGGTTGTCCCCAGAGACCCGACTCCGAGTCCCAGCGACACGGCCGGCAGGGCTGGCACCTTCGCAAGCCCCGTCGTCACCCTGGGGTGACTTCCTTGGTGAAGTGCGCCGTAAGGGTGCCCCCCCCCACGCTAGCGAAGACCGGGGCCACGGGGGAAACGAGGTGCCCGGGCCCTGGGCACAGCAGGTGCCTTCGAAGCACGTAGCTTCATCGGGGATGGCTGTTAGTCACTCAAACATCTGTCTGACAGCTGGGCGTGACGGCTGGGCCCCGACTCCTCCAAGGGACGGCAGCCTCCCATAGTGGGTCCCTGGGCCTGGACCCCCACGGGCTGATTCCAGCTGGGAAGCAAAGCCCCAGCTGCCCCCCAGGACGTCTGCGAGTCCCGGAAATGCTGCCAGCAGGGGGCTGTGCTCCGATGCCTGAGACAGAGGGGAGGCCCCATGGTCCTTCCAGGAGACAAAGGCTGGGGAGTTGGCAAAGGCCAGGAGCCTCTCAGCCGGAACGCCCACCTCTGACCCCCTAACCGGAGCCGCCTCCAGGACGCCTTCCCGACTGCACGCTGACTTTCAGTGCCCGGCGTCTCTTCCCCTCCAGACTCGTCAGCGCACCTGCCCCTCGTTCAGTTCCTCCTCTGGCGGGCATTTGAAGGTTCACGAAGCTGGTTTTGCCCCAGACTGCTCACTGTGCCCTGGACGCCCATCCATTCTCTTCCTGACACACTTCCGCTCCCCCTGCACCCATCTCCGAGGGCACCTTCTCGGGGAAGCGGGGGAGCACGCCCCTCAGGGCTCCGCGAGCGCCTGGGGCATCTCCCACCACAGGTCATCCGCTGTGGGCTGGGACGGCCCTTGGAGGCTCCTCTTTCCTTCCAGGACTGGTTCTCTCCAGGACAGGGCTCTCCCCTACACACCACCTCCTGTTGCCCAGCCTAGCACACAAGAGGTGCCTACTAAATGCTCACTCTATGAAGGAAGGAAGGACTGGGCCCCCGCAGCTTCTTGTGGCTGCCTCCCTGAGCCGGATCAGTGCCCAGAGTTTGGAAACTGCCCCCAAGAGGTGAAGCACGGCCCCCCTCACCGTGGAGAGCAGCCGTCGCCCAACTTCCTCTCCTCACTGCACCCCGCCTGGTCATTCCCAGCTCCTTAATGCTCAGACTGTAAATAACCCGGATCCCCGGAACAGAGCTGGGGGCAGGGCACAGGGCTCTGGAAGAAGCAGGTGCCCCAGGGACCTGCAGCCATCCCTCCCCCGTGTTTAAGAAACACCCCTGAGCGTGAGGAGCCTGGAGGTTTTCTCCAGCAGACCCCCAGCTCGGGCGGCCCCTGTGTTCATAGCCGGGGACTAGAGCAGCAACCTGCCACACTGTCCCCCGTCTTTGTGCATGGAGGGCTCAGCCCTGCCCGGAGGCAGGCTAAGGGCAGGGGGAGGCCCGCAGTGTGGATGATCCACGGTGAGTGCACGGAGGGCCCGGAATCCACCTCTTGCAACTGCGGGACCTGTGACCTCTCCTATCGTCTCAGGGCCGTATCTCCATCTGCAGAGGGGAAGAGACACCAGTCCCTGCTCCTGCCAAGGTCTCCGGAGCACTCACTGAACAGCAGCGAGCTCTGGGCACATGCCCTCTGCTGCCGAGGGCCACCTTCTGCCCACCCAGCCTCCTGGAAGGCGTCTCCAGGCCCGCTGGCAGCCGTGGGGGCCAGCGGGGGTCCTAGGACCAGCTCCTCCATCCCCACACTCCGTGAGAGACTCTGGTGTCCTAGGGCTAAGCCAGGTACATCCGAGGGGTGGCTCAGACAGAGACACCTGCTCCCATGCTCGGGACCAGGACTGTTAAAAGGGCAGTGAAGTTTAATACCCAGAAAATGGGTTTTAAATTGATTAAAGTTTATGGCCAGTGCTGGCTCCACAGTCATCCCACCGCTGCTTCCCTCCCCCTCCCCACCGCGCCCCGTGCCCCGCAGGCTGGCTTTCCTCTGAGCCTCAGCACTGGCGCCCATCACCCATGTGTCCCTCGAGTCCGTAAAAGCAAGGTCAGGAGGTCAGCGTGGTTGCAGACAGCAGGTCATTGGCTCCTGGAGGAGATGGTCCCCCTGACCCACTGCTGGGGAGCGCGTGCAGGCCCTGTCTGGAACACGCCCAGCCTTTCCAGGAAGAGCCCTGAGCCTCCTCTGACGCATCTCTGGCCCACTGACCCCAGCTGTGAGCTCGGACCTGGCTCCCTGGAAGGAAGTGGAGGTCCTGGGAGCTATGGATGCTGTGCAGGCCCCCCCACCCCGGCAGGGGATCGTGGGCCGGACAGGGGAGTCCGCACTTTGTAGCCCCTAGGAAGCAGGCCAGCAGGGGATATGCTCCTAGCAGGGAAGAGGGGAGGAAGGTCGTGTAAGTGCTTCCAAGAAGGCTGAAGGGTTGGGAGGGGGAAGGCAGGGGAGCTGCTTCCAGACCAGACAGGAGTGTCTGTGTGTGGTCTGGAGAGGGAGGTGGACAGGCTGAGAGGCCCTGAGCAGGGGAGCAAAGGGACCCAACGGAGGACGTGAGTGTGCACAGGGTGGGGGGGGAGACCTGAGAGATGCCAGGGGGCTTCTGTCAGGAAGGAGGTATCTGGGGCTGGGCTGCCTAGGCTGGCAGGTGGGGGTTTGGGCAGGACACAGGCCTGGTGAGCTCTCCAAGGAGTAGGCAGAGCAAGGATTTGGCATCCTTTCCAGGCTCTCGGAGTTGAACTCCTGACTTAAGAGAGGAGCGCCAACGGAGGGAGGAGCCTGATGGGGGAGGAGCCTGGCGGGGGAGGAGCCTGACGGAGGGAGGAGCCTGACGGAGGGAGGAGCGCTGGCGGAGGGAGGAGCCTGACGGAGGGAGGAGCCTGACAGGGGGAGGAGCCTGACAGAGGGAGGAGTGCTGGCGGAGGGAGGAGTGCTGGCGGAGGGAGGAGCCTGACGGAGGGGGGAGCCTGGCGGAGGGCAGAGGCCCAGGACAGCAACCTCCGCGGAGGAGCTGGAGCAAGAGTGGGCGGCAGGGGCCGCGGGGGCGCGTCCTTCCCTGGAGCTGGGCTGCAGTCCCACTCTGCCCTTGGCTGCAGGACCCAGGGCACTGGCCCGGCCTCTGAGCCCCAGCATCTGCTCCGTGAGAATGGACTAAGAAGGGACCATTCCAAGGACTAGGGGAAACGTCCGTGGGGAAACCCCATCCCTTCTGGGGTCTCTCCGACCCAGCAACACTGCCCAGGTCAGCCCCTGGGTCCCAGGCAGGGGCTTCTCCCCTGGACACTAGGTCACCTCTCCCTGCTCTGCGTCTGGCCAGCGGGCTCCAGGCTGTCCCGCCCAGCTGGGCCCCTCCACCGTCCTTGAGGACTCGGGGCCTTGGAAGCCTTCCCTCTTCTTGTGTCTGTTCCGCCTGAGCATTTTCTGTGGCTTGGGGCCTCGCTGCCTCCTGCCGGGGGCCTCCCGGTCCCATGGCATAACAACGTGGCTGTCAGTGCAGGACAGGGAGCGTGACCTTGGGACAGTCAGGCAGCCCCTCTGAGCAGCGGCTTCATAAACCAGTGGAGGAGCACCCCGCCCTCCCCAGGCAGCAGCCTCGAATTCTGGCCTCACAAACACAAGCCCCAGGAGATGCTGCTGAAGAAGATTCTAGGTCAAATAGATGTTAGGACACGCTGCCTGCAGTCTCCTCTCTCGCAGAGACACAGGGATATAAGCATCAGAACAGCAGGAGAGACACCAGGTCAAACACCTCGGATCCAAGGACACCTAGATGTCCCCGAGAAACCACACGGCGCCCAGGGGCCTCCCGGGGTCCCAGCACAGAAGGAGTCCCCCGATCCCTGACCTGGCCCTGGCTGAAGGGCCCCAGATCCCAGGCTCTGGCACAGAGCTATATTGTTGGACCCCACAAAAGGAGCCCCCGCTGAGTGGGTTGCAAGTCTCAGAGAAAATCCCTTCACACCCCGTGTCCCACCTAGGCCTCGTCAGCGGGGGAGGGAACACCTGGGGTGGGAGGCCTGGCCCAAGGCCATGCAGCCAAGCGTGGAGTTTGCTGTCCCCTCCTTGGGTGCGTCCCAGCATCTGCCCTGCGTTCCCCGGCTCCCTCCTTTGCCCGCCCCTCCTCAGATCGGCTTTCTGACACACAGTCATGACCGCCCAGAACTTCCTCCTCATGACCTTCTGCCCCCTCGCTGACCCTGCCATCCTCTGGGACATGAATGACTCCTCAGCTGGAGTCCCCAGCCCCAAGGATCTCCAGGGAGGAATCATTCTTCCCAGAGGTGACTCAGAGAGCACGCGGTCCCCGAGCCTCTGCCCAGGACAGAGAGAGAATTACAGCCCCCGTTTTACGAGGGCACATAAACGTCCCGCGTGTTTGATGCTCCCTGCTACCGTCACGCCGTCGTTAAGAGGAAAGGCCGTATTTCTCCCCATCTTCCCACAGGCCCCACTCAGGGCTGAGCCTGGCGGGGTCATCCATCTATACAGGCCTGCCTTCCGAGGCCTGTGCCTCCCAACCAGCTGCTCAGAGCCCAGCCCGGCCGTGCCGTGACCCCCTTCCTGCCCAGACCACCAGATCACCACTATTAAGGACAGCAGGCAGAAGGTGGGTTGTTTGCAAGGTGAAACTCCGCTCAGGGGAAAGCCTGGGGGCCTGCAGTGTGGAGGACACCAAGGCTCTGAGGCCATAGGGCACACAGCCGGGTGTGCCAGAGGGATGTTACCTACGTCGTGCGGTTGCTGGGTCATTTGGGGGAGCCCGAGCATAAGACCCCACTTTACAGCCACTGAGGCTAAGAGAGACCAAGTGCAGGCCCAGACAGCCCCACTGGCAGGTTCACAGCTAGACTGTCAGCTGGGCTGATCGGACCCTCACGAGCAGGGGGCTGGCCAGGTTCAGGGAGGGGCCACCTCGGACGCACAAGACCTGGCATCTTGAAGGCTCTAACAGGAGTAGGGCAGAGCTCAGAAGGGCCCACCTAGAGATGAAAGGCTAGACACATGTCCTCCCACTCCCACCCCCAAAGGTGGGGCCCTGCTCTGGGGCGCGAATGATCCCATCCTCCTGGCTGCCTCCGCACAGGCTGCGTGTCCTACGGCCTCCAGAACAGCCAGACAGAGAAGCTGAGACACCGCGGGAGCCTCGGGCATGCACAGGCCAGGGCAGATCTCCCTTTGCTTGTCCCTCCACAGACACTGCCCAGGAGGACCCTGAGCCGGGTTCTCCCCACCACCTTCAGCCCCCACACTTGCCCTGTCCAGCATCCCTGCTCAAGGGAGCCCTTGCTGGATGTGGGTGCTCGCTCCTCCCAGTGGTCATCGGACAAGCAGCTGGCTGCCTGGCATCTCTACATCTGGGAAGCCCCCATGAGCTGCCTGCCCACCGGGTCCCTGGTCCCTGGCTGCTTCCCCTGGCATCCTGTCCCCTTTCTGGGGCTGCCAGGCTCCTGACTGACAGCAGGTCCCCGGCACTTGTGATGCTGTCCATGGTGCTGACTGGCCAATGGTGCGGTCTCCCCCCCCACCACATAGGCCCCTGGGCCCATCCTCTCACAGCCACCAGGTGTCAGGGGCAGTGGCTTCCACAATCACCCCCAGGCATTCTAGAAACAGAGCTTGGCAGCAGCCATCCTCAAAATCCCTGAAGTGATCCTCTTTACGGGGCCAGAACACAGGAGGGCTGCCCAGGCAGGCTCTCATCCCCCTCTCCAGGGTGTGTGCTGAGCAGAGCTGCCCACCACGGAGGCATGTCAGTGACAGATCAACGCCCTCGGAGGTTGTGGAAGAGCCTGGGTGATGTCAGGCAGCCTTGCTCTGCTGCAAAAATGCAGAGCTCGTGTCCCTTCCCGAAGGGGAGGCTGTGGCCACAGCTCTTAGGAGAAGGAGCACTGCGAACTTTGGGTTCAGAGTAAACACCAGGAGCCCTTTATACATGTTCATGATCTAATTGTAAACTCACAACAAGAGAGATTGCCTGGTTTGCAGATGGGGAAACTGAGGCTCACGGAGTTACCTGAGGTCACACAGTGGGGAGTGCAGGAGCTGGGGCTTGAATCCAGGCAGCCAGGCTTGAGGGCCCACGTTCCCATCACACAGATGACCCAGCAGATCTGGGACCCCGTCAACCAGCAGCACCCAGCACCCCCGACAGAGCAGAGCTGAAGGGACTCGCAAAGACGCATGCCATGGCTCGGGACTCGAGGCATCTTAGTGCACTCTGGGTCACCCCCAAGCTGAAAGGCACCCTCACCCCCATTAGAGGGCTGAGCAACCCATGCCCGAGGCCAGTGAGACCCTTTCATTTCTGGGGGAAACTTGCAGGACTCTTGGTTCATAAGCTGGTTAAGCCTCAGACAAAGAGACTTCTGGGGGCCTCCAACCCAGGTAGCCAGAGTTGGGGGCCAAGGCAAGAAAGACAGAAGCAGGAAAGGGCAGGGGCCCAGCAACCACAAGTCACCTCAGGTGTCTGCGAGTGCAGCCTCAAGCTTGGAGCTGCTGTCCCGAGTCCAGTGCAGCTCTCAGTGTGGGTGCACAGAGCCTGCGCTGGGCTGAGTCCCCAACAAGGCATGGGGTAAAGAGTGATTCCCCCCATCAGGGGCTTTTCTGCTCCCATCTCTACACCAGAGCACAATCTGAGGAACCAGAGGTGGGATTTGGGGGTACTGACATATGATAAGGCTGAGGTACTAGGGGACCTATTCCCCTAAGTCCCTACAAGCCCAGTCCAAAGATCAGGGCACTAGGGAGCTACAGATGACTTTACAGAGAAGAGGGCCCCTGTCTGCCCTCCAGAGAGCAGGGAAAGGTGCTGCAGGGATGGGCGAGGGAGCCAGGCTCACGGGGGCCGGAAGAGGGCACCGGGGTGAAAATGGACCAGATGAAAGGAACTTCTGAAGTCCAGACCTTGGGCAGGTGCCAGGTGGGTGCAGGTGGGAAGCCGCTGCCAATCTGAAAGCAGCGAGAGATGGCATCCCAGTGGGGTTCGGGGAGGTGAAGCTGATTGTGAAGGGGGTTGAGGGGACAGGTGAGGCTGGAAGCAGGGTGACCAGTAGGGACACCGCAGGGCTATCCTGGGAAGGGACACTGAGATGGGCCCTGGGCAGTGCCGTGGAGGTGGAGGAGAGGGGTTGCCCGCACAGCCCAGCCCGCCGCAGACCCCATGGAGCGAAGCTGCCTCATGAGGTTGGCTCCATGGACCTGGGGAGGCATTGCCCCAGCGCAGGCTGTCAGGAGACGTGCGGTCTGCCTGCCCAGTGAGGCCTGGGAAGCCCCAACGGCACCTGCTGGCCACTCAGCAATGGCTTCTGGGAGACCATCAACCTGGCCTCCCTGGCTCCCAAGGCGGACAGCTGAGGAGTCTGGCTGCCACCCCACAGCAGGCTGGAAGTCACAAACTGTCACCCAGAGACACAAAACCCATCTACCTCCCTCTGCTCCCACTGCTCCTCCCCCCAACTGTGGCCCAGAAAGAGAGCCCGGACCTGTGGCCTTGGGTCCAGCCCCTCCCTGGCCATTCCACCTTTCCAAACTGTGGTTTGCTGTTTTCAAGATATAGGGCAGCCCGGCTGCCTCGGGGCGCTTGTGAGTCCTGCCCGCGTGCAGCGTGTGCCGCAGGTGTGAGACCCCCCACCCGCCACCCAGTCTTCCCAGCTGCAATGCAGGTCTGTCTCCAGACCCCGACAGACTGCTCTGCAGGAAAGCGCACGACCTCACTGCCCATCCGCTCCAGCTCCCGGCTCTGCACTTGCTCAGTCCTCCTGCAGGAACGCCCTCCGCTCCCTGTTTGCCCGCATAGCGCAGGTGAATCCTTGGGGCTCTCCCTGATTCCCAAAGAGAAACGGCTTCTCCTCCTCCGAGCCCCCGAGTGCTGTGTCTTCCTCATCCTCTGTCATCACGCCGAACTCGGTGGGTTTCAAACATTTACACTCTGCTTGGTCAGCTCATGAACAAGTAAAAGACATATTCCAGCCATAGTGTGCAATAGAACCTTCCAGAAACGCTGCCACGCCACCCTTGGGATCAACGGCTAAAAGGGTTTGGTCCACTGCCGATCTTGGGAGGGTCTCCTGTGTGTCTGCTTCGTGTGGAATATCCTCCCCACCTCACTGTCTCAGCTGGAATTTGGGCTGGGTCCAGACACAGCATTCTATCAAGCTGTAATAGTTTTAAGTGTAAAAGAACAATGTATACGTTAATTATACTGGAATTAAAATCAGAATTTCTGTCATGTAGAAAAGGATCCATTTAGGAGTTTTACGTATTTCTCATGCTGACCTGGTACTAACAACGCACCCAGCGCCTTCGGAAGTGCTTGACTTGAATTCACACCCTTAATCCCACCAGCGCTCCTGGAAGGGGGGTGTTCTGACGATCCCCATCTTACAGATGAGATGACGGAGGCACAGCGGTCATGTGACCTGCCCAGCGCGGCAGGGCTGTGAGCAGCTGAGCAGGGCTTTGAGCACAGCGGAGCAGTGTCCAGAGCCCACGTGCCAGATGCATGCTGGGTGCCAGGTTATGTGTACAGGTGCTGAAGTCCCCACCCTGCGCCCCCCAGGCCCCTTCCTGCCTCTGGCTTTGAATACCAGTTCCCTCTGCTTACGCTGCTGCTTCCAGGCTGGGAAACTCCTCTTCACCTCTTAAAGCCCAAGCACATGTCCCTTCAGTGAGTCCTTCCCACTCCTCATCCAGTAGAAGCTTCAGCCATCCATCCCCACATCCGCAGCCCACCAAACACACTGCGCTGGTGCAGCAGAGGGGTGGGAGGGATGCTTTCGTCCACTGACCCCACCGCTCAACTGGGACGAGCTCCAGGTCACAGCTCATGGTGGCTCTTCACTCTTGGATCGCAGGCGCGAGCATGAAGTGGGCCCTTGGTGAACGCTTGTTGAAGGAATGAGTATTGGATGGATGGGTGGATGGATGGATGGGTGGGTGGATGGATGGATGGATAAGTGGGTGGATGGATGGATGGATGGATGGATGGGTGGATGGATGGTGGGTGGATGGATGGATGGATGGATGGTGGGTGGATGGATGGATGGATGGATGGATGGGTGGATGGATGGATGGATAAGTGGGTGGATGGATGGATGGATGGATGGATGGATGGGTGGGTGGATGGATGGATGGATAAGTGGGTGGATGGATGGATGGATGGATGGATGGGTGGATGGATGGTGGGTGGATGGATGGATGGATGGATGGTGGGTGGATGGATGGATGGATGGATGGATGGATGGGTGGATGGATGGATGGATAAGTGGGTGGATGGATGGATGGATGGATGGATGGATGGGTGGATGGATGGTGGGTGGATGGATGGATGGATGGATGGTGGGTGGATGGATGGATGGATGGATGGATGGATGGGTGGATGGATGGATGGATAAGTGGGTGGATGGATGGATGGATGGATGGATGGATGGGTGGATGGATGGTGGGTGGATGGATGGATGGATGGATGGTGGGTGGATGGATGGATGGATGGATGGATGGATGGGTGGGTGGGTGGATGGATGGATGGATGGATGGATGGGTGGGTGGATGGATGGATGGATAAGTGGGTGGATGGATGGATGGATGGATGGGTGGATGGATGGTGGGTGGATGGATGGATGGATGGATGGTGGGTGGATGGATGGATGGATGGATGGATGGATGGGTGGGTGGATGGATGGATGGATGGATGGGTGGGTGGGTGGATGGATGGATGGATAAGTGGGTGGATGGATGGATGGATGGATGGATGGGTGGATGGATGGTGGGTGGATGGATGGGTGGATGGATGGATGGGTGGATGGATGGTGGGTGGATGGATGGGTGGATGGATGGTGGGTGGATGGATGGATGGATGGATGGATGGATGGGTGGATGGATGGATGGATAAGTGGGTGGATGGATGGATGGATGGATGGGTGGATGGATGGTGGGTGGATGGATGGATGGATGGATGGTGGGTGGATGGATGGATGGATGGATGGATGGGTGGGTGGATGGATGGATGGATGGATGGATGGATGGGTGGGTGGGTGGATGGATGGATGGATAAGTGGGTGGATGGATGGATGGATGGATGGATGGTGGGTGGATGGATGGATGGATGGATGGTGGGTGGATGGATGGATGGATGGATGGATGGATGGGTGGGTGGATGGATGGATGGATAAGTGGGTGGATGGATGGATGGATGGATGGATGGGTGGATGGATGGTGGGTGGATGGATGGATGGATGGATGGTGGGTGGATGGATGGATGGATGGATGGTGGATGGATGGATGGATGGATGGGTGGGTGGGTGGATGGATGGATGGTGGGTGGATGGATGGATGGATGGTAGATGGATGGATGGTGGATGGATGAATGGTGGACGGATGGATGAGTGCTTAGAATGCCGAAGTCTGAGTGAGTCTCAGTGGAAAGCTGGGCAGGCCATGTCAGCCCCTTGCAAATATCTGGCACCCAGTGGGTGCTGTATATACGTGTGTGCGTGTGTAGCAGAATGAATGCTGGAATTAATCACATTGCTGCAATTTGGGCTGCTCGTTCATCATGTAAGATTAATTTGCTGCTGTCCTTCCCATACGTGGCCATCATTTTTGTCATTAAAAACATTAATAATGACAGCAGACCTGCTTCCCTGCTGGGCCCTGCTTGGGCCCCTCACTGCATTGGACCACATCCCTGGCGCTGTGCTCTGTCCCAGGTCCCTCTTGGAAGTGAGAACTGGGAGGGGCTGGGAGGGCTCTGCCCATGACCTCCGAATAAATAGGACCGGAGGTAGCATTGTTCTGCCATGACCCCCACAGCACTGCCTGATGCCACGGGCACAAGCCCACGTATGTGCACACATGGGGGCATGTGTTTGTGAACACGGGATGCAGGAATGCCTGAGACAGGCCAATCTCGTGTACCTGTGACCCATGTAGTCATAGGCTTCCAAGTCAAAAAGACCCATTTCTTGGTTTAATTATCTGCTGTTGCCCTCTTTAAATTATCAATCATTTTTTTTAAATGGGCCCCGATTTCCATTTTGCGGTGGGCACTGAAACTCTGTAGCTGCCTCTCACTGTAGGTGTCTATGACCAGGAGACCCGGGAGCGATCCCGCCTACCCCCTCCAGCCGAGCGGCCCCGTATGGGACATCGGCCTCCCTGCCAGCCTCTTTGCTGGTATCACAGACACAGCGCCGTGCAGAGGATCAGCAGAGACGAGGTCCCTGACACCCTGCCCGAGGCTGGCCAGACATGCACCCCGGGATCAGTGCCACCCTCTCAGGCCCGTGCGTTGGCCCTGGTGCTGTCCGTGTGCCAGAGAAAGCAGCGTGTCCGGGAATAACAGATAACGCCATCGGGGCCAGAGCAACTCCATCCTTCCAGCGGAGAGGAACGGGCTGTCAGGCGAGGGCCCCGGCTGCAGGCCATGATTAACAGGATCGTGCAGCCCACATGCCGCAGCAGAAGGCACCGGCAGATGACTGCTTACAAAATGTACCAATTACCACCGCGGCTGCCCGCCCGCCCCCACCACCAGGCAAATAAACACATCAGCTGCCAGCCTGCACCAGCCCAGCCTTGGCCAGGGCCCAGGGGCCAGTGGCACGGCGGGGAGGGGGCTGGCAGAATCATCCCCGGGGTGCAGGAGGCCATCCCTGTCCCCAGGAGCCCCCAGCAGCACATGGACAGTCGGCTGGTCCTGGAGGTGGCCTCTTGGCCTGCGGAAATGTTTAAGAAAGATTTGGGGGAAAGGCCAGAGGCAACAGCAGGAACCCCTCACCCCAAAACTGCATTGGAAGGCTACCCTCGGTGAGTCTGGGAGACGGGGACCCTGAGCTGCGCACACACGGCTGGTCCTTCGGGGCCACCAGCCGTGTCCCACGGGGCGGGTGTGCACCTGCGTGTGCGTGCGTGGATCTGCCCATGTGAAGTGTGTGCGTGTGAGAGTGCGCATACAAACACGCTTCGGCCCCGCCAGCCCCGACCAGAGTGCGCGGGTCGGCGAAGGAGGTGGAGTAATCGGGACCTCCTTGAGGGACGGCCTAGCCCTTCATCTAACGGGCCTGGGGGAAGGTGCCCGGGACCAGACCAGGGGACCGGGAGGCCCAGCGGCGGGGGACGGGGTTCTGGGGCAGGGCTACCCTCTGGGGGCTCCCATGGGCCAAGCCAGGGGCCGGGCGAGGGGAGTTTGGCTCAGTCCAAGGAGAGATGTGTTCACAGTCCAGCGATGTCCAAAGGCAGGGGCTGTCTGCGGGGTGCTGAAGCTCCCGGCCCCACAGGTAAGCAAGCAGGACAGCGACGCCTCCGGGGAAGCCCGTCACTGAAGCCACGGAGGGTTCCTCTCTGGTGGTGGAGGGCCCGGAGCCACATCTGCTGTCAGGCCGGACTCTCCAGGATGCGGCTCCTTCTCTCCCCTGGATAGGAGAGTCCTCTTTCCGCCACACAGTCCAGCCAAGTGCTGACCGTCCCTCACGGCTGCACACAGGTGCTGCCACCCCCAGGGAGCCCTCCCTGACTGCCCCAGCTGTGGCCAGGCTGCCCACTGCCCAGCACACCGTCTCCCGCCTCAAGTGCCCGCGCTCCCTCCCTGCATCGGGGGGAGGTCATGGACAAGGCTCTCACCGCCTCATCTGGGCACTGGGGTCGGCGATGCGGAGAGCTGGTGCTTACCCGGGGTGGCTGCGCCGCCCAACCCCAGCCTCGCGCCACGGTGGCGTCACCACGTTTACAAGATGGTGTGGCCCAAGCCCCTGGAGGCCAGGCCACCTTCCTGCGGCCACACGGCCCGGCAGCAGGCGGCCTGGGCTCCACCTCCCGGGGCCCACTTGACCTCACCGCCGCCGTCTGATCCCTTGCTGGGGACACTACAGCGCGGTGAGGCTGGCCAGGGGGATGACAGGCGCAGGCGTCCCTTAAAGTCTAACGCCTAGACCAACATCAGCGGCCGTGCCTCCGTCGGGACCCAGACTAGACGGGGGCCTAGTCTCCACCCCAGTCTCCGCGCCAGCCCCAGGATGGCACTCAGCGAGCCTGCCCCGCCACAGTGAGGAGAGAGGACACACGCGGGGGGCGGGGGACCCAGAGAGGGGACAGGAAGCCACATTCACGGAGCACCCGCCAAACACACAAGAGGATCGCCCCGTCTGACGGGAAAGGAAGCTGAGGTCAGAGGTAGCAACACAGCGACAAGAGTAACAGAGACTTAGGGCCACTGTCTGCCCACGAGCTGGGGTACACGGGCTACCCAGGGCCCGGGCTCCACGTGGCACAGGCTGGCACCGTCACGTGGGGTGGGCAGTGCCAGGACGACAGGCCCCACAGCGCCAGGTGCAACCACGTCCGGCCAAAGGGCTTTATCTCTCTCCGTCAGCTGGCACCCCCCACCCCAGGGCCCGCTCCCCGCCCCTCCTCCTGGCCCCGCGCCATAGGTAGAATTGAATTTACAGCGAGGGGAGGCAGGCCGACTGTGGCCCTGGAGATGGGACATTGATCCTGTTTGACTGTTCTTGGAATGTCAACAATAAATGCCAAGATGAGTGATGGATGTAAATATTCCCAGAAATAGCGGGAAAGCCGTCCTCCCCAGCCGCACAGAGGAGCAGGGAATTGGGGCCGTGGGCGTCCCCAGCTCAAACACCGCATGGCTGGAAAGTCCTTGCCCCAACTGGCCATGGGACACAGGGATGAGCCACGAGGAGTCACGTGAAGGCGACCAGTGACGGTGGCAAGGAGGTTTGCGTCTACGGAGCACCAACCCTGTGCTCAAACGTCATCTGTGCTCACTCATTACAATAACCCAAGGAGCTCGGAATGTGAATTTTTCATCCCATTTTTCAGACGAGGCTCAGAGATATTGAGTGACACATCCAGGCTTGGGCCAGGACTCACGGAGCTGGGCTTTGCCCCCAAGTCCCTGTGACTGTGAACTCCAGTTTTTAGTCCCCACCTCCCGCCACAGAGGGAGCGGAGCGTTGCCGCAGCCGCACTCTCCCAGCGGGCATGGTGATGCGCAAAGGGCTGTGGGGGCACAGACGTAGTAGTTAGCTACTGGCTGTGTAACAACCAGCCCCAAGCGAAGTGGCTTAACATAAACCTCACTCGTGTGCTCGTAAGCCGGCAGGTGGAAATCTGAACAGGGATCAGGCAGGGCTCATCTCTGTGCCCGTGAGGCGCACAGGGGTCCACAGGCCCATGTGAGACGTCTGGCTGGCTGTCAGCCAGGGGGTTGGAGGACACGGGGCACACGTCACAGCACCCAGCAGGCTAGTCCAGGCTCATTCACACGGGGGTAGTTCCTCGTTCCCAAGAGCACAAAGACAGATCCCAACACTCGTGCTGTGTTCAAGCCCCTTCTACGTCCCATTGGCTGCTGTCCGTTGACCACGGAGACCGAAGAGCCAGACCGAAGAGCAGACTGACCAGCTGCCTCCTGATGTGAAGAGTGGCAAGGTCACAACGTGAAGGGGCAGGGGTACAAGAGGAGGGGAATTCTGGGGCCATTTTTGTCTATTACAGCAGAGAAGGCAAAAATTAGCCATACCCAGGGGACTCTGGGAAGACTTCCCAGATGTGGGGACATCTGAAGGAGGGGGACCTGAAGGAAGCATAATATTAGCATTTACCGGCACAGCAAGATGGGGGAGACCATGTGCCAGCCCTTGGTGTCAAACCTCATACAAAATAAATTCACATGACACAACCCTTGCTGTCCATGTTAGAATTGTGAGGTGTACAACCTAAGCAACAGAACATGGCCGTCCTACACAACGTCATCAAGACTCTATTGATGGCACAAACATCCGCTCTGGGTGCTAATCCAACATCTAGCCCTGAAAGTGAAGTAAGATGCTCCCCATTTTCATGCAGCTCCAATACCCAGCAGAAGCCTTTCTCCCTGCACAGGTGTCAGACCTCTTTCCCCTCAGATGAATTGCTCTCTGTCCCCTCCTGGGTTTGCTCCTACTCCACAAATTGAAGTTAGCCATTAAGATCCACACAGGTGGCCCCAGCTCCAGCACTTAATCTTATCTACGGCTGTAGAAGGATCCCCTTGGGGTGCCGAATGGGTCAGCCACCTGGCCACCTGCATCCCCAGGCAATCAGCGGCCAACTGCTAAGAGCACGAATTCCCTCGTGGCATCTATCAGGGGTTTCCTTCCTCCCCTTCCTCATCACGGCCGCAGACAGCAGGCTGGGGGAGCAGCCCACCCAGCGCACTCCGGACAGCAGGTTGCTGGGAACAGCAGCCGCACCGGCCCTTCCCAGCCCCCCGGCCCACAGCTGGAACCCAGCCCCCCGGCTGGCGCTCTGCCATCCCGTCTGCCGAGAGTCAGGGTGACTAAACCCCAGAGCAGGAAGGGCCTTGACAAGGTCCAAGTCATGCCCACATTGCAGAAGACAAAACTGAGGCCAGAGAGCAGAGGACACTGCTCAAAGTGTCAGAGGAAAGCTTGGGGTTCGAGAGCCTCGACTTTTAGCTGCCTAATTCTAAACCACCTTTCCAGGGCCACCTGTTCCGGGAAGCTCTCCTGGATCCATCTGTCCGCTCTCAGTGCCCATCTGAATCCGTCCTGCGTGGGGACCCTCTGCCCGGGGCCAGGGCATCACCCCCAGTACCACCAGCATCTGTGCCTGTGAACAGGTGTAGAACCAGCCCCCGCTGGCCCTGTTGCCTGCCGGGAACACACGCGACCAAGATAACCGCTGCCAAACCTCTCTGTGAACTGGGAAGTGTCCGCCAGGGGTGACTGGGACGATGACAGTCAGTGAGGACAACGAGGAAGGGGGTTCTGGAAAATGGAGTGGAGGACCCTGTCCACCTGGAGGACAGACGGGGATCTCCATCCTGATAAAACCCACAAAAGGCTCCTGACCCCTGGGATGCCTCCCCACATGTCTCCAAGGCCTGCAAGGGGCGGGGCAGGGTGGCTGCGGCGTCCATGGAGCCCTCCCTGATGCTTCCTGTCCTGAGGTGTGACCAGCTCACAGCACTCATGAGGGTGCCCGTGCACACTGCCCTGGGTACACACACCCCCACACACTCCAACTCAGGCCCACGGCGGCCCTCGTCTGGGCACTTTTACACATGTGCACACTCGAGCACACTAGTCCCTCTTGGCACTTGCGTGGCCCGGTTACACACATGCATGCTCACACCCAAATGCACACACACACACACACACACACACACACACCCCGTTCCCTCTCTGGGGAGGGAGGGTGTCCCACGATCAGACCACGATCAGCCCCCACTGGAAAGAGGGACTGAGACTCGACGACCTAGAGTCAATATTACTTCCATCTGGACTCGAGTCACGAGAGCAAATCCATTGTTCAGTTTCAATCAAAAGAGAGAGGCCCTTGTGCCCAGGGCCGAAGAAGGGAGGCTGAGGGTTCTTGGCAAGAACTCGACGACTGTTGGGCGACCGAGTCTCCCAGGGGCTGCCACTGAGGCCAAGCCCTCCACCTTCTGCCCCACACTCAGGGTCCTGGACAGCATCTCCAGGTCAGCTGGGCTCACAGCTGGAGTGACAGTCCTGAGGGCAGAGCGTCCCTGAGGGGCCGGCAGGGGGGCCGCGTCCGGTGGCCGTGGAGCTGGGGGCGCCGAGTGATGGAGGAGGGGAGGCCCCCAGGGAGGGGAACAGGAGTATCATCCCAGACCCGGAGCCGGACGAACGCTTCCCCACTAGCCATGCACTTGCTCTGAGTAATGTGTGCCGGGTCACGGCGAGCGAAGAAGAGGCACAAAGCAGTTCTGTGACTCAGCTCAAGATGGGACAAGGTCACATTGCAGAATGAGTCAGCACACCATCGACGTGGCAGCCCACTTGGGTTTGGGTTTGGCTCCGCGTTTAAAAGGCCCAGGAGGCAGGTGGGTGGCTCGGCCGTTCTCCGGAGGGAGGGTCGGAGGAGGGCCTCGCAAACAGGAGCTGCGACTGGGGGGTTCCCAAGGAGCCCACGGGAGACCTGGGTCCAGATGGGCCAAGGAGAGATAGAGAGGCCACCAGAGAGAGGGGGCAAGACCAGGGAGCGGAAGCAGGAACTCCGCAGCAGAGCAGGAAAAGCTCGTCAGAGCAGTACCCCAGAAATCTAGAAGGGGTCCGCTGGTGCTGGGTTTTTTTGGAACCGATGTGGGCGCAGCTGAGATGGACAGGACATCTCAGGATGCTAGGGAAGGAAGCAAGCAGGAGCCTGCAAGGGGAAGCAGACAGGGACAGGGCATGGTTGGGGGAGGGGGTGTGGGGCACTGGCTGGTGACAGGCAGAGGAATGGGGGGGATGATCCAGACTACAAGGACACACTCATCCTGTGTGCCCTGTGCACTTACTGCGTGCCGACTGCTCGGGGTGGGAGCCCCCCACTCCCTCTCCTCACCCTCTCCCTGCTGAAGAATCCTGGCTCCGGTGTGCTGGGCCACATCCCTCCACGTCCCTGTTTACCCTGCCTGCTGGCATGCCCTCTTACCCTCCTAGCTCCTGGCTCAGTGCCCGGCACAGGGGATTGTACAGCCCAAGACGCGCCCCCAGACTCAGGCAGCTAGTGGGCAAGGCAGCGCCATCAGCAGAGAAGGGGACACTTGCTGCTCCGGGCTCCCTGCTGCGGCTATGCGGGACACAGAGGGTCCTGCTCGCCACACAGGGACCAGGACCAAGCCTCCTGAGGAAGTGACCTGGTGGCAGGTGGCACAGGCTCGGCTGTGTGGACAGAGTCAGCACTTGGAGCCCACACTGGGGCCTGAGCTGAAGGGCAGAACCTCTATGGACAGGATGGACGGCTCCCGGAATGTTGTGCCGTGAGATGGCCCAGGAAGGTGCTCCTGGCTTCTCAGTGCAGCTGGTAGGGGGCAGCGCCTGGGCCCCACTGACCCGAGCTGACGGCAGGGGAAACAGGCTTGCCGCTGAATGACCCCCGGGGGACTTCTAGGTGCTCTATGGGGACCGCGCAGGGATCTATGCAAAGTCCTGCCTTCTCTCCTGGAGGCCTGGTTCTGGACGTGCAGCTGAGACCACAGGGAGCAGCAGGGACCAGCAGTGACCAGCAGTGACCAGCAGCTGGCCAGGGATACACAGAGGAAGAGGCTTCCCGGGGTGAGGCGGACCCGTCGCACCTTCCCGAGGCATGGCCAACCGGCCCGGACATGGCCTTGGTCCCCAGGGGTCCAGCCCAGGGCGGATGAAACGCTTGCCAGCGTGGAGGAGCAGGAGTCCCAGAAGAGGGGTGATAGACACAGCAGAGACCCCCGGCCTCGCCCCACCCCAAGTGCAGGTGTCTGGCCAGTGAGGAGAGACGGAGAGAGGTGGGGCCTGGCGTCACGTCAGCCCCTCCTTCTCTGGGGCAGGAGCATGGGTCCGGCGTCCACAGAGTCCTTCCTGCAGCAGAGCCACCAAGCCCTTTGCTGTGAAGCCGCTGACCAGCCTCTGGGTCCTTGAGGAAGCCGCCAGGCCCTGCGTCAGGCTGGTGGAGACCATCTCTAAGGGCCCAGACTCAGGGGCACCCAGCACAGCGCGGGGCCATACCGGGCCAGGGAGGGACGCTCACCCGCCTCCCAGAGGGGCCCTGCTTGCCTCTCCCACCAGCATCTATGAGGTCCCTGCTCTGAGTCACAACACTGGCAGAGTGCACAGGCATTGGGACCCCCCCGGCACCCCAGGACTGCACCTCGGGCCGGCGGGGGAGGACGCTGGACGGAAGGGCCAGGAGGCCCCGCTCGGGCCCCTTCTCCTTGAAGCCCCAGAGAATCACGATGCAGACGGTCCCGGGACCCCCAAAGCTGAGGCCTGGGGGAGGAAAGGACCAACCCTCCAAAGGGTGGGAGAAAGGAGAGCACCAGCTGCCTGCGGGCTCGTGGGAGGGGCCGGCTAGAGTGAGGCGGTCGGAGTGTTACACAGAAGGCCGGGGTGACAGCTGCTTGGGTGCGGGGTTGGGAAGTCGGTCCTGGAGAGGGAGGTCCAGGGGTCCAGCTGGGGCTGCAGACAGAAGAGAGGGCCAGGCCCGGGGCTGTTTCCCTCGCCACCTCTCTGCGCACACCTCCCTCCCTCCGCGCTGGGGCAGGAGGACGAAGCCGGGGCGTTAGCTTTAAGCACACCTCTGGAGCCCCCGCGCCCAGCCCGCACGTTCCGTGCCGGCTCCTGCAGCCCAGCTGTTGTCCCCGCCGGCGCGTCTGCTGGCCCCAAGCCCGCCTCCTCCCAAATGTCACTTTTTAGAGAGGAGAGGAGCCCGCCACTGCCACTCCCACCCCAGTGACGGGGACCTGCCGCAGGACCCCACAGTGCCCTTCCCGGGACCTCTGTCTCATTCCGGGGCAGAACGGGGCTCCAGGGCTCCCCCCATGGACATTCAACCACAGCGCTGGGCACCGAGCATTTATCAAGCACCAGCTGAATGCACCGGGATTGTGTTCATCCCCGCACAGCCTCAGCAGAAGGTTCCCCCGGGAGCTAAGGAAATGGGCCCCCAGAGGCAGTCCCTGGCTGGGGCCGCAGCATCTGCTCCCCCATCACCCCAGGGGCCTCCAGGGGAAATGCCCGGTCACTTCTGGCCACCCCTGCCAGTCCGCCACGCACCTTGTCAGAGCGAGGAACCGAAGCCATGCTGGCTCCGTCGTGGAGTTGGCCAACCGCGATCCAGGAAGTGTAGGCTCCGTGGCATGAGCCCCAAGACCGGTGCTTCTTCCAGCGGCCTCGCGGGAAGGGTGCCCAGCTGGTGCCCTCTTCCCCCCCGTCCTCTGCCTCCACGTCCGGCACACGGAGCGCCAGGAGTCTCTGCTCACCCGCTCCAGAGCGTGAAGGCCCGTCTTGAGACGGAAAGCACCTGCCGCCCAGGATCGCACTGTCACCGCCTTCCTGGGGCCGGACACTCCCATTTCAGCAGGACCGACAACTCACGCCCCCCGGCCGTCCCGGACAGACAGCACACTGGGCCGCCCCACCGAGGTCCAGGCCCCCCCGTGGTCACTGGCTTGATAGCACCCCTCCTGCACCTGCTTCCTGGGATCCCACACACCCCAAAATAAAGCACATGCATTCAATCCTTTGCTTAGAATATACTTTTGGGGTCACCCAGCCTAAGAGAACAGCCCTCTGAGGCATCGGTGTTACAGTTAGGGAAACTGAGGCAGGGGCCGGCAGAGAGACAAGGACCGCAGTCAGGAAACAGTAGGCGCTCGGTGCTGCCCCTTGACCGTGAGGCTGGCCCTGCTCTGGGCACAAGGACCAGCGCACCTGCTGGTCGCCCCAGCACCCGACTTCCTCCCCAGCCAGCACATCCCTGGAAGGGAGGTGCCGCTTCCCGTCCTGCCTCCCGGTTCCTCCAGGGCGGCTGGAACCAGGGTGTGTGGTCAGTGCCACGAGGAGGGGGAGAAACAGAAGCACAGTGCGGCCCAGCAGGTCCACGGCCGGTGTGCGCCCGGGCCAACTGAAAACACCCGTCGGCCCAGAGACAGGCCCTCCGGCGCCACCGGCAGCACAGCCCCCCGCCAGGCAGCGTGTGGATGGTCCCGGCAGCCAGCGCTGACCCGCGCCAGAAAGCCGCTGTGTGTGCACAGGAGGGGACACCTGCCGCACGTGGCTGAGCCCGAGACCACCACGCGGCACGGCAGAGGCCGGCCACCCCAGGCCACGGGGTGCGGATTCCATTCATAGGAAACGTGCAGACCGGGCAAGGTCACAGGGGCCGTCGGCGGGTTCGCGACTGCAAAGCAGAAGAGGCCCCGGCCCAGGGAGGCTCAGGGAAGAGAGGCTCCTCGTGGGGAGACGAAACCACTCTCAGATTGCCCGTGGTGGCGGCTGCCCAGCTCTGCAAAGGCTAGAACCCCCTGGCCTGTGCCCTGGGGTGCTGGGCTGGATGCTGGAGTCCATGTCACCACCGCTGGCCTCCACGTGGTCCACGGCTTTCTTCGCACAAACCCAAGCTGTTGGCTTCGAAGTTAACCCGTCTTACTCCCCGAGAGCTCTGCCAGGTGAGTCGCTCACCCGGGCGGGGTGGTCCCCCCGGGAGTTGGGGGCGGGGACCCCCACACTCCTTCAGGCACCCCCGCAGGGCAGCCCCCCCGCGAGGCCTGCAGGGACACGCTGATGCCCACTGCGCTGGGGCCGGAAGGGCTGCTTGCGGTGGGCTTCCTGTCACCTTCCCCCGTGGACAGGTGACAGCGCGACCAGAGGAGGAGAAGACTGCAGGGTCCCGGCACTAAGGACGACGGCCGACTGAGGATGTGAAAGCCCAGCGGCCGCAGCCCTGTGCACGGGCCCCGGGAGCGGGCAGCGGGCAGGGGACGGCGGGTGGGGGCTTCCGAAGGACAGCGTCCTTGTCGCCAGGGCGGCAGGCGGAACGGCAGGCGGGGCACAGAGAGGAAGGGCCGAGGGGGAGACGTTTCCTCTTCATTTGTCCCCTTTCATGCCTGGTTTCCGCCTCGATTTGGGTAATTACTTGCTACTCAGCATCATTTCTTTCCCTCATTCAAGGAGGGGAAAAAACACCCCAGAATTTCTGTGGGGGAAGGAGACGCCGACTCTGCAGCTGTTCTGGGCAAGGGGGGGCGGGCGCGCTTCAGAGTTGCTCCGGCTGCCGTCCCCTGCGCAGCCCGCGCCTTCCTCACCACGCGGGGCTCTCTGGGAGCCACCTCAGGTCCCTCGGCGATGCTGGACCCCGACACGGGCTGGCAGGTGGGTGGGAGCCAGGACAGGTGTCCTCCCCAGGCAGAGGCAAAGATGCCCTCCAGGAGCACGTGCGGGCCGAGGCCACAGCGGGCTCTGCTCACCCCGCGTGAGGCACACGGGGTTGAGGACGCCCCCTCTGCGTCAGAGGAGTGGAAACTGAGACCCGGAGGGTAGGGGGCCTGCACGGCTCCCGGTGCCCAGTGCTGGGCAGAGCCGGGCACCTGAGTGCTCTCTGCTCCCACGCTAGCTCCGGCGCTCGCCGGGCCACAAGGGCACGCCACGTCGTTCGTTTGCCCGACATTTGCCGGCCCTGGGTGTACCACGGAGGGACACACTGGGACACGGTGTGGAGTGAGGCCTCCAAGGGGCTCCCAGTCTGGCAGGGGAGGAGAGCGGTCAGAATCATGGTGATGTGGCCACCGTGCGTGGACCGAGGGACAGAGCAGAGCGCTGGAGGCGGGAGGAGAGGTCCCACGGGGCGCCTTGCTCGAGGAAGCTTCTCAGAGAAGGAGGCGTCAGGACAGGCGTCTTGTGAGCCAGGGTCACAGCACGGGGGTCAGTGGAGGAGTGGCTGGGTGAAAGGTGTGGATGAGACAAAGGGGTGGGGCAGGACGGGACTCAGGGAAGAGCCACAGGAAGCCGTCCGGGACCCTTGGGCTGTACTGCGTACCCTGCGCCCCTCCACAGGCCAGGGCACCCTGAGCTCCACCCAGGAGGCTCCCTGCGGTCTGTCTGTCTCCCTCAGGAGAGGAGAGGGTCCCCAAGGCCGTGTACCCATTTCCTGGGGGGACAGACGGGACAGTAACAAAGGCCACACCCCGGGGAGCGTTACCTGCAGACACTGACCGTTCAGGAGGCGGAAAGCTGAGGGGCAGGCACCAGACAGCTGCTTCGGGAGGCGCTGACGGAGACCCTGGTCCCGCCTTCTTCGTTCCGGGCAGCAGACATGTTGTTCCATTCTCTGTCTGTGCCCAGATTCCTCTCTTCTTTTTTTTTTTTTTTTTTTAAAGATTTTATTTACTTATTTGACAGATAGAGATCACAAGTAGGGAGCGAGGCAGGCAGAGAGAGAGAGAGGAGGAAGCAGGCTCCCTGCCAAGCAGAGAGCCCGATGCGGGGCTCGATCCCAGGACCCTGGGATCATGACCTGAGCGAAAGGCAGAGGCTTTAACCCACTGAGCCACCCAGGCGCCCCAGATTCCTCTCTTCTTACGAGGACGCCCGTCACAGCAATCGGTGGGCCACCTACCTTCCAGTCTGACCTCATCCTACTTGCTTCAAGCTACACAGAACCCATTTCCTAATGAGGTCTCGTTCCCAGGTAGGGGATCAGAGCTCAGACCCAGCTTGCACGGAGGGCCCATTTCAATGCACAAGTCTGGGGTCTGCGTACACGGCTCAGTGGCACCAAGGTGTTTGATGATTGACTCATAGACCAACTCCACTGTTCCCACCCCAGGGACGCCCTGATCTGTACCCTTTATCCAAGACCCCCCTGCCGATGACAGCCAGCTTGTTGGAATATCTGAGTCTTCATGGCAGACTGGGGCCCTGCCCACACCCCTGGAGGGAGGCGACCTCCTCGCCTGCTGCTGGTTCCCTCGGAAGACTCCAGGCGCGGACCCTCCAGGGAAGTGACCGTAGACACAGTCGCCAGATCAAACCTCCCCCGAAAAATGTGCCCAACGCCAGAGCCCTTAATATAATTTGTTAATCTGCCAGGAACTCTTCAAGATTTTAATGTGGTATTTCGAGTCTATTTAACTGAGTAACAGAACCCCCAGCACCAGAAACCGTAAATAATTATCACAGCCGTCGGGTCTCTCATGTGTGGACGCGGCGTCTCTCTCCGAGCGGCTCCGCGGCAGTTTCGCGGCCTCTCCCTGCGTTTGGAACGCGCTCCCGGTTCATCAAAGACGGTGCCGACCCAGGGCTTCAGGAAGTACCAAAGAGGGACCCCTGCAAGCCTGTGATTAGAATGCAAGAGGGAGGATCAAGGTAATTAATTTTTTTTAACTTAAAAAAAATTTTGTTTAGTTTCTCCATCAGCTCCCGCAAAGCCGTGTGAATTATATCTGCTTATGTAAATAAAGCTAACGGGCGATTACATTAATTAGCAGCATAAAACTTTTGCTCATCTGGCTGGAGATAGCAGGTAGTTGGGGGAGAGGATTAATTTCTAGTTTAATTAGAAATTTACATTTTCAGCAGCTTGGCCTCCAGCAGTGAACGATGTCAGTGCCCAGCGACGGATTCCAGCTCTTTCCAAAAGGGTTGGCGTCCGAAAGGGCGCTGGGGTCATCTGTCCCCCAGACAGACTCCTCGTTCGTCTCCCCAGCTGGCGCAGAGCTGGCTGATGGAAAACGAGGCAGCGGAATGAGAAAGTCCCTCCGCGGGGGGATAGGAGGGCAAAGGCGAGGCTGTCGGAGGCAGGCGGCAGCTGTGGGGTGCCGTGATGCTGCTCCCTTCCCCACATCCCTCTCCCACTTGTCTCTGACGATCTCCACGGGGAGAAAGCCCAGCAAGGCGGGATGGGCGGCCCCGACACCATCTTCGGGGGCAAGCGCCAGCCTGGGACCCTCCACTCACTGAGCTGCACCCGCGGCCCCAGGCAGGTGAGCACGTGGCCCCGGGTGGCCCTCACTTTGCAGCAGCCGGCGGGGATGGACGCGCGCTGTCCGTCCACACGTGCGCGTGTGACAAGCAAACCGCAGCTTCTGAGTGAGGTCTGTGTGTCCGTCTAACGTATGTGCCAAGAAGGACGTGAGCGGGGGAGGATTTGTGTGTCCGATGGGGACAGGCCCGGGTCATGCCAGTGTGATGGTGCGTGTCATGGAAAAGGGGTTTGCTTGCATGCGTGTGTGTGTACGAGGCACGCGCTGGGGCCCGGTCACCTTGAGTTTACGCTCTCTCCATGGCTGTGGATGGACGCCACAGCCCCCTGACCTGCTCTCCTCATCCCGAGGGTGGGAGGGAGGGCTCCTCACCCCCTATGTCAGGACCCAGGGCCCCCATGCCCCCCAGGGTGAAGGCAGAAGTGCTGGAGACCATCACGGTGCTCCTTCAGCCTCCCCTGCCTGCCCGCGAGCCTCCTCGGACGGGAGCAAAAGAGAAGTCCACCCTGTGCATCCCGTCACGGGTGAGGAAGGAGCCGCGCGCGCGGGCTCCCATCCCGGAAAGCCCGTCTTGCCTCCCTCCCCGTGAGGCAGCCGTGCAGGCCGCAGGGAGTACCTGGAGGAGCGAGTGCGCTGCCCCCCGGAAGCCGCTCCCGGCCCCGCGCCCCGCTCTCCCCACCGGTAATCAGGTTCCAAAGGGGAGGCTGACGGTTGCCGCAGCAGGTAGAAACCAGGGCACAGACAGAGGGATCCCCCACACCCCCAGGCTGCTGTGGATTTGGGAGACATTCCAGATGACCCGCCAGCCCAGAACAAGTCTCCAGCCGCGCCAAGGTTGAACCAGCACGTGTTCCCATTTCTGAACACGGAGCCCTGCAGAC
Source organism: Meles meles (assembly GCF_922984935.1). NCBI lineage: Eukaryota > Metazoa > Chordata > Mammalia > Carnivora > Mustelidae > Meles > Meles meles. The sequence continues at coordinate 2,398,495 of NC_060066.1, forward strand.
GCGCCGGGCCTGGCGGAGCGGGTTCAGCCCAAGCCGGAAGCCCCTCCGTGGCGCGGCCAACCTGGCCTCCGCCGCTGACCAGAAGGGGGGACCCAATGGGGTCACTCAGCCCTGAGCCCCGACCCCAGAATGGGGCCCAGCCCTCACCGGGCGCCTAGACGCTTCCGGATCCTCATAATAAGAGCCAACACGCGGCAGCCATGTGGCCGGGCCTTGCTGCGAGGACCTTAGGTCCACGGCCCCACTGATTCCTCCCAACCACCTGCTAAGGCGGGAACTCCCCCACTTCACAGATGGGTAAACTGAGGCATAGAGGGATCAGTGAATGGAGCCAGAAGGCAAGTCAAGCAGTCTGGCTCCAAGGCCATGCCACGAACTGCTGTGCTAGGAAGAGACCTCATTAGCGGGTTCTCCAGGCGTCCCCCAGAGTGGAAGGGCACCCTGCATTTGGATAAAGGAGGACGGGGGCTGCTGGAGAAAAAGGCAGGCAGGGCGGGAGAAGGGGATCTAAGCCAGGGAGCTGGACTGTCCCCCGTGTAGGCGGGCGGGGCTCGTGCGGAGAGTCTCTCCCTGAGCCCGAGCGTGCGGCGCTCCGGGGGGCTCTGGTGAGATGCTTGTTGATTTCAACCCCCTCCATTTCATAGATGGGGAGGCTGAGGCCCAGAGAGCCCCCGGCATGTCCTCAAGCTCACACCGTGAGCCAGCCCAATCCGATGTGAGAATTCAGCATCGAGGCCAGAAATGCGGGGGCAGAGAAGTGGTGGCTGAATGACGGATGTGCAGATGATGGGGGGATGGACGGATGGACAGATAGGTTATGGATGGGTGGATGGATGGATGGACAGATAACTAGTGGATGGATGGATGGATGAGTAGTGAGTAGGGGGTAGTGAGTGGGGGGGTGAAGGATGGACGGATGGACAGGTAAGTGGCAGACGGACGGACGGATGAGCAGTGGACGGACGGGTGGTGCACGGACAGAAGGGCGGTGAGGGGGGGCTGGATGAATGAATCTGTTTCACCATGTGAGCCGCGCGCCGTCTCCCTGGGGGTCAGGCGTCCAGCCCAGCTCCTCCCCCTCCTCTCCGTGACCAGCAGTTACCTGGTGTCTCTGCACCAAGTGTCCTTACCTGGGGGAGAGGACACAGCACCTGTCTGGCAGGGCTGGGAGGCGAAAGACCACTCCGGCAGCATCTGGCCCACGGCAGCTGTCTCAGAGGCAGCAGCTCCGGTCGGCCATCCCCACAGCAGGGCTGGCGGCGCAGACACCCTCCCCTGGAGCTTCAAGGCCTCCAGCGCGGAGCCCGTCCCCGGGCCTCGGTCCCCGCCACCGCCACCCCGGACCCCAGAGGCAGCGTATGCTCATGGGGACCAGGCTGCTATTTTTGTGCAGTGTGTGTCTTCAGAGAGAGAATCTTCCAGCAGCTCTGGCGCCCAGGGATGAGCCTGCCCTGCCCCATCATGGCCAGGGGAGGGGCAGGTGAATCTCAGACCCCACAAATGCCCTGAAATTCCAGGAGATGAGGCCGGAAGGGCAGCTGGGCTCTCTCGACCTTCACCAGCAGGTGTCCGCCTGCGAGGCAGCAAGGGTTCGCGGTCACTCCCAGGGTCTCTAGCAGAGCCGACACGGGACCCGTGACCTCACCCCGTGCAGGCTGTCCTTGGGACCATGTCCAGGGGCAGTGGCCTCCCCTCCACAGCAGCCCAGAGCCCTAGGTGAGCTGGGTCCAGAGGCAGGCAGAAGAGGAACTCCACCTTCCGGTGATTCTGGGGTCTGCCCAGCTGACTGAGCAACAACCGTGGGGCGCCGGCCGGTGCCCCTGTTTGACCAAAGGTGCCTGGAGCTCAGACGGGGCTGAGAGTGGCCCCCGAGGGCCAGGGGGACAGGGAAACACTGTCAGGACCTGCTGTGGGGAATCCGGGCTCCGGGCCTTCCCCCAGGGACACAGGTGTATTTCCTACCTACCAAGCTGGGTGGGGTGCCCGCCCTGAGGGCTCCCCCTTTTCCTCCAGCACACCCCTGTTTCAGCTGTCGGTCAGCACACAGGCTCTGACCCCTTGCATCAGTGTACTGAAGTCGTCCTGTCCTTGTCAGTCCTTTCCAGAGGCCCCCGCCTGGTTCCAGGCCACCTTCAGGAAAAGACCTCCATGAAGAAGTCATGGGGAACCCCCAGGCCCCGCCCCCATGCCCTGCTGCCTTCCCTCTCTGCGGAGCCTCAGCCCAGGCCAGGGGCGTCCTGCCCCACTCCTGCCATCACCTACTCTGGGCCCCCATCTCAGCAGCCAAGTGACTCTTTAAAAATGTCCATCCAGGGGCACCTGGGTGGCTCAATGGGTTAAGCCTCTGCCTTCAGCTCAGGTCGTGGTCTCAGGGTCCTGGGATCGAGCCCCGCATCGGGCTCTTTGCTCAGCGGGGAGCCTGCTTCCTCTTCTCTCTCTGCCTGCCTCTCTGCCTGCTTGTGATCTCTGTCTGTCAAATAAATTAAAATCTTTAAAAAATAAAATAAAAATGTCCACCCAAAGCTTCCGGTGGCTGCCTCTGTCCCACAACCCCCATCTCAGTGCCCTCGGCTCCCTGACCACATGGGCTCACGTCCAAGCCCGCCTCACCCGCCCAGCCCCCACGACACCTTGCCCAGAGCCTGCCCAGTCACGGAATACTTGGGTGGCTGCCACAAGTGGCCCCCAGTCCTCAGCCCGACACCCTCCCTGTCCTGACGCCCTCCCTGTTCTGCCTACTTGATCCCCTGTGGCCGTGGGGGTGCAGCGATTGGCGGACGAGCTTTGGGGGTTCCTAGGTCCCTGGCTGAAATCACACGGCACCACCAAAACCCAGAAGTCCCACCACAACTGCTCACAACGGCCATTCCCGCTGAGGTCAGCCCTGCACCCCTCCTTATCCCTGACACGACGGGAGTCTGACACACACCACCCCCCATCCAGGCCCCCCCAGAAGCCAGCCCGCCTTCTCGGCCCCTCAGCCTGGCTCCTTCAGCCCTGTCTTCCTTCTGTCCTTCCGCCCCGGCCTCCATCAGCCACGTGCGGCAATGAGAAAGCGGTTCTCATGACAACGGTCGGGAAGCCAGCTCAGAGGGGGAGTCCCTGGGGAAATCAGCTCTGCAGAGGCCTGAGCTACACACCAGGCTGGGGTGCGGGTGTGGGGGAACCCCACGGGTCACCTGGCAGACCTCAGAAGTGGACCGCAGAGCTGCTGCGGTCCCCGCTCACTGTGGAGCCCTGGACAGGTCAGCTCGCCACCTGGGCCTCAGTGTCTTGAAAACAGACATGGGGGACCTGTTTTCTAAGGTTTGCAGGAAGGTTGTCATTCGCAGGGATGATCGGGGTCATTTTCAGAACCTCGACAAGGGCAGGACTCTTCACCCCTCTGGTCTTCGTGGAAGGGGAAGTTCTCCCTCATTCCAGAGAGAAGGGGGTCCCGGGGGAAGAACCCGCAGGGGCCGCTGGCCGCTGGGCCGTCGGGTCCAAGTGCAGGCCCCCTGGACTGTGGTCCTGGCCCAGCTCCCTCCGCTCCAGGCTGGCCCCGGGCCACAGCGGCAGGGCTGAGGCCACACGCCGTCCGCCAGCAGGGCGCCATTCTCTTGGGGAGAGGGGACAGGACACTAGTTGAGCTCGTATCTCTCCCAGGAGGCTTGCACACACGTGTGCTCCAGGCCCAGAGTGACGGACGCTTGGCCCTGCATCCCCAAAGGCCAGATGAAGGGAAAGGACTTTGGTTTGGGGCTTTGCACGTGTGGCGCTTGGGAACCGGCAGTCCATGCACGGGGCACGGTGCCCACGCTCTGACCGTGCCCGCCGGTCGGTCACTTCACACCCTGCGTGGCTGTCGGCACAGACGAGGCAAACACGTCTGTGTGCGGCTGTGACAATGGTTCGGACCCCCCGGGACCCCTAAGGGCATCTTGGGTCCCCCCCCTCGGGGTTCCATAGGCCACTTTGAGAACCGAAGTATTAGGTCCGCTCCCGGAGGACACAGGGATCTTTGCTCGCGCCTCCTCCTGGAATAGAGCCCGGCGTGGAGGAGGAGCAGGCTGGGTGAGTTCACGCCCTTTACACACAGGAAACGCAGCCAGCGCCTGGCAGTGCTGAGCCCAGGGCCGCACACCCAGCTGGACCCAGAACCCCGGGCCCCCTCAGGCATAGGCCCTACTCGCCCTGCGCCCAAAGGCCAGGTCCTCAGTGCCTCCGTCCCCCGCTGAGGCTCGGCTGCAAGGTCACATCATCACGTGCCCCCTGCAGCCCCCGTCCATCCCCCAAGCCATCACTGCGGTCCCAGAGCGTCTGCGGACCCACACAGCGCCCACCTCCCAGCCCTGGGAGTGCAGGAGTCGTGTCTCGGCCTGTGCCGGCTCAGAGTAGCTGTTCAGTAAATGCCCACGGAAGGGCCAAGTCCGCCGCTGGCAGTCGTCGCTGGCCACAGAGAGCCCCGTTCACATGCGCATGCGGGGAGGAGGGACAGACCAGGAGGGAGGGGAGGGATCCCCGGCCAGCCCTGCCCCTCCCTGGGGACCTCCCGTGTGCCAGGTTATCTACAGGGGCCAGGGGCAAAGCTCACAAAGCTGCTCCCCTCCAGGAGCCCACCAGATGGAGGGTCACAGTGAGGCCACTTGTCCCTAACAAGGCCTGCCCTCAGGAGAAACTATTGTACCTGAGGAAAGCAAGTCCCCACCTCCAGTCCCAAGCAGCCATCCTGTCAGCCTTGAGGGCCCGGGAGCCGGGGAGGAGCGTGTGTACTCACAGCCCAGGGCACAGGCTCCCGAGGGACTGAGCCCCTCCAGGGCTGGGCTCCAGGTAAGGGCCCCGGGGTGCGCGCCCTCTCACACTCACCCCACCGGGGAGGGTGACCCCCAAGCAGTGGAAGCGGCGGCTCAGAGAGGTTCTGCAGCTTCCCCAAGCTCACACAGCCAGCAAGTGGAAGCCCTCAGAAGCCTCTCTGGGCAAAGCCCGCCATCTCAGCCCAGGCAGCCGTGTTGGCACAGACAGCTCCCCCCGCCCCCGGCCCCAGGCTGCACACGCAGCAGAACGTCCCCAGAAAAGGGGGGTGGGGCGCTTAGACATTTAAATGCTGGCACTGGCCAGGGGGCCCCTCCCTTTGTCGGGCCCTCCTCCCTGCACAGCTTATCCCAAGACTGACCCGCCTGGCCTCCTGGGAGCCTCTCCTCCTGGGGCCCCACCGCAGCAGGACCCTGCTCCTCTCCTGGTAAAGCTGACTGCCACCATGCTGACCCGATGTGGGGCGGGGGGGATTTCACCTGCGTCTGTGGGGGGGGGGGGCTGCAGATAGTCCCCGGGGGCATGTGGGGAAGTCAGCAGCACCGACACACACGGACCTACCAGATGGACACAGCACAGCAGTGACCCCGTCATCTGTCCCCTGCGACGACAGGTTCCTGAGAGGCTCGGAACCGTCTTGGGGCAGCGGGAGGGAACGTTTTGGACTGAATGTGGGAAGACATTCGGGTGCCTGGGAAGCTGGGGGTCACGTCAGCTGCTCCCCGAGGCCCAAATCACATCCCTGGGCCCACAGGACTTCCCTGCGTGCCCTGACCCACCAGCCTCCCCACCTGGGAGCACCCACCAGCGAGCCGAGGTCATCAGCACGTGAGGAAGGCCTTAGTCTGTGAACATGCTCATGGCTCAGTCCATGGCTGGGATCAGGGATCAGGACACTGCCAGGAACAAGACAAAGTCCATAACCAGGGTCAAGGCTCAATGAATCCCCAGGATCAGGGTTCAGCCTCTGACTAAAGTCAGGGCTCAGTCTACAACCACGATCCGAGTTCAGTGTTTGGGATCAGGGCTCAGTATGTCACCAGGATTGGACTTAGTGTTTAACCAGGGATCGGGGTGTGTGCCCCAGCTTGGGGCAGGGCTCAGCATGGGACCAGGGTCAGAGGCGAGCGTGTGGCTGGGGTCAGGGCTCCGGCCTTACTGAGGAGGACAGGCTCCGTGGCATCACTCCCCCTCCCCGCCAGGCTCCACGTCCATGTGGCCATCAGTGGAGTGTCAGCGAAGAGGGAGACCTCCAGAAACTGGCTGTCACTCCTGACTGCAAACTACCCCCGTTTGTCTGATTTTTTCCTCCCTTCCCCTACCCTCAGCCCAGCCAGGCAGCAGGGGAAGGTGTAATTAAAAATCAGGTTTGTTAACACGAACACAACGTACATAATATTTAAAACATCCAAGCGCCTTTAACTCGCTACCGACGTGCATTTGCTCATTAAGCAGGAATTTTTTATGGCAGCAACACCGCAAATAGCTCTTATTAAAATGCTCAAAACGCCATCTGGTCCCTAGCTGAGGCTCCGCAGCGCACGGTGGCCCAGCCTGCCTGGGGACTTGGAGGTTCCCAGCCGAGCGGCACGACCAGATTCCCCACCCGGTCCCCCCGGGGGTCCTCTCCGCACCTCACTCCACTCCATCCCAGCGCACAGATGAGGAGCCAGCGGCCGAGACAGGGAGACCCTTCCCGTATCGGCTCAGCTACCGAGAGGAGACACGGGACTGTGAGCCCGAGTCTTTCCGGCCCGGAGGCCCAGGCTCTCTCCCGGAGGATGGAGTTTGATGAGAGGCAAGGAGCCAGGGCAGCCTCGCCAATCCATGGGGCTGGGATGGAGGGCAGGGGACGGAAGAAGCCGAGCTGTCATAGTCTGGACCCTGGGACACCATGGCCTGTGGCCCGGCTCTGCAGATGGGGCAGGAGTCCACTCTCTCACCAGGCCGCCGCCCTGGGGATGCATGAAAAGGGATTTTGCACAGTCCCCCAGGAGGGGCAGGGCTGCCCGGCCTCCTGAGCCACCTGAGGGCTGGGCCATGTCCAGTGGGCTGTGACCGAGCACCTGGACGGGAGGTCCTGTGCTCTTACCCAAATTGTGGGCTCTCGGGCTGCAGAGCTTTTGGGGGTGGGGGGTGCAGGGCTCCCTGCCCTAGAGGAGCAGGGATCCTGGGTAGACCCAGCCTTCACGGACCCAGGGGATCGGCTGCATGTCCCCAACCTTGGGCTTGTCTTCCGCGGTTCCTCCCCCGCCCTGCCCGCTCCTCTAGGCCCCTCTGCCCTCGGGACAGACATGCAGACAGAAAGGATGCCCACTCTGCCTTTAGGTGGCTTGCAGGTCAGGCGCTGACTGGCCTCAGGGGCACACAGGTTGCTCCCAGCCAGTCCCGGCCACCTCACTGAGTGTGGCTGAGGACTGGCCTCTGGGTCCTTCCCCCATCATGAGAAGAAGCCTGTACCCCCCAGCCAGCACTGGCCACAGCGGGAACGTGTCTGCCATCACCCAGGGATGTGGGGGTGGAATTCAGCGTTGAGGGCAGGAGATGGGGTTCCTACCCCAGCCCGAGGTTCCAGCGGGCGGCTCACCTCACCGACACAGGAGACCACAGAGCATTAGCTTCTGTGGCTGCACGCACACAGGCTCAGCCCCGCCAGCAGCAGATGGCACCCAGCCGAGCGACTGTCCCTCAGGATAGCAATATCCCTGGGGAGTGAGCCCCGGGGGATCACAACCTGTGCTACAGGAGGAGCCAGGGAGGCTTCCTGGAGGAGGTGTGATCTGGAAACTGCCTGAAATAGAGAGATGGAGAGAAGGGGGAGCAGGGAGGGGCTCAGGGTCCTGAGGGAGGGGGTGGGGAGTGGGCGGAGCCAGAGACGGCCCAGGGCCACCAAGGGAAGCAGGGCCAGGAAGGGCAGCGCCACACTTCACCCATGAGCCACAGGCGGGACCTGCGGCACATACAGCAACACAGCTTGGAGGCAGGGAGGCTGAGGTCGGGGCAGTGGGAGACAGGAGGGGCCTCCGCATACCGAGTGGGTTCCCCACACCCACTCACCCCCCGGCCTCTTCTGCGCCTTCCTGTGAGCCTCGCAGACGAAGCTGTCCCTGAGGGGGCAGATCTCAGTTTGGAGCCCCAGACACAGCCGCCAAACCAGTTCGGCCTCAGTTTCCTCATCAGTAAGACGGTCCTCAAACCACAGAGCTCGGAGGGCTGCTGCAGCAGAGAGCGGCTGCGTGGGGGAAGCTTCCAGAACTGCACAGGGCTTTCTATCTGCACACGAACACGGCAGGCGCAGATGTCCATGGAAATACGGCTGCACAGACATCCATGTGAGCGTGCACAGACCCATGATCCGCACTAGCACACACACGCGCACACAGGCAGGGGCATGTGCAGACCAGGTGCGGACTTGCACACAGCACTCGGAGCTCGGCACACCGTTCTTCTCACGCCCCTGTCTCCACGAATGTGGCCTCGGTCAGGAACAGACAGCAGACACACACCCCGATCCTAAGAAAACAGGGACCCGGTATTCCGGTTAATAAACCCGTTAAGATTCGCTCCGGTAAAAATAAGTCACATGCAGACAGTCCTCTCCGCTGTCCCTTGGATCCATGCCCTGGGTCCTGGTCGGTGAGCCTGCCCCAGAGCCCAGCCCGCACCTGCCCCAGCCTCGCTCCGCCCCAGCCTCCCAGCACGGACCCCTGCAGAAGCCTGGTGTGCAGCCTCAGATCTGGGCCTGGGGCTTGGCAGGCAGGGCTCCTCCCCTACCCAGTCCCCAAGCCATAAGTGACAGTTTTTAGAAAGTGTCAATGTATTCCCAGCTGTTGTTGCCAAAAAAAGGAAAAAGAAAAAAACCTTCCTTGGTTTCAAGGAAACTCACAACAACTTCAGAAAAGCGCGTGAACATGATGGATGTGCTCGTTTCCCTGAAGATTCGCAAAGGCCAGAGGCCCTGCGTTTGTCACATGCCGTTGGGGCCACTGGAGGTGGGCCGGCCGGGGGGCCAGGGGGCCGGGGGCGGGGGGCCTTGTCTGCGTCTGGCATGGCTCCTTCCCGGGCTCCGCCGAGCTTCCTGAAAGGAGCCATACTTCATGCCCCTTTATTCCCAGGAATAACGGCTCTTGACATAAACGAGTCCCGCTAGCAATTAGCCGTGATTAATGCAGCGCTTCACCGAAGTGGAGGAAGTTCGTGGTCCCCGGGAGGAGGTGGGCGACGATCGCATATTCATGGATCTGGAACAAATGTGCGTTTAAGGGGAGTGGGGGAGGCTCCCTGGGACTCGTTCCAGCCCCAGCTCTCGGCCTGGGAACCGACTGCGTCGCCGCGCGGCTGGGACTGCAGAAAGGACTGGGGTCAGGGGACGGAGGCCCACCCCGGGGAATCCCCGCCGTCGGGAGCCTTCGGCCGATACCTCGAGGGGCCAGGCCTGGGCTGAGCACGGACACACATCCGTCCCTTCAGTTCCCATGACAGTCTGACCTCGCCTCGTGGGGAGACACCCCGTCACCCCACTACACAGATGGGGAAGCCAGAGCTCAGAGAGACGTCAGGGGACTTGGTCACCGTGCGGGGCCATCCTTGGGCACACACCCCTGGAGCCAGATCCTGCTGGGTCACTCTCCACCCAGCCACTGTGGCATCCCTTGGTTCTCCCAACTGAGAAGACAAGGACAATGGGGACCCACCTGGCCTGAGGCTGGGATGCTGTCGGGCAGCCCCCTGTCCTGCTGTAACACCTGTCTCCTGGGGCCCCCATGAGCCCAGCGACGCCTGAACTTCAGAACCCCGGAAGCCTCCCAGCCCCCCCCCCAGGTGGAACCCGGCCTCTGCGGGAAGCTACACCTCCCTGGCCCCCATCTGTCCCTGAGACTCCCGTCGACTCTCTCATGGGGAAAGAAGGGGTGCCGGGGCCGTAAGCAGCTCTTCTTAATGTAATTTCAGGGCTCATTGGTGCTCAGTAATTAAGGGGCCATAGGAGAACCCATCACCCCTAACTCGGCATTAGGGCCTGAGACAGGCCTCAGCAGCCCCACCATGGACAGTCCCCACTGCGCAGAGAAAGACGAGGCAAGGGGGCAGGCAGCTTACCGAGCCGGGCGGCTGCGCGTGCCCCCCTCCCAGGCCATGCGAGTGACTCAGCCACTGTGAGACGAGACCTTGTTCCGCGCCAAGCCTGTGTCCCCCGCACACCGGTTAGCTCGCAGGCCTTCAGCGGGCTCCCATCTGGGCTCATAAAACTGCATCCCTCCCACTGCCCCAGCCCAGACTTGGGCGTCCCCGGCTGCTCTCCTCCCCCGCTTCCCGTCCAACCTTCAGGAAACCCGGCTGCTCACCCACTCGGCTTGATTTCCAGCAGGTTCGCCTCGATTCTCCCGGCAGCTCGGCCTCCGCTCCACCCGCCCCCAGACCCATCCCAGCTCACAGCAGATGATCTTTCTAGACCTTCCAGACCTTTCTTCCCGGCCTTTCCTCTGTTGTCACTCCACACGCCCTTTCAGACATGTTTCCTGATTTGCCACCGGAAACGTGAACCCACAGAGGACGCACGCGTCTGCCTGTGTCCCACGGGTACACCTGCGCCCCATGCACAAGCAGTAAGCCTTGTCATCCCAGGAGCAGACGAGCGCCCACCTCCACGAGAAGGCCTGTCCTAAAGCCCTCGTGTAGTCTCTCTGCTCCCCACCCCCACCACGGGACGGGAAGAGCTGCCGCAGTTGCCCCCAGGCCAGCCCTGGGCCGCGGGACGGTAGAGGCGCCACTGTGTCCAGCCGCATGGGTCGCCGTGGCCAAGGGCTCACGCTGGCGGTAAACGTTCTGGCCCAGAAGTGACAGATGTCGTAGCACCCAGGACTCAGCGGCCGGCACTAGTCCCCTGACCCCACCCATCTGCAGGGGCTGGGGGAGCAGGCCCGCCCTGGGGAGTTCCAGAAGGCAGGAACAGGAAACCTTTGATGAGCAATGAGAGTGACCACCCGGAGCCAATCCGGCCGGCCCGTGCCAATGCCCACGGCCTTGACCTTGCGTTGAGATCTTCATCCAGACGGCAGCCCACGGCCTCCACCAGCCCAGCCTTCATTGTCATTCCAGGCCAGTGCCTTTTCCGAGGCCGAACAGGGGTGTTATCTAAAAGGGGGAGGGACACAAGTGGGTCCTCACGGCAACTCAATTAATCCTCCATCGGAAATTCTAACACAATCAATTTGGGTAGCCGGCCGACATCATAACACAGTAATTAGGAACAACTTTCAACTCTCGGCTTCCTTTGAAGATTGTAATTGCAATTAATTAAACATCCTCGCCGTCCTCAGAGCCTGCTCCAGAGGAAAGTGGAGCAGAGGCAGGGGCAGGGGGTGGGGTGCCCCGACCCCTATTCTCAGCAGCCCAGGAATCTAACGGGAATGTGAAAGGGCACGGTGTCCCTGTCCCCCTGGGAAAGCCCGTCATGATTGTGAGGGAGAGGACCCAGCCTTGGGGCTCTGAACCAACACCCCAGGGTCCTGACCACTCCACCTGCACCCAGGATGGGAGGGAGGACCCCAGCCCTCTGTTCGGCCAGCTTAGATCCCCAGGCCACAGTCCCACATTCAAAGAACTCCAGTTGGGCACCCACTGTTGCCAATAGGGGCCCAGAAGCAGAGGCTTCCCCACTGGGCACTGACAAGTCACTTCCCTGCCCTCTGGGCTGATGTCCCAAAGGTGGTGCTCACGACCCACAAGGCTGTGGGCTGTTGCCCCAGCAAGTGAGCAAGTGCAAGGGAAGGAAGGCGGGTCTGCGGGAGCTTCTGCGGGCCGCCTCAGCCCCAGGGCAGCATCAGCACCCTGGACAGAGCAGGGCCAGCCACCCTGGGTTAGCACAAGGAAGGATAGGGCGTGGGAGAGTGGACAGTCACGGTGGAAATGGCTGTCCTCTCCCTGTTGGGCGCTCACCGTGGGCTGGGCGGGGCCTAGGGACCTGACTGATGGGCCACGCATCCCCCCCACAGCCCAGGAGGAGACCCCACGACCCAGGGTCCCAGAGGAAGTGCTGGCCAAGAGCTGCCACGTCAGGACAGGAGATACTCAGTATTCCAACAAGCTCTGTGGTCCCCAAAGCCTGGTTGTCACCGCTGCTGCCCCAGCACCCAACGTCACGGGGGCAGGTCCCAACCACGAGAGCCACACAGTCCAGCAAACACACCCCAGCCGGATTCTCGGAAGGTCGAAGAGCCTTGGGACAACTCAGTGGGAGGAAGGTGGGGCGACCTGCTGCCGCCTGGACCCAGATCCGGATGACAAAGGTGATTCCAGGTGCCATTCTTATCATTCTAGCCCCAGGTCCTAAGACTCAGGAACCAGACAAACGAGGGGGACAACGACATAGCGCAATTGGGCATCAATGTCCTCAGAGCATCCCAACAGCCAGAGCAAAAAGGGCAAAGTGAGGGCTCCAGGGCAGTCCCTGTGGGATGAAGAGAGGCAGAAGAAGCTGGATCCCAACAACTGCCCACACGCTCATCCAAGAGACAACAGGCAGGATGTTGTCCTGATGTCCCCCACACTCCCAGTCCCCGAGACCCTTCATGCAGGCGGTGTCTTCCCTCCCCGAACACTCAGCCCCAGCCCTGGAGCCCAGCACCAAGCTGGTGCTCAAAAGACAAGTTAGATTTTCAAACCTGCTTTACACTAAAGGGCAGTTGTTCATTTTTCTGACCATGCTTCTCCATAGGACCAGGATATCTAACTGGAAGAGAAAATGTGTGACTTGGCAAGATGTGTCAGCCTTGGGGCCATGTCCTAGTGTTCAGGTCTCCTGGCTGAGGTGGACATGGCAGTCACTCCCCATCAGCCCATCTAGGCTAGCACAGGGCTCCAGGCTTTATTCTTACAGTCTAGTCAAGGGAACCCCACACTCTGGCCATAGGGGTTGTTTCAGGTAACAGAGCCCTAAGCCCATACATGCATGTTACTGACTGAGTTAAATCTTGTGTCCTGGATCAAACCTTACCTGAAGCTCAGTTTATTTCTGGATCTTCCAGTTATATAAACCATTTTTTAACCTTTTATAGCTTAAGCCTATTGGAGCCTGACCATGGTTTTAACACAGAATTCTAATAATACATGGGCTTGTACCCCTGGGCAAGCCCCGTCCCCTCTCTAGGCCTCCGTGTCATCATCTGTCTGCCAACCCCATGGAAGTGCCATGAGTATAAAACGAGAGTGTGATATACTGGGTATTTACCCTAAAGATACAAACGTAATGACCCAAATGTTTGTAGTAGCAATGTCCACAATAACCAAACTATGGAAAGAGCCTAGATGTCCATCAACGGATGAATGGATAAAGATGTGGTATATATACACAATGGAATACCATGCAGCCATCAAAGGAAACGAAATCTTACCATTTGCGACGACGTGGATGGAACTAGAGGGTATCATGCTGAGCGAAATAAGTCAATCGGAGAAAGACAACTATCATATGATCTCCCTGATATGAGGAATTTGAGAGGCAAAGTGGGGGGCTTGGGGGGCAGGGAAGGAAAAAATGAAACAAGATGGGATCAGGAGGGAGACAAAGCAAGAGACTCTTAATCTCACAAAACAAACTAAGAGTTGCTGGGAGGAGGGGGGTGGGGAGAGGGGGAGGGGGTTATGGACATTGGGGAGGGAATGTGCTATGGTGAGTGCTGTGAAGTGTGTAAACCTGGCGATTCACAGACCTGTACCCCTGGGGATACAAATACATTATATGTTAATAAAAAATTAAAAATTAAAAAAATAAAATGAAATAATTGAAAATAAAAAAATAAAAAATAATTTTAAAAAATGAGAGTGTGATAGTGGAAGTCTTCAGAACTGAGAACCCCGCACCCCTGTGAAGAGGACGGCTCTGTGTTGGTCTCCGCAGCTCCCTTCCCACACACTGGGTCCTGGTCCCGCAGCTCCTGCCTCCAGCCCCTGAACACCTGAAGCTCGTTTTATCTCCTAGCCTTTGCCCACACCCTCCCTCCACCTGGAGCACGCTCCCCCAGAGGGCCTGCGGCTGGTTCCTCCCATTCTTCCAATCTCAGTATAGACGCCACTCCTCCAAGAAGCCCTTCCTGACCAGCCTGCATGAAATACAGTCTGTCCCTACTCATTTTCTTCCTAGCACTTATGGCCATGTTTTATGTTGTTTTGTTTTATTTTGTTTTTTAGGTTACTCCTCTGGGGTCTCTGTCTCCTAGATCAATGTCTCTCAAACTAGTGCTGGTAAAGGACCAGACGTTTTACTTCCAATCTGTCCCTGACCAATACTTTCATAAACTACGTTAAAAATACATTTCTAGAAAAGGTTTTACTTAAATACTAAACAGAAACCCCGAATTTTTGTCATTACTCTCTACAGTCATAAAATTACTCTGTGAACTTGTTTCAGAAGTTTTTCAGTGGCGACTCCATCTCTGCTGTTGGGAGAGAGGTTCAAGGTCAGTCCCCACAGGGCAAGCAGAGCCATCAGAATAACCGCCCCGGGAGGTAGAGACACACCCCTGGCTTCCTTGCCTCTGGGGTGGGGCATGCGTGGTGCTGTCTCCCAGGGCCCCCCGGGGGCTCCCCAGTTGCCCAGAGGGTTAAGTCGCTGGGCACCACACCTCTTTGGGGCTTCCTCCTTTCTCTATCTACTTCTTCACCTGCATGTCACCCCTCAAATACACTGCACTCGAACCCACGTTTAGGGACTGCTTCTGGGCACACCTAAACAACTAATACACAACACAGAATGTACACTGACCTGACGTCAATGTCATTACAGCTCTCGCCCTACTCAGAACCAAAGGCATACGTGTTAGAAAGCGGCTGTTGGGCATCTCAATAAGGTGGAAAAGACGAAGCCCACGGGTGGAGGGAGCCTGGAGTCGGGGCCGGGGACCTAACAAAACCACAAAACCATGAAGGGAGGAAGGGCAAGCTGGAGAACCCCTCTTGCAAGGCCCAGAGACCTCCTTCTCTTCCAGAGGTGGGCACTTCCTGTCCCTGGTTCTCCAGCAAGTCAAGAAAGGCTCTGGAAAAACCACTTCTGCCCACGATTGGGAAGCTATAAATAACTCCCGGATCAGAAGAAAGGAAAAAAGAACTCCAATTCCATATGCACCGGAGTGAGAATGCACCCTCCCAGCGCGCGCGCCTCCCGGCACACCTGGAATCCAAGCCCACCCCACCCTCAAAGGAATCCTCAGTCTTTGGTCCCAGGTCTGCAGAGGAAGTGGCCAGCTGGCTGCAGTAGACCGGCCTGTCCCCACGGAGGGAGAGGCCCCAGGATGGAGGCTTGTTCACCCATGGTTGTTCCAGGCCCGCAAGAGGCATTGGAGGGCATAGCAAGAGACACCCCTTCTCCGCAGAGCCGGCACGGGAGGGCAGCTGGGGACAGCCCCTCTGGGGACTGCAGCCCGTGGCTTTCCTGCCTTAGAGGCCCTTTCCTGGCCATGTCCTCTGCCCCACCCACCCTGCACTCCTCATGTCCCTTTCTCTCTACCCTGCACCTACGGCCCTTCCCTCTGCCTGTCCATCTCCCCAGACCCTGAAGCCCCTGTGTCTCTGAAAAAGGAAAAACCACCGAACTGGAAGCGGGATGTACAGACAGATCCCAGATGGTCCTGGGAGGAGCCAGAACCTCGGTGTCCTGACGTGTGGGATGGGCCGCTGCTCCTCACCCCGGGGCTGGGGCCAGGATCCCAGCATGCAGGCTCTGCGGGAGGACGCCAGGCCCTGCCACCCCCTGCCCAGGTCGGGTCCCTCGGACAGCCTGCCCCTGTTGCCATGCGGATTTCACTCCTTCACTCACTGTCCGCTGGAGCCCCGTCCGGATCCCCCACAGCACCGGTGACCAGGCCTTGGCCCCAGGGTCAGCCCTTTTCCCGCCCCAGCGCAGCCGGCAGTCCCCGGGCGTCCAGCAAAGAGCCTGGGCGGGCGAAGCAGGGCAACTCTTTATTGGCCGCGTGGGGCGCAGGCTAGGCCAGCCTAGGGGCGCCGCCAGGGGTGGCGGCGTCGGACCCCGCGGGAGCAGGGAAGGCGGCGCCGGAGCCGGGCCCGGGCGCCAGCAGCAGCCGGGGCGCGCCCGCGCTGGCGTAGCTCAGGGCCAGGCGCTCCAGGCGCCGCTTGCGCATCGCCGCCTGGGCCGTGGCGTGCAGGGGCCGCAGCAGCGCGGGGGGCGGCGCGCCCGGGCCGCGCAGCAGGAAGTCGAAGCCCACGCGGTCGTGCGGGTCGTAGAACAGTGGGCCGCGGGCCGGATCGGGCCCCGGCGGCCAGGCGAACGGGAAGGGCAGCGTGAAGTCCTCGGTGAGCACGCGGATGGCGAAGTCGTCCTCCTTGCCCAGCGCGCGGTAGGCGCGGCCGATGCCGCGGAAGTGCGCCGCCCAGAGCTGCGCGTCCCCGCCGTAGATGTCCGGGAACGGGGGCTCCGGGGGCGCGGGGGGACCTGCCGGGCCCGCGGGCCCCGAGAGTGACAGAGAGCAAGTGACCACGTGCGCGGGCGGTGCCGCCGGCGGGGAGCAAGGAGCGGGTGCGGGACCCTGAGAACCTGCCTCGGGGCTGGCCCTGGAAGGCGGAGCTGGGGCCCCAGGGCTGACAGGGGAGGCAGGAGGCGAAGTCCGGAGGAGACAGCGCCCAGAAACCAGGAGGGCAGAAAGGCACCGAAGGCTGGCCGCAGGCGTAGGCCACTCGGTACTGCTTGGGTGGAAAGTTCCAGACGGGGAGGAGCCCGGGGAGTTTGGCAAGGCCTCCTGAACAAGCTCGGCACCCTGGGCTCAGCTCACAGAGGGGCTGGGGAAGGGAGGTGGTGTGGTCCCTCTCCGTTGAAAATTGGTCCTGGGCTGCGCAGAGAAAGGACGGTGGGAGCCCGGCCTGGAGGCGGGGATCAGGGCCCAGTGAGGATGAGGTAGGGACATCGCCAGGAGAAGTACTTATCTGGGAGGAGACTGAGAGGCCAAATGCCAGGCCTTGCAGATGGAGGCGGGAGGAGCTGGGGGTGACAGGCGGTTCCCAGCCTGGCACTAGCAGTCCCAGGGGATAGAGGGGTCTAGTTGGGAGGTGAATTAGTTCTGTGTTTGTTGGACATCCTCCCCTGGGAGCGCATCAGTCTTCCCATGCCTCGGTTTCCCCCTCTAAAATCTGGGAACAATCAAGCCTGTTCTGCCAGCCTCGCAAATGAGATGGCACGGAGGAACCTATTTGTCACAGAAGAGTGATTTCCTAGCTCAGTCCCACGGTGGAGCAGAGCCTCCAGTCCCCAGGTGGTAGTGGGGTGGCCGTGGCTCTGAGCAGGGCAGTGGACGAGGCCAGAGGGGCTGCTTCAGAGAGCCACCGTGCTCAGCACCGTGGACAGCTCCGAGGCAGGCTTGGCAGGGGCGTCCCACCCGCACCATCCGGCCGAAGGGTCCCATCTCCATCCCGCAGCCTGCTCTTGGGGGAGCGGCTGGGGTTCAGTGCCGGTGGGTGGGGCAGGGCTGTGGGGTGTTGCTGTGAGTCGGGGATGAAAAAAAGCTGCAGAGAAGAGAGGAGCTCTGGATGCAGCCCCCAGGAAAGGAGAGGGGAGAGCCTTGGCCACCTGAGTGCATTTGGCCAGGGGATGGTTGTGGTGGTGCACGCAGGTAAGGGGGTGAGGGCAGCAGCAAGGGGACCATGAGGCAAGCAGGGCGCTAATGAAGGTGAGGGGCCGGTGGCTTGACCACAGCGGCAGTGGGAAACGCTCAGATTGTGAGTATGGCTTGAGGATGTGAGGGCAGGGTTTGCTGGTGGAGAGGGTCGGGGAGGGCAGGGGAGGAAAGGGGAAGACAACGGACCCAAGCAGCTGGAGGAAACGAGGAGCAAAGGGATGGCTGGGGGGGAGGGGCGGTCAAAAGTCTAATTTGGGCCAGGTGGTGGCCTCCAGATGGGCCAGGGAAGAGGTATGGAGGACAATTGGCTTTGAGTCGGGAGTTGGGGCAGAGGCTGCCGGCTGGAGCTCTAGACATCTGGGAGACGGAGTTGAGTGAGGTGCTGGGCCAGAGCGCGGAAGCCAGGCAAGGAGGAGGGGCACTGCGGAGCCCAGAGATGCTGATGAGCCCCATCAGACGAGGCCTCGGAGCTGACCCCCGGTCTGGCAAGTAAGAGGTCATCGGTAACCTTGAGCAAAGCCACTTTAGTGAAGTGCCGGGAAGGAGGGGCAGCTCCAGCAGGCTCTGAGCAAGTGGGAGGGGAGACGGGAAGCAGCAAGTCTAACTAACCTTTGTGAGGAGTTTTGCTCTAAATGGGGAGCAGAGAAGCAGGACGGTAGCTGAAAGGGAAGTGGGGTCAAGAGACAGGGTACGACAGCTTGCTTTTATGTTGCTGGAAAGATCTAGCAAGGAGAAAAGAAGTCACGCTGCTGGAGAGGAAGGTGGGGGACGGCCCTGAGCAGGCAGGAATGTCAGCCTCGCTGGCCCGCTCTTCCTCCTCTCCCTGGCCTGCTGAGAGCAGGGATTGGGTGGACAAAGCTGTGGGCACAGGTGGCGCTGGGGACCCGTGGGTGTCCTCTTCCGATGGCTTTACTTTCTTGAAAGAGGGAGCGAGGCCAGCAGGGGAGTGTGAAGAGGGAGGGGGCCGGACAGAGGGAGGGGTGCAGTGGGAGCCAGCAAAGACCAAGGCCCCTCAGGCTCACAGTCAGGAATTTAAAGAGCATTAGCGGCTGAGCTGATCCCCAGCTCGGCTCAGCTGCATGGGTGCAGGCGGGGCGTGGGCGGGGAGCTGGGGGGTTGCCAGGCTGGTACAATAAAACACAGAGGGCCCAGGGAAGGAGGGTGTGTGTGCGGGTGTGATGATCAAGGCAGAGCTGGGAGGAGAGAGGGAGGGAGGGAGGGAGGCAGGGCAGGTGGGAGGACGCAGAACGTGCTGGAAACAGTGGACTGCGGCTCACCCAGGAGGGCCAGAATCCTGCTCTGCGGGCCTGAGCCTGGTGAGACTCCCGAGAATGGGGTCGGACCAGGCTGCAGTTCGGGTGCTGACAAGGCCAAGGGCATGACAAGGGCGAAGGGGGGGGTTGGGGAAAGGGTTGGACGAGATGCCCCAGAGGAGTCTGGGAAACTGAGGGGCCAGAGTGGAGGAAGGAATCACGAGAGCTTGACCACCGAGACGGAGAGAGGGTCAGGCCAGAGTCCCGCATTCAAGGGGGTGGATGAATGCCCCTTTCCAGTAGGGGTAATGGGTTTGTGCTTCTGAGGACCCAGGATCCAGTGCTGGGGTCTTAAGGAGGCAGTGGGGGAGGGGGACAGAGAATGATCCGGAAGGGGCTGAGGAGTGAGGAGAACCCTGGACCACCTCAGGCTCAGAGGCCCACGGCCTCAAGACCCCTGGGAGGGCTGCCCCCCGCCCCCGGGCCTGTCTTGCTGTGTGACCTTGACAGAGCTCCCCGGCCCAGGAAGAGAGGGTGGGCTGGCTCCTTCCTCTCCCACATCCTCAGAGCCCCAGATGCCAAGGACACCCCCTTCTTCTCCATCCCTCCCCCTACCTATGACTTACCTAGAGTGGCTACAGGAGGAGCGGGCAGACCTACAGGGCTGGGGTCCCCCGAAAGAGGGGAAGCCATGTCAGCAGCCTGGGGTCTGCTTGTTTACCTGGCTGCCCAGGAGACCAGGGGAGGGGCCTTTGGGGAGAGAGAACCTTGCATTTAAAGGGGACCCACCTGGAACTGGGCTGGGGCCGGGAGGGAGAAGGGTAAAGGGGGTTGGTGGCCCCGTCCCCCCACATCCCTGCAGCTCATCTGGCCCTGCTCAGGAACCATCTGACTCCCCACCCCTCCCCACTAACCCACCCAAGCCTCTTCTTCAGCTCAGTCTGGTCCACAGCCCCCATCCTGCGTGCTCACAAGGCCACAGAGCCCGAAATCCCTCCTGCAGGCACCCCCCACCCAGTATTCAAGGTCCGAGGGGGTGAGGGTCAGCAGCCCCGTCTTTAGCAACTCCAGTAGTTCCGTGAAATGGGTCGAACCTGGCCCCTGGCCTCAAGGGACCTGATGGGTTCAGGTTCCCGCAAAGTGGACCAAGCCCCGGTAGGGGAGCGGGGACGTGAGCCGTCCAAAGGAAGGGGGCCCATGGCACGCGCGTGGTGTGTGCCGACCACTGTGGGACAGCCTCCAAGTGACCTCGCCCTCCAGGGCTTCATCCTGGGGAGGCGTTTTCCCCAGCACTTTGCCTGCCCGGGGCATCCTTGGGGAAGATGGGAAAGCCCTGGACACCCAGTTCAGACTGTCCCGTGTGCACTGAAGGCCACACATGCCCAGGGCAATGCGTTATCGCAGCCCCACTGTCTGCCGGAAGAGCACAGCGACAGGGGAAGGAGAGGGCACCTTCCAGACGCCCGGCTCCTGCATCTCCGCACCTCTACGGTGCAAACTCACTCTCATCCTCCAGGCCCTACCTCACGCTGCCTCCTCCAAGAAGCCCTCTCTGCTTGTTCCGTACACCACAGAGGCCCACAAGGTCCAGCAGGCCTCCCACTGCAAGTCATCGGGGGCTAGGCCTTCCTTGGTTAGAGATCTTGGGTCAAGTGTCACCCTCGGGCCTAGGAAGGTGCGTGAGTAGGACGTTGGGGAGGCCACGGTTGCCACGGTGAGGAGAAGCCGCTGCTCCATCTTCTCCCCAGCAGGCCTGGACACATCTGGGCCAGAGCTCTGGCCTGGTCAGCCCAGCTGCCATGGGAGGGCTGAGACCCCTCCTCCCCCGAATGAACTGAAGCTCACAGGTTCCCAGCACCCTCAGGAAAGCAACTGAGGAAGGGGTCGGGCCGGGCTGGGGTTCAGGAGAGGAACCTGGAGACGCTCACTGCAGGTTGGGCAAACCACATGACCTCCCTGGGCCTCAGTTTCCCCACCCATAAAACAGGGCTCAGGCCATGATAAGGTCATGAGATGGAGCCCGGCTTCGGGGTCCCTGTACTCAGCAGGAGGTCTGCCTGGGTTTCTCTCTCCCTCCTGCCCCACCCCCGCTCACTCGTGCTCTCTCTCAGGAAACAAATAAAATCTTTATTTAAAAAAAAAAATTAGCGTACCATCGAGGAGGGATGATAAAGCGACAGAACTGGGAATGTGACCCAGTGATGAAGAACAGCCCCTGTCCCCACCGACCGGCTTCCTGACAGCCTTGGGACAGGATCTCACCGTGAAAGAACCCCCAGTCCCTGAGCCAGTGGGACCAAGGCCGGAACTCTCCCCACCTCTTCCCTGCAAGCCCTTGCGAGTGCGTCTGACGCTCACCAGCCGAGAGGACAGGAGCGCACAGGTCAGTCCCCATATTCCTGAAGCCGCGAGAGGGGCGCCAACCGTTCCACCCCACGCGCCCTCCAGCCTGGGCCCAGAGCGCTGGTTCTACCCCACCCACCGTGTCTCAGGGCCACGGCGCTCCACGGCATATCACCGGCCCCGAAGAGGGTTTCTGGGGTCCGGCCTCCAGCCCAGACGTCCCGTCCCTGAGTGCCGTAGCAGCGGCCCAGGACCCTATCAGCCCTTGCATAACCTGACTCCCACCGACCAGCGCCTCCTGAGCCCCTGGCCAGGCCGGGACCCAGGCTGGATGTGCGGGCTGAGAGCCTTGCCCTCGCAGGGCTTGTGGGGCAGGAGCACAGCCAGCCGTAGGCCTGATAGTCAGCCACGGGCAAGTGGGGCCTGGATCTCACATGACAGGTCCACTTTCCATCCGCCCGTGCTCTGGCCGCACAGGCCCCTGCGGCCAGCTCTCGAGGCAGGCGGCTGCGCTGGGGGCGGCTCAGGCCTCCAGGGCGTGGGGTCAGCTGGGGAGACCATGATGCCATCACCGATGTCCACATTCCGCAGAGCATCCCTGGGCACAGCTGCGGACCAGGACCCACCGCACCGAGGCCGCCCTGCCAGGGCGTCTCAGTCAGGGGAGCTGCGGAAACAAAGAGCTGCCCGGACCGCAGCTTCAGGGAGACCCAGCGCCGTCCCTCCTGCTGCGGCTGTGCCAGGCCTCCAGGCAGCTCTGCTCCACAGCACCCCCCCCCCAGGTGTGTGGGCTTCCCACAGCTGTGGCTCCGCCCCTCCAGGTGTCCCCTGGCCTGAGGACACGCTCCGTGGCACCCCAGCCCAGAAGAGGAGGAAGAGGGACAAGAGGCCATCCCAGCCCAGCAGCTTTCTTGTGAGAGCACAAGGGGAAACTGCTCTTGGACGCTCTAACTCCAGGCCGAGAACCGGGTCCCACGGGCCCTCCCGGCTGCCGGGGAGGCTGGGATACCTACCCCACACCTGAGCCGTCGGGTGCCAGCATCTGGGGGGACAGCTTCCAGCTTGCTGCAAGGCGCCTTCGCCTGACCTCCCCAAGCACTGTGTTAGTTCGCTAGGGCTACTGTGACAGTCCCCGCCAATAGCATCCCGAGGACGGGGACAGAACCAAGGTGTCCATGAGGACGCACTCCCTCCGAGGGCTCCAGGGGAGTCTCTTCCTTGCCTCTCCCAGCTCCTGGGGGGCTGCTGGCATTTCTCATTCATGGCCACATCACCCCACTCTCTGCCTCTGTGGTCACGTGGCCTCCCCTTCTCTCCATGTATCTAAGCTCCCCCTGTCTCCCTCCCAGAAGGATCCGCACGATTGCATTGAAGGACCACCCGGAAAATCTGGGGTAATTCCCGCCAGCTGAAGGTCTCTGACTGAATCCCAGCCACAAAGTCCTCTTTTGCTGGACAGGATAACAATTCCCCATTCCGGGGATTCGAACATTGATGGCTTCAGGGGGCCAGTATTCAGTGCCCACCAGACCTTAAGGCAAATCATTTGAGGACAAGAGGTCACTTGAAAAGCCAACCCAGGGCACACTGTAGGGGATGGAAGGAGGCTGAGCCAAGCTGTTATCTGGCAAGCGGTTTGCTCGGGGACCCGCCAGAGCTCCATCCCACCAGCTAAGGCCCTGGCACCTTCAGCCAGTGGCTTTAGAGCCCCCTCAAGGAAGACAGGCTGACATTGGAACCCAGCAAGAGGAAGGGCCCCGGTGATGCGGGTGGGGAAACTGTCCTCTGCTCCCAGGTCCCCACCTCTGGGAAGCCTGCAGTCTAGTTGGAGAGATAGATAAAGACAAATCAGAAGGGCGCCTGGGTGGCTCAGTGGTTTAAGCCGCTGCCTTCGGCTCAGGTCATGGTCTCGGGATCCTGGGATCGAGTCCCGCATCGGGCTCTCTGCTTGGCAGGGAGCCTGCTTCCTTCTCACTCTCTCTGCCTACCTCTCTGCCTACTTGTGATCTCTCTCTGTCAAATAAATAAATAAAATCTTAAAAAAAAAAAAAGATTAAAAAAGACAAATCAGAAAATGAAAGAATTATCAATCGTGCTAAGGCTGGAGAAGGAAACTGTCAGGGAGCTGGGACAGCGGCGGGCTGTGGGAACACCCCCTGTGCTAGTCTGTGGTCCAAGACAGCTTCTTGGGGGAAGCAACTTTGAAGCTGAGGTTAAGGAAGGACAGTCTGTCATGAGAAGGGGGAGAAAGAGGGTCTGAGAAACCCTTTGCATATGCAAAGGCCCTGTGGCAGGAACAAGAAATGGCCCAGGAAGCCATGTGGCTGGTGAGCAGTGAGCTCACCAGAGAAGGAAGGATACGGAGGAGACTGGGGAAACCAGTAGGGGCCAGTCCCCTTCTCGAGCTGGGAGTGAAGGCCAAAGCATTCCTTCCAGCACCATCTCCACAACCTCCCTTCTCAGTAGTGCTCCCACTGCGTGTTTCCTTGCTCTGCTCCCCATCACTAGAGAAGGAGGTGCCTGTCTCCTGGAGAGGCCGGCCAGAGTGTCCAGGAGGAGAGAGCAGCATGGGGGAGAGGCCTGGTGGGGGATACCCGAGAAGCAGAGGCAAGCACGCCCTGCGGGACCTGTCCGGGGCATCTTGAATCCCCAGATAATCCCCTCCTGGCATGGCCACCGCCTCCGAGTTATTTTTAAAATCTCATTTTCCAAAAGTGGAGGAGAAAACCTTTCCCTGCTTTTTTCTGAGAAAGGTTCAGATAGGAGTCCGGAAAGGGGAGCGGACCCTGGAAGACAGGGGGTGTCCTGGGCAGCGCACCTGTGGGACCTGGGGTCTCTACAGACCCAAGGAGTGGGACCCCCCCCGGGGCAGCCTCCACAGAGGAGCCGGCTGGCATGTCACGGGCACCCACGACGGGCTGGAGCACTGTAGGGAGAACTCCGGGTCTCCACCTTCCTGGGGCACGGGGTCTAATGGAGACCATGGCAATGAGCCAGGGGCCCACGGCTGGCTGGTCGGGGCCAGCAGCCAAGGCCATCTGGAACAATGGCAGATGGTGGGGGACAGGGAGGGTGCCAGCAGGTGGGGGACCGCATGCATGGGCAGAGCAGGGTGAGCCCAGCTGTGCTGGCAGCACCCGACGGACCCCAGGGGCCGGGAAGCCCAGGGCCTGGAGGGGCACGCTCATGCTCAGGAGGGAAGGGAGTGACTCCTGACCCAGGAGGCGCTGGGGCCAGGACGGGAGCCAAGAGGTCCCAGGTGGGAGGGAAAGGAGCCACGTGAAGGCCTAGAGCTTGAGTCTAGGACCCCCGCCCCGCACTCCAAGCTACTTGAGGCTGGACCCCTTGTGGGTTTAAACATCCCGAGAGGAAGTCAGGTGGACAGATGGGGCCATTGTGCTCCTGGGGGAGGGTCCTCTCGAGGGAAGCTTGTCTGCCCGGCACCTGCTGTCAGTACCCCAGCCTCCCCCACTCCACCTCCCAGGAGGGCCCAGCAGGAGCCCATGTTGAAGCCACCTCAGCAGGGAGCCCAGGGAAAAGGAGGGGGGCTCACAGAGGAGGTGGGCTGGGGGCGGGGTCTCAGAGCAAACGGGAGTGCAGGGGGTTTCTTTAGGAAAGCATGGGTGTGGTGGGAGGGATTGGGTGCTAAAACAACTGTTTACGGCTCTTGTTGAAGAGGGTGGGGTGGATCTCTTCGCGCAGGGACCAGCGCTCTGGGGTCGCTCTGGGCTCCAGCGCCGGAGGATGAGGAAACTGATCAGATGTGGGAGGCCGTCAGAGGTGGAGGGGAGGGCTTCTTGCTAAAACTGGATGTCACCGGAGGGCGCAGATGGGCCCTGGAGAAGGTTCTGGAGCGGGCCCAAGCGGAGAATGTCAAGGGCAATCCAGGGGAAGGCGTCGCACAAAGTCTGGGAGGCTGACCTGGTTGCAGCTGGGAGCAGGGAGGGGGTGGGGGTGGAGGGGCTGGGCCTGGGTAGCGGGTCAGGGGCTCGGCTGCCAGACGTCCCCGTGAGTCCCCTCCTCTCTGGGGCAGTAACCCCCCCCCCTTGTGGCCCCCAGCAGGCGTGGAGCCGGAGGGAGGTCTGCAGAGCTGTGCGGTGGCAGCGAGCTGCCGCTGTCCCCCAGCTGCCGCCTCCGGGTGGGTGACGGCGGCAGCACCGAGGTTGCCCAGGGCCCCCCCGCCCCCAAACGCCCTCTGAGCCGGGAGGGCTGCGGCGGCCTGGGGAGAGCTGCAGGGATGCCGGGCTGAGACCTGCCTGGGCCCGCAGCGCCATCTGCCGGCCACATGGCGAGGCACAAGCGGGCGCCTCCCAGGCCCCACCTGCCTGCTCGCTACCCTGGGGAGGAGGGGCAGGCGGTCCGCGGGCCTCCCCCGCACCCGGGCTGGAGACCCTGGCTCCGCCACTGACCGACGTGTGACCTCCGGCCGGGTTCCCACCCTCTCCCAGCTGCATCCCCGTGCAGGGTGGTGAGCACACCCAGCTATGCGAGGCCGACCCCGGGGGCTGGGAGCCCCCGTCAGGCAGAGGCAGTGTCCCTGGTGGGTTGGGGCTCCCTAATTTCTGGCAGGTTGGGTGGGGGGAGACTGGCACGTGGCAGGACCCAGCCAAGGGGTCCTTGTATCTTGCCATTTGCATGGTGAGGGGTTGGGAGAGGGGGACCAGTGTCAGATTCCAGGTCTCCGTCACTGACCCTCCCTGTGCCCCTGGAGTGGAAATGGGTCCACAGAGGAGACTCCCAGCTCCGGTGCAACGTTCAAATTTCCTGGTCCTCCAGCCGCCCCGAACCCTGCAGAGACAGGAGCGCCCCACCCCTGAAGACCTCCATTTTACCCGCCAGGACTTGCCTGAAGTTCTCCTCCAGAAACGAGGTCACAGAAAACCCACCTCACCACCGACCAGGGCACTGCAGGAACCTTAAAGGCTCAACGGGGCCCTGGGAAGGTCAGGGCCAGAACCTGTGAGGCCCACAGGGCTTGTCCCCTTCTCTGTCTCTTCCTTCTGCCTGGAACCCTAAAGGGGGGGGGATGGGCAGCCCTCGGGGGGCTCCCCTCCCAACCCCAAGGTCTCACTCTTGTTGGCCCCAATCCCAAATTCCTAGGTGGAGAGACCGGTTGGACCCTCTTACCCACTCGTCCTGGCAAATACCTAAAAAGGACCTCTCGGAAGAACGAGGGCGCCGCGTGCGATACGGTGGGTGTCCCTGCAGGACGGTCCCCCGGCCAGGCTGACTTCACGCTGCCAGGGTGACATGGAGCCCGGCAGAGGCACGGGGTGGGTCCCCGCAGGTAGGTCCCTAGCATCACATGACCGCTAGGGACCTGTGAAATCTAGTCCAATGCTCAGGAAGTGGTAAGTTTGGGGAGTTAGCACCTGTTTTCAATATAACGCATGTAACTGCGAGTTCTGCGGCTCTTTAACAGCCAACTCTCCACGTTCCTGAAAACTTAGGAACAGTCAGGAGAGCCATTTTGGGGCCACCCCAGCACAACAGCTCTGGCCAAGGCCACCGGGCAGAAAGGTCCCCGGGACATACCCCAGAAGCACTGGAGGACAAGCCTCGGAGAAGGGGTGCTCCCCCAATCCCCTGTTCTGGCAGCTTGGCAGGATCCAGCTTTCTGGGTCCTCCTTCACAAATGAGCATCTGGGAGCTCTAAGCCAGCCCCCTCGGTGCGCTGGGACAGAGGAACTCACGCTCGGGCTTTCTAGGCAAACAGGGGTACGTGCAGACCCCTCCATTTCAGAGCGACCCAAGGAGCTGCATCACCTCTGGGCTTTGGGGGGAATCACAGTTCCTGCCACCTGGGCTTGCGGTCAGGTGTAGGGCTCCAGGTGACAAGCTCAGAGGGCACCAGGACCCCGGGGGAACTACCATCGTCCTAACTCACCTCGCCCTCTGCGGGCCCGTCTCCCCCATCCCCTGCCACCTGCTGCAAATCCAGACACCATTCCCACGGGAGCGTCGTGGGGTCTAACCCCAGTCAGACCTGGCGAAGGCACCCAGGATGCCCAGTGGCTGGGCCAAGTTGGGCACCTGTCCTGCACCAAGCACGGCTCCCAGAAAAGCAGTTTGAATGTCAAAAGCACCCGGGGGAGGGTGGGCATTGCCAGCCCCCCATTTAGAAAGAGGTCATGGCTTCAAGGAGGTCACCCAGCCAGCGGCCCGCAGCTGGAGTTTGAAGCCCAGGGGAGCGCAGTGGCTGTCTGTTGTCTGTGAGACGCAGGGCTGTTTCCAGAAGGCAGGGCTGCCCGCACCGTGTGGCCGCAGGGGCTGGAGCCCAGGGCTTGCTGGGCATTGGGAGGTGCTCATGGGGCTGCAGGAAGCTGGCCCAGCCACAGGTCCCCGCCCCGGCTCTCCCTTGTCCCTGCAACAGCCTCGCCCTCCGTCCCCCACCTATAGGGCCTCCAGCAGCCGAGTGTGAGGACAAGGGGCCAAGCTGGGACCTGCTTTCTCTGCAACCTTGCAACTGAACTATGGCCCCATGCGTTGGGGAGTCATAAAGCGCCTAGTTCTGCCACTTTTCCCTGGTACAGAACATGCCTGTCACCTACAGCTGTGTAACGGAGGACCCCAAAACTGCATCAGGGACACACACGCGCTCTGCCGGGGACAGTGTCCGGCTCCACACCTCTGGCCCTGGGAAAGGGCCATGAGCACTGGAGCCATTGTGACCTCGGGCTGAGGTCAGGGCCGCCTGGGGTGGGGGAGGGGGAGACGCAGAGATAGGGCAGCCCCACCGGGCGTGAGGACAGAGCTGGGGGCTGGGGCCTGTGGATTCTCCAAACCGCACCCCAACATGGACGGGCAGCACTTGGAAAGGCCACACAGCCACACCACGGCTGATAGGATGTCATCGGCCACATCCCAGAACCCCAGGTCAGCCCAGCGCCAGGCTGGGACATGTGGGAACCCAGAAGGGGACGCCCGATGCCCTACTTCCCACAGGTACCCTGGCTTCTCCGTCTTTCAGAA
The DNA here is from genome assembly GCF_922984935.1 of Meles meles. NCBI lineage: Eukaryota > Metazoa > Chordata > Mammalia > Carnivora > Mustelidae > Meles > Meles meles. The sequence continues at coordinate 2,426,474 of NC_060066.1, forward strand.
GAGCGCCTCCCCGCAGGGCAGCAAGGGGCACCCCCGGGGCGCATCTGGGGCTGAGCTCCAGGCCCTGAGCCAGGGAAAGAGTGTCCCCGCAGCCAGGAACAGCGCAGGGGGTGGAGGGGAGGCGGGCGGCGGCTTTGGGGTCGAGCCCCACCTGGCAGCCCTTGACTCAGTGGAGAGGGGACTGGGAGGGAGGAGGTGTCCAAAGTTGGCGCGGCTATTGGCTGCTTGTGAGGCTGGCGGCGTGTCACCATCCGTGTCCACACGTGCACACATGTGAGGGGACAAAGGGACAGATGGACGGACACTTCCCGGAGCCTCCGCTTCTTATCTGCATAATGGGCAACCGCACGACGGCCCGCGTCCCAGCAAAGACGCAGCGCGCCCTGAGCAAGGCTGCTGCAGCAGGACAGGGGCAGGCGGGGGCAGGGCAGGGGCTGGCAGGCTCCCTCCCCTGCCACCTCAGACCCCCAGGGCGCCCTCCCCGGGGTGGGGGGAGCCTGGGGCAGCCCAACTCTCCAGACCGTCCCTGGGCGGGTCCTGGAGCAGGATTCCCGTGTGTGATGCCCACGGTGGCGGGCTCTTCCAGAAGGAGCAGCCTCGTACCTGCGTTGAACCCGGTTATTTTGGTCTGCACACAGTTGTCTGCCTGTGTGTGTTGTCAGGCCCGTCTCCTCCTCTGCCGCATCTTGGATCACTCCGAAGGCGAGAAAGCGCTCCCTTCCGCGGCTGTTTGCCTGACTTTGCTTCTGTCGCTTCTCTGCATTTAAAAATATATTCGGTTTTGGTCGTCACAGGGCTAGATGCCGTTTTAGGGCAAGATACGGGCCAAGAGCTGGTGGGTGACACTGAGCAGCCGCGTTCCCTCCCCGGTGCAGGGGGGAGCCGGGCTCCAGCCCGTGGTGACATGCCCACAGAGGTAACACCAGCCAGCCTCCGTTGGAAAGGCCACACGTTCTGGGAGCGGCAAGGAAGTGGCTGGTTTTCTGAGAGGTGCTGGGAAGGTTCAAGTGTGCCCTGAGCCGGCCGGCCACTGTTCCCAGGGTGCATGGATGGGGCTCAGGCTGCGTCTGAACCAGCGTCGTCCCACAGAGGCTGTGTGTCCTGGGACAGGTCGCTGACCCTCTCTGTGTCCGAGCACCCCTTGGGGTTGGGGTGTGAGGACCGTATGGAGTATGACGAGTTGGGTAGAGGGTCCGAAGTCAGGTGGTGAGAGGGGCACCATCCCCCTCCGGCAGGACGTTCTGTGCCGCTGGGGACGGTGCTCCCCTCCACCAGACGCCTTCATCTAGACGTCGCTCTCTCCAGCCACCCCGCACCCCCACACTGGGTCCCTGTCAGACAACCTCACCCCAGCAGCACCCCAACGACCGTGGCTCCCTGGCCAGGCTGTCTGACGTGGCCCCGCAGCTTGTCCAAACCCTGTCCCTGCTCCATTTCTCCATTTCACGGTCCCCAGCTGGCTAGGGCAGAGTCTGCCCTTCCCCTCTGCCCCAGGACGCCAGCACAATGAGAGAGGAGGCTTCTGGGCGCGTGGTTCAGATGAGCCCCCGGGGCCGGGAGCAGGGCCTGGCCCGCCACAGGCCTTTAATAAGTCCTCACTGAGGGAGGGAAGGCGAGAAGGGATGAGGAGGGCCGGGAACTGCAGAGATGGCCAAGGCCTGTGCGCCGACACCGTGTAAGCGCGGTCATCCCGGCACGTGCCCCAGACACGGGAGCTTCCTGAGGACCGTCTGGCTCAGCACAGACATGCGACATCTCTGGCAACCCCGGGAGTGTCCCCTGCTTGGCCACCTGGTCCCTGGTTCCCCAAGAGGCAGACGGTGGGGAGGGTCCTCAGTTTGGGCACAGCTACGGGATGGAGTGAGCACGAACGCCATCTGGGAAGGGAGCTGGAGGAGGCCCGGCTGCCAGGAGCGGCGCCAGGAGCACGGGAGGAGGCGGGTCTCGCTGTGAGGAAGGCCCCCCAAGGCGGCGCGCCTCAGCCTCGCCCGCTCACTCGCGCCTTCTGTCCACCTTCACTGGCAGCCTGCCTGGGACGTTCTGGGGACCGGAGGACAACCAGCACATCCCCAGGGACACTTGAGAAGAAAGAGGGCCAGCGGCTGGTCAGCAGTGACACCAGGGAGCGGGACAGCCAGGGAGGGCCCTCAGTCAGCCGGGGAGTCGGGGGAGGCACCCCCAGGATGCTCTTTCCAGGTCAAGAAGGCTGAAGGGTGGGCCTCTCTGTGCATCGCCCTGAAAGGGACAGGGAGAGGGGAGGAGAAAGGCAGCAGGCCCAGGAGAGCAAAGGCCGACCAGTAAGTGGAATGCGCTTGGACAACTGGAACTTGGCAAGGGCGCCATGAGGGGGAGAGCTGGTGGGGGGACGGTCATGGGGTTTTTCCAGAGAGGAGACTGGGCTGCTGCTTTGAGACATCGCTCTGCTGGTCATCCCACCAGTATCTGCCGAGCACCTGCTAGGTGCGTCAGGTGCTGTTGTAAGTGTTAGGGAATGCAACTGGAGACAAGACATTAAGATCCCTGCCCTTGGGGCTACCTTCCAGTGGGGTAGACTGCCCACAAACAATGGATGTAATCAAGTAAGTTATGTAAGGTCACAAGGTTAAAAGTGATGGGGGGGGGGAATTGAGGAGGGTAGGGGTAGAAAAGGAGAGTGGGGTCAGGCTGCTGTTTTAAATAAGTTCATCTAGGGGGTGACCATTGAGCCAAGACTCGAAGGAGGCGAGAAACTGAGCCAAACAGCTCTCTGGAGGAAGGTTGTTCTCCAAACCGAAGGGTCAGACCGAAGGGTGCAAAGGTCCTGGGGTAGAAACATGCCTGGTGGTCTGAGGATCAGCAGGAGCTCAGTGTGACTGCGATGGAGTAAGCAAGAGAAAGCAGAAGGAAATGAGACCGAAAGAGGGTGAAATTATTTCTGTTCTTAGAGATCTTGCTTTTTTTTGTTGTTATGGTATAATTTATGTAGAGTAAAATTCACTCTCTTTAGTGGATAATTCTGAACGTTTTGACAAAGTCATACAATCATGAATCTACCACCACAAGCAAGATAGGAAACAGGTCTTTCTTCCCCAGAATCCCCCTGTCCCCTTTGTTGTCAGCCCTCCCCCAACTCCCCATCCTCAGAGGCCACTAATCTGTTTTCTGTTTCGTTGACTTTCTTCAGAAAGCCATCAAGATGGGCTCAAGAGCATGGCTTTCCGGGCTTGGTTTCTCTCACATGGCTTGATGAGTCGAAGAACCACCCACGTTGTTGAGTTTCTCAGGGATTCCTTTCTTTTTGTTGCTGATTGTGTTCCCGAGGACGTAATACAGTTTCCTTACGCCCTTATCCACTCACCAAAGAACGTGTGCATTTCTTCAGTTTGGGTTCTTACACACAGAGCCATTATCAACGTTCACACGCAGATTTTGCGTGAAAGTAGGTTGTGATTTCTAGGGGCGGAGGGGCAGAGTCGGGTTCAGCCTGCTCAGAAAGCACCCCGCCTGCTTTGTGCACTGGCTGCACCAGCTCACAGCCTCGCCAGCTCTGTGCGAGAGGTCCAGGGACCCCACAGCCTCACCAGCACTTGGTATTTTCAGGCTTCTCCCCAGTTTTAGCCATTCTGGTAGATGTGTAGTGATATTCCACTTTGGTTTTCACTTGTTTCCTTCGTGAAGAATGATGTGGAGCACTTGCTGTGTGTTTTTTGCCATCTGTGCATCTCCTTTGGTGGAATGTCTGCTCAAATCTCCCTTCTGTATTTTGCTAGACTGTTTGTGTTTGTGTCTGAGTTTTTATTTTGTTTCATGAGTTATTTATGTATTCTGGATACGGATCTTTATCAGATAGGTGATTTGCAAATATTCCTTCCAAGTACACAGCTTATCTGTTCATTTTTTTCTAGATGTCTTTCAAGAAGTTCTTAATTTCGATGCAATCCAACTTAATATTTTTTCTTCTATGGATTGTGCTTTTGGTGTCACATCTAAGAAATCGTTGTCTAACCCAAGATCGCAAAGATTTTCTCCTACATTTTCTTCTAGAAGTTTGGATCCCAGGTTTTACTTTTCGGTCTGCAATCTATCTTGAGTTAATTTTTGCATGGAGTGTGAAGTATAAATTGGGGCATTTTTGCATGCGTTCATGCAATTATTGCACACCATTTGTCGAATACATTTTCTTAATTGAATTCTTTTACACTTTTATCAAAAATCAGCTGGCCTTGGGGCCAGTTGGCTTGTTCAGTGGGTAAAGCATGCAACTCTTGATCTCAGGGTTGTGAATTCAAGTCCCATATTGGATGTGGAGCTTACTTTAAAAAATTAAATTAAATTAATACAGTTAAGTTTTTTTAAAAAATCAGTTAGCCTTGTACATGTGAGTCTTTTTCTGGACTTTTTGCATTGAATACTTAGATATATTTTACAAAACTGACATCTTAACAATATTAAGTCTTCTGGTCGTCCATGAACATGGTATATCTCTCCACTTATTAAAGTTGTCTTTATCTCTTTCATTGCTATTTTATATTTTATACTTCATAGACCTCGCAAGTACTCATTAGACAGTGTACCTAAATATCTCATGATTTTTAATGCTACTGTATATGGTACCTTTTTATTTTCAAGTCCCAATGGCTCACAGTGTAGAGAAATATGACTGATTTTTGCATCCTGATTTTATTTCTGCAAATTTACTGGACTCACTGTTCAGTTCTGGTAGGTTTTGGTAGGTTCTTTGGAATTTTCTAAGTAGGTGATAACATCCTCTGTAAGTAGAGATAGCTCATTTCTTCCTTTCCAGTCTGCACACTTTTAATTTCTTTTCGTACCTGTTTGTACTGACTGAGCCTTCAGTACCATATTGAATAGAAATGGTGAAAACAGACATCCTTCCCTCATTCCCAGTGATGTGGGAAAAACATTCAGTCTTTCACCATTAAGTATATTAGCTACAGGATTCTTGTAGATGTTTTTAATCAGGTTAAGGAAATTCCTTTAATTCTTGTTTTTATTGTGTACCGGTGTTGCATTTTGTCACATCCTTTCTCTGCATCTACCGAGATGATCATAGTATTTTCTTCTTTCACCTACCAATATGGTAAGTTATACTGACTGATTTTCAGTTGTTCAACCAGCCTTGCCAGTGCAGGATAAGCCCCACTTGGTCATGGTAGATATGCACGTCTGTATGTTTTGGATTCATATGTTAAGGAAGCTTGCGGTGTCTTTCTTTGGTTTCAGTATCAGGGTACTAATGCTCACCTCACTGAATGAGTCAGGAAGGGTTCCCTTTTTCATTTTCTGGAAGAGTTGTCTGGGATTGTTATCATTTCTTCCTTAAATGCCTGATAGAGTTGAAGAGTAAAGCCACCTGGGCCTAAAGTTTTCTTTGTGGGAAGATCTTCAACTAGAGATCCAATGTTTTAAACAGACAAATATCTATTCTAGTTATTCAATTCTTTTTGATTGAGCTTTGGTATTTTATGGCTAAGGAATTCACTTAATCTGGGTTGTCAAATTTATTGGCACCAAATTGCTCATAATATTCTCTCATTATCCTTTTAATATCTGTAGGATCTTTAATGATGTACCTGTTCTCACTCTTTATATTAATAATTTGTGTCTTCAGGGCATCTGGGTGGCTCAGTGGGTTAAAGCCTCTGCCTTTGGCTCAGGTCATGATCCCAGGATCCTGGGATCGAGCCCCACATCGGGCTCTCTGCTCAGCAGGGAGCCTGTTTCCCCTCCTTCTCTCTCTGCCTGCCTCTCTGCCTACTTGTGATCTCTGTCTTCAAATAAATAAATAAAAATATTAAAATAATAATAATAATAATTTATATCTTCTTTTTTTGCCCTAATAAAGCCTGATAGAAGTTTATCAAATGTATGTATCTTCTCAAAGAGTTGGCTTTTGGTTTCATTGATTTTCTCATTGTTGTTCTGTTTATACTTCAATGATTTCTCCTCTACTTTCTATTATTTTCTTTCTTTGGGCTTAATTTGCCCCTTTTCCCCTACTTTCTCAAATGGAAACTTGGGTCATCGATTTCAGACCTCTATTCTTTTCTAATACTATAAGTTTTTAATGCTACAAATTTCCCTCAAAGCACTGCTTTAGCTATACCCCATGCATTTTTATATGTTGTGTTTTCATTTTCTTTTAGTTCAAAATATTTTTTACTTTCTCTTTTAATTTCTTCTTGACACACACATTATTTAAAATTATTGCCTAGTTTTCAAAATACTTGGGGATTTCCAATATAACTTTCTGTTACTGATTTCTAATTTCATTCTATTATGGTCAAAGAGTATGCTTTGTTTGATCTGAATCTTTTAAACTTATTGAGACTATTTTATGGCTCAGAATATCATCTATTGTAGGTGTTCCATGTGCACTTGAAGAGAATGTGTGTTCTTCCATTGTTAGATGGAGAGTTTGGTAAATGCCAATTAGATTACATTAGTTAAGAGTATTATTTAAATCTTTTATATCCTTAATGATAATGTCTTCTTATTCTATCAATTATTGACAGAGATGCTCAAATCTTCAACTATGATTCAACTATTCAACTATTTCTCCCTTTGGTTCTATCTTTATTGCTTTATATATTATGAAGTTCTGCTATTAGGTGCATGAACATTTAGAATTGTAAGTCATCTTGATGAGTGATCCCTTTATCATTATGAGCTGATTCTCTTTATCCCTGCTTATATTATTCAATCAAAAATGTACTTTTTCTGATATTAACATAGCCACTTCTGTTTTCTTTTGATTATTGTTATCATGATGTACCTTTTTCATCCTTTATTTTTCATTGATTTTTGTCTATTATATTTCAAGTGTATTTCTTATAGACAGCATATATTTGGGTGTTGATTTTTCTATTCAATTTGACAGTCTCTGCTATTTGATTGAGATATTTAAATCCCTTGCATTTAATGTGACTATTGATATGACTCAGTTTTAATCTATCATCTGACAATTTGTTTTCATTTTATTTCTTATCTTCTTTTTTCTATTTTTCCTCTTTGCCTCTATATCTTTTGTTGGCTTATTAGCTATATATATTTTTGTTTTACTCTCTGATTTTTCAGTGATTGCTTAGGGCTTATGGTTTACAGATTTACCATATCACAGCCTACCCTCAAGTGATATTATGCCACTTTACTTATAGTATAAGATTCTTATAATATTTTATTTCCATTTCCCTCTCCTGGCCTTCATGGTATTATTGACATATATTTTACTTCTACATTTGCTGTAGGTCCTACGAAGCATTGTTATTTTTACTTTAAATTTGAAAAATAAGAAAAAGTACTTACATTCACCTACGTACTTACCATTTCCACTGTTTTCTATTCTTCTGTGTATTTCCATATTTCCATCTGGTGTTATTCTCCTTCTGCCTGACAGACTTCCTCAAACGTTTCTTTTTTTTTCTTCTTAAAATTTATTTATTTGACAGAGAGAGATCACAAGTACGCAAAGAGGCAGGCAGAGAGAGTGGGGAAGCAGGCTTCCTGTGGAGCAGAGAGCCTGATGCGGGGCTTGATCCCAGGACCCTGAGATCATGACCTGAGCCGAAGGCAGAGGCTTAACCCACTGAGCCACCCAGGTGCCCTTCAAACGTTTCTTATAGTGCAGATCTGCTCGTTACAAATTCTTTCAGCTTCAGTGTGTATGATAAAGGTTTGGCTATACCATCAGTTTTTAAGTTTTTTTTCTCTGAGTATAGGATTCTAGTTTGCCAGGTTGGTTTGTTTGTTTGTTTGGTTTCTCTTAGTGCTTTAAAATGTTGCTCCACCTCTCCAATGCTTGCATTATTTTTTTTTTTGAGATTTTTTTATTTTTTATTTGACAGAGAGAGACAAAGAGGGAACACAGCAGGGCAGAGGGAGAGGGAGAATCAGGCTCCCTGTAGAGCAAGGAGCCCAAAACAGGGCTCAATCCCAGAACCCTGGGATCATGACCTCAGCCAAAGGCAGATGCTTAATGACTGAGCCGCCCAGGTACACTGCTTGAATTATTTCTGACTAGAACTATACTTTGGCTTTTACCTTTATACCTTTGTATATAATGTGTCTTTTTTTCTCTGACTTTCCTCCGGCTTTTTTTCTTAAAATTTTCTCTTAGCTTTGGCTTTAGGCAATTTTATTTCAATGTTATTTGGTTTAGTTTTCTTTATATTTCCTTCACTTGAGGTTCATTGAGTTTCTTGGATATGTGGGATTTTTAGTTTTTATTAGTTTAGAAACTTCAGATATTATTTCCTCAAATACTGTTTTCTATCTCCCTTTCTTCTTCTGTGAGAATTTACATTACATATACACTATGCCCTTTGAGGTTGTTCTACAATTCACTGATTGCTCTGTTCCATTTTTTCCACTCTTTTTTTTCTGTTTGTGTCCCATTTGGGGGTAGTTTCTGCTGGGTTTCTTCAAGTTCACTAATCTTTGTTTCTACTGTGTCTAATATGCTGTTAAACTTATCCAGTGTATGTTTAATCTCAAATGTTGCGTTCTTCACCTTGTTCATGTTTTCCATGTCTCTCCTTAGCATGCTTCTGTTTTAATCTACCATGTTGAACATGTGGAATAGTGTCACAGTAACACTTAATGTCCTCGTCTACTAATTCTATCATTTATGTCGTTTCTGTGTTGCTTTTTATCAATTTTTTTTCTCCTACTTAGGGGTCATAATTTCTTGCTGCCATGTGTGCCTGGTAATTTTTTATTCAATGTGAACAGGACAAAAATCATCAACTAATTCTATAGATACATTATGTGGTATATTAGAAAATGGTTCATTTCTTTTAACATTTACCCATTAATTTGTTCTACCACATAAGAAATGTATGTCAGATCATGTCACTCAAAACACTCAGGTTTCCCACTGCATTCAGGAAAAACCTCAAAGTCCTGAAGATGATGAAGACAACACCAGTGCTTCCCTCCAAGATGGAGCAACAAGAGGGCGCCTGGGTGGCTCAGTGCGTTAAAGCCTCTGCCTTCGGCTCAGATCATGATCTCAGGGTCCTGGGATCGAGCCCCACATTGGGCTCTCCGCTCCGCAGGGAGCCTGCTTCCTCCTCTCTCTCTGCCTGCCTCTCTGCCTAGTTGTGATTTCTCTCTGTCAAATAAATAAAATATTAAAAAAAAAAAGATGGAGCAACAAGGACCAGGTTCCTCCTCCTGCCTTAAACAACTCAAAAATTGGGGAAAAAATATACAATCCCACTAATATCAGGCATTAGATATCCATATATCTTTAGTTATATCCTTAGAGGCTAGATTGAACACACCATGCCTGTGGTCAGTACTCAGGAACTGGGAACTGTGAGTGAACAAGAAATGAGGTCCCACAGCAGGTAGAGCAGAACCCGCACCTGCCAGGGGGGTCCAAGGGGAAGTTGTGAGACAAAAAGCTTGGGCACTACCCCAAAGATGAAGGATGCCTCCTTTTTTGCCCCCCTCTGGCATTGAACACAGTCTGAGGGAGTCCTGCCTCCATATTTTCCAAAGAAGAGGTGAGGGAGAGGAAGGAGTAAAGGAACCTCACAGGGCTGATGTCCTCCTTTGCCCCTGCCACACAGCTCTTCTTGGTGTCTCGATCATGCACACATAATTGTTCTCAAGTACCAGGGTGATGGGACCTGGGAGAGACAGGGGGTTCTGGTCCAGTGCACCCATCTTCATGGTTCCTGCTCCCACCTGCTCTGCAGCTCTTGGGCCTCCCTCAAAGACCCCTTCAGTGGCATCTGGGTAGCCAGGGCAGTCTTGTGTGTGGTCCTGAAAAGACTGGCTCTTCCAAGTCGGTGTGAGAGTTGGATCTGGGGATGCCATACCCTGAGCTCTCCAGGTCTCGCCAGTCATGTCTTTCCACCAACACTTGCTAGGGGTCAGTCCATTCCAGGCCCACAGACGATGCTGCCTACTTAACATCCCTGAGGCCTCCAGACTCCTTCCCTACTTCCCCTTTGGAGTTCATTCAGACCATTGAACAGAAAGGCAGACACACAGAAGGATATTGCCAAGCCTGATCTTGACCAACATGAATGCACACAAAGGTGCCCAGATACACCCTGGACCTCTTTTCCATTTCAGAATCTTCTCTCCTGTCTCCAGATCCACGAAGGACCTATCTTACATGAAGGTTCCTGCCTACAGGGACAGAGAGGCACATCCCACTACCATCCTGCTCTGCAAGTCACAGAGCAGCCAGGCTGCTCTGGTGCCCAAGGAGCACAAGATGTTCATGATGGAAGCCTACAATGCAGGTGATCACCAGCCCTGGGACTCTGGCAGGGTGGAGATGGGGTGGTCAGGTTCAGCAGACTCCATCAGGTCCCTCCACTCAAAAAGTCCTGGGGATGAGGACCAGAAGGAATCCACACCCCTGGGATCTTGGGGATGTCAAGGACCTTGTGGACATAGTGAGACTTTTAGCAGAGAGCCCTACACACCTTTCTTGGCCCCTTCATGCCTCCTAAGGCACCATATAAAGCCTAAAAAAAAAAATCCCTCCCTCCCTCACACTTCACCTTCCACCTTCTTCCCACACCTTTTCATGCCTTAGGACCTCAGTCTAGGCCTGGCCCTCTCACAGGAATCCTTTCCCCCTCATTCAAAGGATGACATGCTTTCATTCTTCTAGGCAAAGTTAAATTGCCACCTCCTTTGAGTAGCCAGTCCTGAATGTCCCTCCATCTTTGTAGGGATGTATTGCCCCTCCCCTCTCTGTGTGCCCAGTGCTTTTTATAGAATTACAGAACCAGAGTCCGTTGATAGTGGGTAGGACTCCCATGGCCTGGAGGCTCCTTCAGAACTGAGCTGGGCACTGATTCCTCTTTGAGCCCTCACTCACAGCCCTATGATGACCCAGAAGGAACATCATTGAATGTTGAATGACTAGTTGGAGTGTGAAGAGGTAAATGAATGAATAGATAGAGGGACAGGGGGATGGATGGCTAATTTGAGTGGATGTGTGATGGATGGGTGAATAAATTTGTGAATGGATGGGTGTATGGACAGGTAGATAAATTTTTGAGCGAATGGGTGACAGACGGATAGATGGATACATTTATTAATGCATGGATTGGTGGGTGAGTGTAAGAATGGACAGACAGGTGGGTGGATAAATGAATTAATGGACAAACAGACATATTGGTGAATGTGTGAGTGGATGGATAGATGAACAATGGGTAGGCAGATGATAGATGACTGGATAAATGGATGCATGAAAAAGTGGTTGAATCAATGAATGGATGGAAATATGTCTGGGTGTATAAAGGTGTGAAGCCTTCATGCATTCCTGCTTATTATCTTATTGCAAACTCCAGGAGGACTGTTTGGATAGTCAGGAATTCTCAATGTGTTCAGTTCTTCAGTCCTCATTTTCAGATCACTCTTTCCCATTCCTGGCCCTACTCCTTCCGTTCCCACTTATCCCTGATGGCACAATGTAACCTTCCCACAGCACATTAACCCTCGCACCTTTTTCTATCTCCTTCAGCCATTTGTTTCAAGATGCTCCGGGACCTGAATAGTTCAGACCCCCTCCGCTTGAAGTACGTCATCAAGAAGATCAAGAATATGGCTTATGGGGCCCCCAACCTGGTGCTGGAAACAATCCATGACTACTTTGTAGACAACCCCGAGGTGGGAATTGCTTGAGCCATTGGAGGGACTGCATGGGGAGTCAAGGGGAGGGCCAGACCCCAGGGCCAGTTCAAATCTTGGCTCTTTGGTAAAGCTAAATGATTTGGGGCAAGTTGATGTCCTCATATGTCCAATAGGCTGAGTGGAGAGGGAGGAAGGTGGACCAATATGAGGGTTCTGAGGGTGTGGTTACCCTCAGAATAGCCTCATGGTATAGAAGCTATGATCCCCATAAATGAGAAAACAGTCTTAAGAAAGGGATGTGATCTGCCTTAAGTCACAGAACAATTAAGTGGCAGAGACAAATAAATGGATGGATGGATGGATGGATGGATGGATGGATGGATGGACAGATGGTTGGATGATTGGATTGTTGGATGGATGGTTGGATGGATAAGTAGGTGGGTGGGTGAATGGACAGATAAATGGATAGATGGTTGTATGAGTGGATGGATGGATGGATGGATGGATGGATGGATGGATGGATGGATGGATGAGTAGGTGGATAGATGGGTGGATGGATGGATGGATGGATGGATGGATGGATGGATGGATGGATAAGTGGGTGGGTGGATGGTTGAATAGATGTTTGGATGGGTTGATGGGTGGATAGTTGGGTGGGTGGATAGATGGATGGATGGATGGATGGGTGTTTGGATATGTTGGTAGATAGACGGATAGATAATTAGGGGGAAGATCTGATTAACTTTTAATGAATGGGTGAATGAATGAATGAATGAATGAACTGACTGTAGAGGCAGAATTCTTTTAAAATCCCATAGCAGGGACGCCTGGGTGGCTCAGTTGATTAAGCACCTGCCTTCGGCTCAGGTCATGATCCCAGGGTCCTGGGATCAAGCCCCACATCAGGCTCTCTGCTCAGCCAGGAGCCTGCTTCTCCTTCTCCCCTTGCTGGTCCCTACCCCACTTGTGTGCTCTCATGTGTGTGCTCTCTCTCTCTCTTTCTCTCAAATAAATCAAGAAATTTTTTAAATTTTTTTTTAAATAAGAAAATAAAATCCCATAGCAGTTCCTAAGGATAGAGACACTTTTATTCTTCTGTCTTTGTAAAACCTGGTTCAGGGCCTGCATATAGTGAATGTTCACTAAACTGTTATTGGTAAAATGGCCAAGTACATCCACTGTGATCCTCTCCTTCTGGCCTCCTCAGCCTCCCCACGCTTAGGTTTTCACTGGCAGCCACTCCCCATGTGACCAGACCCAACGTGTTTTTGAATCTCTGCCCACCCTGCCACCCACAGATCTCCTCCCGACACAAGTTCCGGTTGTTCCACGTCCTGGAGGCAGTCATTGAGTCCAGCGACTCCCTGGAGGAGGCCTGGGAGAACTCGTTCATGCAGCTGGCCCTGGAGAACATGACCAAGTCCACGGTGGGCCTCCCATCCCAGCAAATAGGCCACTTCTGGGAATGCAGGCTGCTGCCCTCGGCACCCAAAGAATGGTGGGGGTGCCTGGCCCTGTGGTAGACCAAGCGATTTCTGTCCTTTTCGTTTTCTTACCAGCCCCTTCAGAGGGACAACCTCATGTGCCCATTTTACAGTTGAGAAAGACGAGATTCAGAGAGATCATTGCTTGTCTGAGTCTACAGGGCCCGAAAATGGAAGAGCCGAATGTCGGCTGCGGTTTAGTGCCCTTTCCCGGAAGTCTGTGCCCTGGGTCCCCAACCACCACCTGCTTTACGGTTCCCATGCCTGCTTCCCACACCCAGCCTCTGGAAGCCCTCCTACGAGTCCCAGCCATTCTCCAGTTTAAGTCAGCCTCTGCTGCCCCTTCCTGGGTCCCACCTGCTGCAGACCGCACCTCTCCTACCCGCCCCACCTCAGGTCCCGGGACCTTCCCCAGGTCTGTCAATGGCCTTGGGGACTTCAGATCCCAGGACTTGCAGAGGGCTGCAGGACAAGCAGAGCCTACCAGCGTCTGGGGCGGCCTGGCTCAGCCTCTCTACAGGTGGACAAGGGCCCCTTGGAGGCAGAGTGACACCTGTCTCTGCACACGCCGCCGCCCACTGCCAGCTGTCCAGTGCAGCCCAGTGCGAGCCCTTCTATATGTGGCACGAGCTGGTCCAGGACTCAGAGGGGAGAGCAGGCATGTCCTCACCCAGGTCCCAGCCAACCGAGCATGTCTGCTGGTGTCTCGGTGTGCACAGCTCCATCTGGGACCCCCCATAGCCCATCCCAGCCGGGGACAGCATCTCGGAGACCCCAAGCCTTCCTCTTTCCTGGATCACTCCCCTGCTTTGGAGACACACACTCCAGCAGCTTCTTGAGAACGTGTGTTTGGGAAGTACAGCTTGAGACCAGGCATTTCTGGAAATCTGTCTGTCTCGGATCATCCTGGACTGTGTGTGGGAGACCGTGGACAGAAACATCTGAAATGAAATCAGGACAGTCAGGGTGGTTCCCAAGGCCACCCGCGAGGTGGATCTCATCCGCGCCCACACCTGGATGAGTGTGCACTTCAGGCTGGGCTGACCGCAAACGGCCACATTGTGTTGCGTTTCCCAGAACGAGGCTTATTTCGCTGAGCGCCGACCTGACAACCAGCATAGTGACCCAGCCTGTGTAGCTCAGTGCTGAGTAGTTTTGCCTACACCAATCATAATTCTTTCAAACGGCTTCAATGAGCCTGTGGCTTTTGTCTGTACAAAGTCTTTCTCCTCCTCTACTCCAAGCACGAGTCGGTTTTCTGTTGAAATGGGATTGGGGGCGGGGCGGGGGGGATTCCTTTGGGATTCCCAGACCCCAAATAAACTTTTGGTTTGCTTTGCAGCTCAGTACTTTCCCATTCGACAAGATCATTGTCGTGTTGGTGACGGTGTCCCATGGTCTCCTTGCTGCCCCGATGCAGCCATAGAGACTCAAAGCCGGTTGTTAGGCCTTTGTTAGACCTTTGTCCGCCCGCACCTTCCTGCTGAAGGACGTGCCTTCTTCCTTGTGTCTGCACGCCCTACAGCTCCCCAAGGACGCCTCGCTCTGGGTCTGTCCCTCGCCACCATGCCTTCCAGCCCTGCCTCCTGCAGTCTGGCTGCTTGGGCCCTTTGCTTCTGGAACATTCCTTACTTAATTCACTCATGGTCTCACCCTCTGGGTTCCTCGAGCCCCCAAGGCTCCAGAGACACCTAACGCACCGGTGCGGTCTGCTCCGTGGTCCCCAATGCTGTCTTTGGCTCTCTATCTGTCTCCCAGACCTCCCGCCGCATTTCCGGGTCTGGTCCTTGTGCCTTCAACTCTCCCGTGATCTTGATTTTTGTCCCCAGAATGTTCCTTTTCGCATCGTGCTGTTTATAGCATTTGTGGTTGTAATACCTCCGCTTCTCTCTCAGGATGTTAAAGACAACAGCTTCGCTTGAAGTTTACATCTCTCCGTTTGGCCGGCATTTCCTCCAACGAGCTGTTTTCTGGGTTTCGTGGGGGGTGTGGTGGTGGTTTCCGTCTCCCACACCCGAGGCTTCTCCAGCATGGCTGTCTGCCCATGGTTAGCGCGGAGAGGGCGCTCTCTCTCTCTCAGAGTCCACTGTAGTTACCAGTGAGCCCACGGCAGCCCGGCGCCTCTGCTGACCTCTGTGGCTTTCGTCCTGCGCTGCCCAGATTTCCCAGAGAAGACCCTAACACAGTGCCCGGCCAGAGCGGAAGGCCCCCGGGCAGCAGCACAGTGGAGGGCCTGGCCTCCCGCCACGGACCCGCGCCTGCCCCCTCCGGAAGCCGAGCCTCCAGACTTTGCTGGGCCCTGCAGGTGTGCGGGGTGGGCACAGCACCGGGCACCTGACCCCTTTGAATCGCTGCACCCTCTGCAGAGGTCTGGGAGACATGCCCCCTGCGAGTGTCCCAGCAACGGCAGACCCGGCCCTGGGCTCGTGCTCAGCCCTGTTACCTCTCACTCTTCGGCTCTCCAGCTCTCAGAACGTGGCTGCTGTTTCCTTTTTAAATCATCTCCTAAATGTCGTCGTGTTGAGGTGTTATTCTGAAAGAGCAAAATCAGTTTCAATCCACCACCTTAATGAGAAAGCCGTTGTATGGAAACTTGGAGTAAATTATAAACGGCGATGATTTCGTACAAGGTTTCCAGCAGCATCACAGGGCATTCAGGGAGGGACCGTAGACCTCCCTCACTTCTGGATGTCACCAAACCCGGGACGGATCCCTGGCCTCGGCCCAGGGCTGACCCTGGGGCCCTGCCCTCACACCAGCAGCCACAGAAACACCACCCGGTGTTTCCCACCCAGAACGGGCGACAAGAGGAACCTGAAATGAGCAGGTGTGGCCACGTGGAGCCCAGCTCCTCTGTGCCCACGGCCTCTGCCTCACCAGACCCGGGTGGGCCTCTGCCCCCAGCAGCCGACACCCCGACTCCTCGGACACAGAAGCCTAGACTGGGGCTCTGACTTGACAGGGATAAGGAACCACAGGCTGTGACATTGTCCCCAGCTGCCGGGCGCCCGGGACAAAAGGCAACACTGACGGGCTTCAGGGGGCTTCTCCTGAGTGCGGACCTGGGAGCTTTGAGACGGGACTAGATGTGGACGGACAGGTGGGAGGGGACAGCGCTCCGGGCTCAGAAGCAGGAAGCACCGTGGGCTTCTGGAACAGGAGGAGGACCCAGGGTGTTGAGAGTCACGGGAAGCCCTAAGCCCTGGGGTAGCGCCTGCCCTTCACCTGCCAGCTGTATACACTGGGCTCTCCTGGCCCCCGTTTCGTAGCCAAAAACTGCCGCCCACCAAACCCGACCGTGCGTATGAAATGCCAAAGCTTTGCCCAGATGCCCACTCCTCCTCTCTGCCCCCGCCCTCCAGGAGCTGGAAGAGGCGTACCAGGACGCGGCCAGTAACGTGCTGCTGGCCGTCTGCAGGCACTCGTGGCGGGTGGTGACCCAGCACCTGGAGGCCGAGGTCCTGACAGGCGTCTTCCCACACCGCAGCCTCCTCTACGTGATGGGCGTCCTGACCTCTACTGGTATGTCCTGCCCTAGGGACCTCAGGTACCCCCAGCCTCGTCTTGGCCACTCTCTGCAGCCCCCCGGCTCCCCAGGGCAGCGGCTGGGCCCATCATAGGGAAAGACCCAGAAGGGAGCATAGCAGGACTGTCGCCCCGGGCGGTTGACACACGGAGCCAGGCATCACATGCCCAACAGGGAAGTGTGTCCCTGCGGGGGAGATGGGCAGTGGTCCAAGCGCCCTCCAAAGCCCCTGGCCCCATGGCCTGCCCAGGCCACATCAGGATCCCCATGAAAGGAGACCCCCGGCCAGCCAGCTGGGCTGCCGGTCCCCACTGGCCCATGATCCCACAGTAAACATTTCCACAGTGGCCGGGACAGGAGCAGAACGGAGCAAGGAGGCTTCGGGAGGTGGTCCAGGATGGATGTGGGGCCCGCGCACTGCCCCACAGTCCTGTCACTGAGGCAGACGGGCGCTCCTCCTCACTAGCAGACAAGGAAGCCAAGCTCACACAGGCAGTGTGACGAGCCCAGAGCCGCCCAGGAGCACGTCACAGGCCTGTGGCATCCAGGACCAGTGTTTCCACAGCAGCCACTGCCCCTGAGCCGTGGGCAGGGACACCCTGGACAGTGGGGTCTCTGAGGACTCTAAGGGGGGCCCCCAGGGAGGGGTCTTGCCAGGGAGAGTGTTTGGCTAATGCAAAACAACCAACTCTGGCTGAGCCCTGCCCTATGCCAGGCTCCCTGTCCTCAGGAGCTCATGGCCTCACGAGGGAGGCCAGCACCAGCTTTCATTTAGGCTCTGCTCACTCGCAAGTGTGAGCTGAACACACTGCTGCCCCCAGAAGGTACTGAGCTGCTCTTGTGGCAATCAGGGAGGGCTTCCTGAAGGAGGAGGCAGCCAAGCCTGAGCCATGCTTTGAGGAATGTGTAGGAATTTGAGGAGGGAATGGTGTGTGTAGACCTCAGGGCCTTAGTGAGAAGCTGGAGCCATGGGAGGAAGTGGATGTAGTGACCCCACCATCTACAGGGGGGCCGGGCCCAGCAGGAGAGGCCTCAGAGGCTGAGCTTGGGAGTTTGGGCTCTGAGGCTGGGAGGAGGCAGGGCCACATACACCCTGCCGGGGACTGGCAAGCTGGGCAGAGGTCCCTCTGTGCTCAGGTGAGCTCTGAGACCCCCAGGGCCATCCCCAAAGCAGCCCTCCCTCTGAGGTTGAGTTTCCAAAGTTCCATAAAGCTTTCCGTTCTCACAACACATCCCTCTCTGGGTGTCACTTCCCCCCCTTGAGGGAATTCTAGCACATTCCAAATGGCCAAGCCTGGAGGGACTCCTCCACTCTCCATCAGAGAGCTTGAGGCCCTGAGAGGCAACATGGGCCACTCAGATCACAGAGCAAGGGTGACAGGACCACAGCTCCAGCCCAGCTATCCAGACCTTGAACCCAGCTCACGGCCCTCACAAAGCCCGGACACACAGAGGCAAGACTCATCCTGACTCAGTCCAGTGCCCAAGGGCTGGGGGAGAAGGAGCCTGAGATCCAGCCTCCACGTGGATGTCAGACCTGGCCTCCAGCAATGCCCTTCTGTCCCACAGAGGCAATCTTCAACCAGGCAGACAAGGCTTGTTGGCAAGAGCACCTGGCCCAGGTAGGGATGAGGCCCAGGTACAAGGGCCTCCTGCGGGGATGATGGGGGCAACGGGGGAGCCAAGCACCTGCTTGCCCTGGGAGGTGGGGGTGGGGGAGGGGAAAGAGAGAGAAGCCCCACAGTGACAGATGAGCAAACAGGTTTGGAGGAGAAGGGACTCCTGGGGCGAGTCCCTGGAGGAGTTGGGAGTTGAACCTTGGACTCTAGATGCCAGGTGCAAGCAGGTGTTCGGCAGACAAGGCCCTTCCTCCCCATCCTGGGTGCTGGATTCACAAGCAAGGGGCCAGAGCGCATGTGGAGACCAGATCTGAGATCAGGGAGGGAGGAAGCAGGCCAGAGTGGACAGAGCCCCCACAGCCAAGGAGCGGTGTCATGCAAGCCCCCTCTGACCACAAGCCCATGTGAGGGGCTCCTGTGGCTGGGAGAAGGGACATGGGCCACCTGGCAGACCTAGGTCCGAGTCCAGATTTAACCAACCACAGCTGTGTGACCTGGGCAGCCTACTCTGCCTCTCTGTTCCTTAGTTTCCCGGTCTGTCCGATGGGGATTAAAATACCTCGCTCAAATGTTCATTGTGAGGACTACAGGACATAATCCACACAAAGTGCTTGTCACCGCGCTCGACACAGGGGAGGCCTCGCTAAATGCTGGTTAATGTTTTCAATTACGAATAATAGTGGCAGCGGTCACTGTCACAAGTGGCATCTGGTAGAAATAATAGCAGGGCTGCAGGAATACGAGTAATTAATAGAAAAATAAGACAGGAAATCACTAAGGATAGAGAAGTCTTGAACAACATAATTAACCAAATTGATTTAATTGACGTTTCTTTCAAATGCAAATAGAACATTCACCAAGACAGGTCGTTTGCTGGGCCGTATATCAAGTTTCAATAAATTTAAAAAGACTGAAATCAAACAGAGTACACTGTCTGACCAGAATGTAGATCAGAGATCAGTAGCAAAAATGTATGTGGAGAAACTCCAACTATTCGGAAATTAGACAGTACACTTCTAAACGACCCATGGGTCAAAGAAGTTGCAAGAGAAAGTAGAAAACACTTTGAACTGAACAATCATGAAAACACAATGTGTGAGAACTCGTAGGGTTCGACATAAAGCAACCTCAGAAGGAAAGTTGTTTTAATGCCTATGTTAAAAAAGAAAGATATAAAATCTATTATCTAAAAAATATCCAAAAAGGTACAAATTGAACACAAAGTAAGTAAGAAGGAAGGAAATAATAAAATCTAGAAGAGTACAAATCAAGGAAATTTTTTAAAGCAACAAAACAATAGTGAAAATACCCAACAGTAAGTTATTCAAAAACTTTAATAAAATGATAAGCTCTTTGACAGTCTGACCCAAAAAAAGTTAAAAACACAAAATGCCACTCTCAGAACAAAAAAAAAAAAAAAAATCACTGCACATCTGTTAGGCATGGGACGGCAATAATGAAATATGATCCCAATAAATTAAGCATTTTCGATTGCATGGACAAGGTCCCTGAAAAACACAAACTACCAAACTAACACAAGAAGAAACAGAAAATCTAAGTAGTCTTGTATCAGAGAAATT
Source organism: Meles meles (assembly GCF_922984935.1). Classification (NCBI taxonomy): domain Eukaryota; kingdom Metazoa; phylum Chordata; class Mammalia; order Carnivora; family Mustelidae; genus Meles; species Meles meles. Next base: position 2,446,287 of record NC_060066.1, read on the forward strand.
GGAATCGTAATTATAAACCTTAAGCTCCAGGCCCAGATACTTCATGGGTTAATTCCATTACATAATTAAGAAATAAATACTATAAATTCTCTACAAATTCTCTCAGAAAACAGGAGAAGGAGGAACACGCCCCAAATCACATTATCAGGCCAGAATAAACCTAATACACAGACACAGACATTACAGAACACTATAGACCAACACCCATGGTGAAGATAAAGTCAAAATTCCTTAATAAAATATCCACAAAACTAATCCAGCAAAATACAAAAAAATAGCAATATACCACGATGAAGGGGGGTTTACTCCAGGAACATGAGGTCAGATTAACATGTGAACAGCAGTAAGTGCCATTCAATACATTCACAGAATAAAGTACGGAAATTATTGTCTTCTCAGTGAAGGAAAAGCATTTGACCACAGGCAACATCCACTGGTAATTCGATGTGTGTTTTCCCACCAAGTGATTCTCCAGTTTTCAGTGGACCCTGACTGGGTGTCCTCTCAACTCTGACATGACCTGGAGACGGCATCAGACCCCACAGGTGGAAGGCTCCCTCCCATAAGAAAGACGGCCCCACCTCAGACGCCAACTGCAAGTCCAGCTTATGACTTTTCTTCTGACCAACTAGCTACAGATCAGAGGTTCCCACACCCCCCTCCCCCCACCATGGGTTTCATTCATTTGTTAGAGCTGCTCACGGAACTCAGAGAACATCTCATTCCTGGATCTCTGGTTTATTGTAAGAGGAGCTAACCCAGGAGCAGCCAGACAGCAGCAACCCCCAGGGCCTGGCATGGGGAAGGGTGCCGAGCTCCCATGCTCTCTCTTGGCCTGCCATTCTCCCCATACCTGCGTCAACAGGGAAGCTCTTGGCCCCCAGTCCTGTCGCGTGTTTATGGAGGCTTCGTTACTAGGCATGACAGAGGAATTGTTGGGCATTGGTAATGACGTCAATAATCATCCCCCTCTCCTCCCTGAAGGTTGACAGTGGGACTGAAAGTTCCAACCCTCTAATCGTGGTCAGCTCCCCTGGCCAACAGCCCCCACCTTGTGGCTTCCAACCTATTGGCAGACAATGTGGTTGTATATACAGAAAACCTTACAGAAGCTTAAAAAACACTACAACTAGTAGAAATCTGCAAGATCTCAAAATACGAGATCAATATGTAGAAGTCTACTGAATGTCTATAGACTAGAAATAAACAAAATAACAGCAACCTAGTGACATTAAAAACATGAAAGACACAAAGACACAAAATGTCTGCAGGGGCTTCACCAAACAGTACAGAAAGCAGTTAAAGATGAGCCTACGAAAGTGGAGATAGGGGATGTTCACGGGTAAGAAAGCTCAGCAGCAGTAAGACGTCGATCTCCCAAACTCGGCTGTTAGATTCAGTGTCATACCTATCAACCTACAAAACTTTAAATTGTCATTAAATGAAAGTTTTAAATAAAAATTAAATAACGTTTTACTCCAAATAGTTAATTTTAGATAAAAATTAAAATTTTATATGGAAATTGCAAAGGACCTAGAATAGCCAAAACAATCCTGAAAAAGGGAGAAAGTTGCAAGAATCACAGCACCTGATTTCAAGATTTACCAGTGTTTAAAAAAATGTTGCTTTATTCAGTGAATCATGAATTGGGCAACATCCCATCTGGTGTGTAGAAGGGGCTGCAAAGTCATGCTCACATGGGAGTATTTATAGGCAGAAGAGGTGGGAGCCAGGGAGAAGCAGGGTATGGCACCTTTCCTTGGGGGCTGGCAGGGGTCTACCAGGTGTCTACCTCGCCCCTGCTGACCGGGAGATCCCAGAGTGACCACAGGTCACAGGCACGAGTGCGTCCGTGTGGGGCTTCTTGTGTCTCTCTCTTAACGGTGGCCCCCTTTGAGTCAGACTCACGCTTAACGAGAGGTGTGGTCAGAAGCCAAGGCGTTCATGACACCCCCACCATGACTGTGAGGTTCCCCTCTGTCCACCCTGTGTGACATTCCCAGGTCGTGGCATGTCTTGGGGAGGTCGTTGGCTTGGTGATCCGTGGCCGACCCTTGGGCTGTTGCTGTGACAATTATGAGCAGGGTAATTCTAAGAAGCTGGTGGAGGGGTCGTCAAGCCTCCCACCATCTCCCCGTGCAGGGAGTGCCTGCGTCGCTAGGGACCGTGGGAGGTACACCCTAAGGGGGAAACATGTTTTCCAGCAGTTTCTTTGTCACTGTGAGGGCAGGAGCCTTGCAGCAGGGCAAGTCTTCAACCCATCCAGAAAACAGCGTTGGGTAGCAAGGACGCGTCAATTACCCATGCCACATGGTGGTAGACAAGGTTCACGAGCAGGTGCTCAGAGCACTTACCCACGGAGTCCAAGTGCCGTGACTCTCAACTGACTCAGTGTTTCTCTGCAGCAGACTCCCCTCCCGTGAGAAACTTCTGCTTTCTCCACACGAGCGCCATCTCACACAGCAGCGCTGTTCATCCCCTGTGTCCTGGGGCTCGCCTCGCTGGGCGGAGATCGTAAGCGCTGCCCTGGGAGATGGGGCTCGGGTGGAGAAAGCAGAAGGCTCTCACGGGAGCAGAGTCTGCTGCAGAGAAACATTGAGTCAGTTGAGAGTCACAAAACTTGGGACCCTGTGTGCAGTTTGCAAATAAGCCTCATTTCCTAGGGTTACATCTGCCGAGGCTTCTCCTCACTTGGCAGCCCCAGTGGGAGCCGTTGGATGTCTTATTGGGAGCCGAGAGCAGCGGGTAGCTGCCCCCGTCCTGCAGAGGCTCAAATTCCCAGGGATGCAGGGGAGTTTCACGCTCGGGAGGGCACTTGGGAAAAATAAGAAGGGGCCTCAGGGAGCCTTGGGGGCATGACTGTCCAGGCATCTTGCTGACTATTCCAAGTCAGTGCCAACAGGTATCGGGCTGCTGGGGTCCAGGGACACTGGAAGAGACTGAACAAAGTCCACCATCTTTTTTTGAAGGGAGGAAGGGCAAAGGGAGAGAGAAACTTAAGCAGGGTCCACGCCCAGTATAGAGCCTGACGCAGGGCTCGATCTCACGAGCCTGAGATCACGACCTGAACCAAAATCAAGAATCGGACGCTCAACCGACTGAGACACCCGATATCCACCATTTTGAATAGCGAAGCCCCATGAGTCTGGTGGAACCAGGAACAGAAGGGAGTCTGGGTTCGGAACAACCAGGAAAGAGAACAACGATCTTGTTAGTGTGTCTCAGTCCTGGACAAACCAACATCCTGTCCACTAGGTTTCTGGACCAGCAAGATGGCCTGTTCCAGGGCTGGTGCGGGCGACAATCAGCCCTTGGGACCATCAGGTCTTTCTCCAGTTGGCATGAGGCCTTGCTGGGCTCAGCGGGTGTTGAGGCAATTGGGAAGGAAATGTAGTTACGTCTATGTGAATCCTTACAGGCTCTTCCTCCCAGTGTCAGTACTAGAGACGGCCCACAGATTTTCAGGCACCTCAGTAATTAATTAAGTGACTTTGTTCAAATTCCTCCTCCTCTATGTCAAGGACAGATTGTAAAAAATATAAAATATTCGGATTGGTCAGGAAATTCTAAGGCAAGTTCTCCAATGAAGGCAAAACATATCAGCCTTTTGAATTTAGAAAGGAGGTCTCTACTGAACAGGGTGACGGAGACCATCACACAACCAAAAAAAACACGTTTTCCAGGGACAGGCCCCTGGCTGAGACAGAAACTCCCTCTGAACTCGATCAGGTGTGTTCACTACGGAAAACTTCCAGGCTCCGAGAGATCTGCTGTCCTAGGAGAGCCCGTCACTCCGGGATCCACCAGAATTTGGCAAGGCTCCCCACTAATTTAATTTTAGTTTATGGGGGGTTGCTGAGTTCCGAGAACCCCATGAGCCCCGTCAGCCTGGGAGGCCCACATGGGGCCCGGGGAACCGTGACATGGTGTGGGCAGTCCCCATGGGGCCTTGGGTACAGCTCTGCTCCAGCACTCCAGCGGATTACAGTGGAGACGCCAGTCCCAGGAGGCCTGCTGCTGCTCTGATCCCTGACCTTGGGGCTGCTGCTGCTGTCAGGCCAACAGCGCGGGGACTTCTGTTTGCAGCCTTGTAGCCACGTCCTTTCAAAGTGCTCAGCTGCTGTCCTGAATCCAGTCCGACCAGCGGCCTCCCATCCTGTTTTGTGTCTTTATCAATCCCCTAATGTCGGGAGATGCTCCGTGTACAAATAGAGCAGCTAGAACGCGTCGGGTGCCCTTGGTTATCGTCGGACCGCGAAACTCCAAAGGGACCTTCCAGGGGAACTTTAAAGTCGGCCACAGACCTGTCTGTCGTCAGCACATTTGAGTGACAGCAATCGGTGCGGCCCAGGAGAGCTCTAGGAATGACCTGGGAAAGGTCGCTGCTTTTTGTGGCCCCTGAGGGCATCGTCTTGAAGTTTGGGGATCCGGAATGTCATCCTCGGCTTCCACATCGGGGCTCCCCGCCCCCACCAGCAGGTGCACAGCTGACGAAGCGCTGGTACCCCGGGGTAAGAAATCTAAATTCTTCAGAAAACTTTTGGGGACCCTCCCTGGGTTTAGGAAATTCTTCTAATGATTGTGCTTCGTTTGGCCTTTGCCAAGAAATAAGAGAAGCTCAGGAAGATCCCTGAGCCTCCAGCGGCTCTATTTTTGGAGGTGACCGAGTCATGGTCTCTGCAGAGTCCAGAGACTGTCCTGAGGTCTCAGGTCAAGGAGGAAGGAGCGAGCAGAGGAGTCCCGCCAGGCCCGGTGTCTTGTTTCAGGCACCTCTTTTGTCTCTCCCTTCTTAGTAGGCTTCTGCAATGAACCGCTGAAGCTTTTCTGGGACCGTGAAGACTTTTAGAAGCTCCTGCATTGCAATTAAACTGGGAGTCCTGCTCTGTTTGTTCAGTCTAGGAAACCTTGCTCTCAAGTCCACTTCTGCAGTAAATGATCCTGTCTCATTGGAATCTTCTCCATAGTGGCCACTGTAATTTTAGGCTGTTTTTAGTAAGATTTTGCCATTTTTGCAGACACTCATAGCTCTGGGACCATAGTTCTTGGACGTAAAAGAAGCAGTGGTAGAAGGTGGTGCACTTGACCCTTTGGGCTTAAGAACCTCATTCTTTTTGTTCTTTTTCTTCTTCATTGTTTAGCTAAGCCTTTGGGGGTTCTCAGAGCCAAAGTAATGCTAATACCTAAGAGGGATACGCTGCGAGGTTGGGGATCGTGACTGTTCTGCAGTGTGCCCCACTGTATTGAAATGTCCCTGAGTTTGGCAAGTTAGTGTCCATCTAAGCCATTCTGTGACCGACTGACCCTAACACGGGAGTCTGAATTAGGTCGCAAGTGCTCAAATAGTTTTTAAGTACACAACCGTGCCCATCGGTTCTTGGGACTTTTTGGTTCAAGAGGCCAGTTAGTAGGAGCCTTTGTCTGTAAAACAAGACGTGCATGCACAGCAGCAGTGACCAGGGCCACCAGCAATCCCGGCCTGGAAGCGGGGACTGGGGAAGGACCGAACCCCAAAACCGAGATCTGGAGCCCGGGCTGGGCTTCCAAGCGAAAGGGAACTGCTCAAGCAGGGCGCCAGGGAAACGAGCTCAGCGCAGAGAGGGCGGGGCTCAGCGTGGGGGCGGGGCTCAGTGCAGAGGGGGCGGGGCTCAGCGCGGAGAGGGCGGGGCTCGGAGTCCACGCCTTCCAGAGGCCTTACCCCAAACAGCCTCCAACTGGAGACAGCCCATGCCCCGCAGAGCAGTGCCCCAGCCAAAGACCGGAAGTCCGTCTGTAAACCTCCACCCGAAGAAGCTGGAGAACGCGAAGCAAGTGGAGGAATCCGCGGGCAAGGGGGAAGGTAGAAATCGCAGCGGGGAGAAGCGCCCGTGTGATCCACCGCAGACACAGGCTGAAAACCCCGGACTCCCCGCAGTGCCTCCTGCAAGGCTTCAAGGGTGCGACGCTCTAGAAAGGGGGAGACTAGTCCACGGTGATGCCAGTCAGTTCTGCAGTGATGGGATCGACTGGAAAGGGAGTCAGAGCGCTTTGTGGGGTCGTAGAATACTCTCCAGTTCCTGGGGGGGGGAGAGGTGGTGTGGGTCTGTCCGCGTGTCCCCACAGTAGGGATCCACGCCTTCCACTCTGAGCTAAACACACTTCCACAAAGACATTCAAAACCCAGACACACAGGGGTGCCTGGGTGGCTCAGTGGATTAAGCCGCTGCCTTCGGCTCAGGTCATGATCTCAGGGTCCTGGGATCGAGTCCTGCATCGGGCTCTCTGCTCTGCAGGGAGCCTGCTTCCTCCCCTCTCTCTGCCTGCCTCTCTGCCTACTTGTGATCTCTCTCTCTGTCAAATAAATAAATAAAATCTTAAAAAAAAAAAAGTGGAAAAAAAACAAACAAACAAACAAACCCAGACACACAGATGCCAACAGACCATGAAACGACGGTCAAGATCCCTCATGCGCAGGGAAATGCAAACCGGAGCTACAATGCCATACCACCTCACACCCATCCGAATGCTGACTTCTACCCGAAAGACAGGAAATAACACGCGTGCCGGCGAGGATGTGCTGAAAAGGGACCGCTCGTGCACGCTTGGTGGGAATTGCAGACTCCTGCAGCCGCCGTGGCGAGCAGGACGCAGGTCCTCAAAAAAGTAAAAACAGAATTGCCGTATGATCCAGGTGTCAGACTACTGGGTCTCTATCCAAAGGAAACAAAAACACTAATTTAAAAAGATACATGCACCTCTGTGTTCATTTTTTTATTTTATTTTTTCAGTGTTCCAGAATTCATTGTTTACGCACCTCACCCAGTGCTCCATGCAATCCGTGCCCTCCTTAATACCCACCACCAGGCTCACCCAACCTCCCACCTCCTCCCCTCCAAAACCCTCATTTGTTTCTCAGAGTCACAGTCGCTCATGCTTCATCTCCCCCTCCAGTTTCCCCCAACTCACTTCTCCTCTCCGTCTCCCCATGTCCTCCGTGTTATTCCTTATGCCCTACAAATAAGTGAAACCGTATGATAATTGACTCTCTCTGCTTGACTTATTTCAGATTATCTCCTCCAGTCCCGTCCATGCTGATACAAAAGCTGGGTGTTCATCTTTCTGATGGAGGCATAATACTCCATCGTGTATATGGACCACATCTTCCTTATCCATTCATCCGTTGAAGGGCATCTCAGCTCTTTCCACAGTTTGTGGACTGTGGCCATTGGTGCTATGAACATTGGGGTACAGATGGTCCTTCTTTTCACTCCATCTGTATCTTTGGGGTAAATACCCAGTAGTGCAATTGCAGGGCCACAGGGAAGCTCTATTTTTAATTTCTTCAGGAATCTCCACACTGTTCTCCAAAGTGGCTGCACCAACTTGCATTCCCAGCAAAGTGTGAGAGGGTTCCCCTTTCTCCACATCCTCTCCAACACGTGTTTCCTGTCCTGTTAATCTTTGCCATTCTCACTGGTGTCAGCTGTTTACTGCAGCATTAACTACAATAGCCAAGACACGGAAGCAGCCCAAGTGTCCATCGACTGCTGAACAGATAAAGAAGGCGTTGAAACCTTACGCAGCCATAGGAAGGAATGAGATCTCGCCACTACGACATCGTGGGAGGACATAGTGGGTATTATGCTGAGTGGAATAAGCCGGTCAGAGAAGGACAAATACCGTATGATTTCACTCATATGTGGAACTGAAGAAACAAAACAGACGAGCCAAGAAACCAACAAAAAGCCGGACTCCTGAATACTGACCTCTGGGGGCTGCCAGAGGGGAGGGCTGGGAGGATGGTGAAACAGGTGAACAGGGTTAAGAGTTACAAACTTCCAGGTATAAGTCACGGGGGTGGAAAGTGCATGCAGCATGGGGAACAGGGTCAATAATCAGTCGTGCTGTGGCTTGTGTAATTTTCTGAGTTTTTGAACCTGAACCTCAGATGAGTCGCTAGGGCACCGGCCTGTGCAACACTGAACGAAAGTTGACACCAGTTGAGAACTGGGGCTTCCAGGCAGCGCGGGTGCCATGGGTTCGGCAGACACCGGTCCTGGGGCCGGCGGCCTGGAGCAGCCATGGAGTAGCCCGCTGCACCCCAGCGTCCTGCAGGCAAACCTGGGGCAGACGACAACTCCAGCCTCAGCTGCAAGCCCCCGCCCCCGCCCCTGCCCCAGGGAGCATCGCCAGAGGACGCCCCAAGGCCCACCTGCAGGGGCGCTCTGGGCGGGCTTGCATCCGGCAACCTGGAGGCTGCGGGATAAAGACCCTCGTGTTCCAACCCCCGCACCTGTTAGTGCTCCTTAGGATGAATTCCTGGAAACGGACTTGCCTGGGGAAAGGCGCACACGTTTCAAATCGTAGCAGATGCTGCCAGAACCTGGCAGGGAAGGCCCCTCCCCTTCCCACCAAAGGACACTTCCTGCTGACCTCCGGCCGTCCTGTTTTTGGCCAGTCTTAGCCGAAACGCTACGTTTTCTTCACTTCCGTTCCTTACACACGAGCCAGGCTCCACGTGTGGTGTCTCTGTCACACACGTGCACGCTCGCCGTGCCTACGACTGTCCCCGTCCCTTACTGCTTTGTGAAGTCCTCTTCACCCCTGATACTAACCCTGGACAATGGGTTGCAGGAAAACAAAAACAAACAAACAAAAACAACTCACTGCCTCTTTCAGCTTAGTTATGGTGGGTTTGCTGAACAAACTTCTTCAAATATCCATCTTCACATATATCGATCATTTCTTTCAGATTTGGGGGTTTGGGGTCACACTTAGGAGGAGTATCTTCAGCCCCAAAGACCTGGGGATCAAAATCTTGGACTTGTGGAGCTGTGGAAATGGGAACATTGAAATAGAGAAGCCCCGTGGTCCCCACGGGGGAAAGTTAGGGCGAAACTTCTAGGACATATATTTAGAAGACACACGTCATCTGTTTATGGATCTCTCATTCATCCTTCCAAACAATATTAATCAAACATCGACTACATGGCAGGCACCGTGCCGGGTGCCAGGGAGACAGCCCGGAACGCAGGTGACAGACCCTGGTCTCCCGGCACCCTACTCTGGTTGGGCCCCCTTCGGCTGACACTGAGCCTCTGTGACGTCTGAGCCTCTGCCCAGTGCCAGGGACACGGGCAGACTGCTGGTTTCCAACCTCTCCTTGAACTCCTCCAGGGAGAGGATCTCAGGGAATGAATTCCTTGTTCCTGGGGACTATCAAGCAAATCAGAGGGCTGGCCCTGGAGACTCAGGGGAATGAAGCCAAGAGAATGATGGACTCAGGGCTCTGAGTGGCCAGGGTGGGATGGGGAAGGTGGAGGCCTCAGCTCTAGCCCGCAGGGTGAAGGGAGCGAGCGCTCCAGCCCTGCCCACCCCCCTCTGCTCACAGATGGCTGCCAAGTCGGTCCAGTTCCTGAACACGGACGCGTGGTCCAAGGCGCTGCTGTTGGCACTCACCAAGCCCGACCAGACATGCCAGGAGCAGCCCCCAGAGAAGGTGGACCATGCCCTGCCTCCCCATAAGCAGCCCCCATGCCTACCGCGCATGCCCAGGGGCTCTGGCCATAGGATACACATCTAAAGCAAGGTCCGGGGCCCTAGAAAGACACTGGGACCCAAAGAAACCAGCGGGTCAGGGACCCGAGCATCAGGACTTAAAGCTGCTCCCCTGAAACTCCACCACCAGGCAGGGGTTTGATGGTCCCAGAGCAGGGTCCTGAGGGCGGCGACAGGAGTTCAGGAAGGTGGGGGGAGCCTGGTGGGGGGAGGAGGCAAGCTGTCTGGGTGGGCGGAAGTGGCTTAAGCCCAGGACAAGAAGCTGAACCTCCCCCAGGCTTTTCTCTTCATCTACTATGGGCTGATCCTTCAAGCTGAGGACCGCAGCACCACCGTCAGGGCACACCTGAGAGGCCTCCTGGACACATCCCACCGGTGGCCCAAGCAGAGGGAGGTGAGGCGCCGTCACCCCCCGCCCAGCCCAGCCCAGGGCTGCCTGATCTTGACCTCAGCCTTAGCCTGATCCCTGGTCATACCCTGATCCCTGATCAGGTCATACGAAGAAACCTGATCCTTTTCACACGCTGAGCCCTGACCCTGGTCACACTACGAGCCCTGACACTGGGCACACTCTGAACCCTGATCCCGCTCACAAAAGGAATCCTGACCCTGGTCACACTCTGAGCCCATCACAGCTCGTGTCCTCTCCTTTGTCAGTCATCTACTTTCTGGACCCTTCTTTCCTCCTCTGGCCCAGGTCTGTTCAGAGCTAGTGGGGGCAGAGGAAGGTAACAGGCCTCCAAAGAGTCCCCCGTCCCTGCTGCCTCCCACACCCCCCCACCAGCCCCCATAAATGATGCCCCCACAGGGTTGGGCTCAGAGTTGCATATCCTAAGTAGCATGGGGATGGGAGGGAGATGCCCTGTGACCTTGAACAAGTCCCCCCCTTTTCTGGGTGCCAATTTCCACATCCCCAAGTGAGAGTCCAGGCCTGGTTCTGTGACCCGCATCAGCGATCCTGCTCTCCTGCCCCTGTAGGGTATCGCACTCACCATAGGACTGGCTGCTGTGCGCCACCTGGACCACGTCTGGGCTGTCCTGGAGCAGTTCGGCCGGAGCACGCCCATGAAATGGAGCCTCCAGAGCTTCTGCCTGAAGGTTCTGACTCTTGGGTGGCTGGGGGCCTCGGCAGGGGGCTGGAGCATCAGGACTCCCGCCTTCCATGAAGGTCCGGGCCTCCCAGAGGGTCTCCGGGGACAGTTAGGGGCACAGGCTTTGCAGCAAGCATCCTGGCCTCCAGTCCCACCTGCACTGTGCCCCATTCTCCTCTTGAATGACAGCCACCCCCCGGCTGTGGGGTGAAAACGGGCCTGGCATTGAGCAGGTGCTCCAGAGACGGCTCTTGCAGGGGCTGTGATGGCTGCTGTGTTCATGAATGGGACTTGGGCCACGGGCCCTGCCTGACACATGAGACAAGGGCCTGGGCCCCTGCCAGTGGACAGCACGTCTGCCCTGTCCTCACCCTGTCCTCACTGCTCCCCGGGTAACACCCGCAGGCCGCAGCAGTGCCTGGGACGGCACGAGGGCGCTCACTAGGACTAATGGGGAAGAACCACCGCTAGGACAGACACCCCAGCCAGGGCGGGCTGCCTCCTCGGGGCCCCACAGCCGGGAGGTGCAGAGCAGGGACTGGGACCCACATCTCAAACCAGAGGGGGCCTGGTCACCTGGTCACTGATGGTCACTGATGGGCAGTGAGGCCATGTGGCCCTCGGCTGGTATCTCGGCTGTCTTGGATGTCCCCCCCACACACCCCAGGCAGGGAGGGTGAGGGGATGGACTCTGGCCAGTTCTGGGGAACCCCATAGGCCCTTTCCAACCCCCCAGAGAGACAACATCATCTCTCCTATTTTCCTATTGAGGGAAACTGAGTCTCACCAACGCTCAGAACACTGTCCTGCAGTACTGAGCTAGGGACCAGAGTACTTCCTGTCACCGCTCCCCCAGGGGACGGGCAGGAGGGCTCTGACCCTCCATATCTGCCCCTGCTGTGGTCAGAACTCAGAGGACCTGCAGTGGAAGTGGGCCAGCAGCACCATGCTCCTCGCTTACGGTCAGACGGCAGTCAGGGCCAAGGCGCACATCCTCCCGTGGGTGGACAACATCTTGTCGCGGATGGTCTTCTATTTCCACAATAGTTCCTGGGTACGACTCCCCAGGGCCACCCCTCTGGAGCACAGCCTCGTCACAGCCCAGCTCCCACCAGAACCTGGGTTGGAGAATTCTAGGACTTCCCAGGGCCTTGGAGCCCTCCTCCCCACCTCTGCCCCACCCTGGAGTCAGGAAGAGCCAGGCCTGGCCTCCTCGCTGCCCTACCTCCTCACCCCATCATCCCACCCAAAGCCACTGGAGGCTTCCATGATGGCCCCAGCCCCTCGTTCTCTGTGGTTTTCACTCTGGGGCATCGGAAGACCAGGTGATATCCACCCCACCTCCAGGACAACATTGCCCTTACTCGATACTCTGCATCTGGGGCGTCTACCCCAGGCAGCCCCGTGAGGCCATTGCCTACCCTAGATCTTTGGTGCTGAGGAGCCACACATCGAGGGCAGCCGGACGCTGGGCTCCTTACAGCACTGTCCTGTACTGAAATGTTGTCAACATACAATTTAAACAAAACCACATGGGCTCCCCCTACCAAAGCCCCACATATGTGGCCTTAGCCGAGGCCTCTGCTGTACCCCGCCAGCAATGCCCTGTAGCCACATGTGACTCTCTCTCCTGCCCTTATGTGCCCCCCTGCACCCCCTGTTCCACGGCCTGACCCCCTGCCAGGACGAGACCCTGAAGCAGAGCTTCCTCACCGCGGTCCTCATGCTGGTGGAGGCCATCAGCCGCAACGAGGGAGCCCACAGCTACGAGTTCTCCCAGATCTCTGAGCTCCTCAAGTGTCTGATGGTGAGTCACGGTCCTGGGGCAGAGGAAGGGCCTCACGGGACCAGCAGCATCCACTAGAGACAGGCGTTGCCAAGGGGTAGGGAAGTTGGATTTCTGGGGTGTGGCTGAGCCCCTCAGAGGCTCTGGCAGCTGAGAGTACATCCATGCCCCACCTCGCCTTGGTTCAGCGGTGACCCTGAACTGGCCAGGAATGTCCAGCTCACAGCTGATGCAGCTGAGGCCCCGAACACCATCCGTTCTGCTAACACCACCCCAGCTCAGACCACTGCTCTCTAGAGATTTGGGGCGCTCAGAACCCCAGAGCAGTGGAGGAAGCATGCAAGTGATGGGCAAGCTGAAACGTGATGAAAACCGTTTGCTGAGCTCCTGCTGACTCAGACCCCATGCTCTGCACAGCTTGCCACACCTGCGTGCCTGCAACCACACTGTTAGTTGTGAACCAGCGAAAGCCGGAGCAGTTGCAGACTCGCTCAAGGTCGTGCAGCCGATACGCAGGAAGCCAGGGTCCAGACATGACCTGTGCCGTTCCAAACGCTGGGATCCAGTGCTTTCAGTGCAGCCGGGTCACAGAGGCCCCCACGGGTGGGGGAGAAGCTGCAGCACAGCCCTGTGGGTCATGGGAGTACCGGGCACCAAGATCTTCAGGCAGAATGAGACTGGGTGTCAGGAGTGGGATAGGCCCAGGCCTGAATGACTCAGGCCCACCTGGGGATCTGCAGGTGCTGCTGGAGAAGGAACCCCAGGACACACTGTGTACCTCAACTCGCCAGCAGGCCATTCACATCGTCTCCAGCCTCTGGTAGGCTCCCCGGCCCCACACAGGGCCCTACTCCAGGGCAGGCCTGTAACAGGCGCTCCATAAACAGCAGCCACTGTTATTAACCCCACCCCAAGGAATGAAAATTTGCCATCATTTGCTAAAACAGAGCTGCTGAAGCTCCCAGTGGTGTCACCAGGGCTGGGGTGAGACCAGTCGGTCCAGGAAAGGGGAGCTCGGGGTACAGGGCTTGCAAAGTGACTCCTCCTAACCAGCCACGTGAGTCCCTTACAAACCCTCGGGAAACTCCCCCGTCCAGGAGGCTGCACAGGCCAGGGAGGCTGACGTGTACCCTTGAGTCTCTGGTCGAGAGTGGAACAGCACAAGGGGCTGCTGTTTGGGGCTCGCCAACTCTGTGTGTCCTGGCCAGTGCTCCCTCTGCTGTCCTCAGCCCCCACACTCCTCTCTCACTGCCCTCTTCCTCCAAACAGTAAGCTGAGGCCTCCCCTGGACTTTGAGAAGAAGTCACGGATTCTGTCCGTCTGCCTACACAGCGTGTTGGCCCTGCCCCTGCTGGACGTCCTGGAGAAACACACCTGTCTCTTTCTAGAGCCGCCCAACATACAGGTGCGAGGCTGGAACAGGGTGCCCTTCAGTGAGAGGGGCCCCAGCTCTGTCCGCAGCTGCTCGTGGCTTGGGAAGGGGTGTGGGCTAGACAGGCAGGGCCTCTAACCCCCTGCAGACAGAGCTGGGAGACCCTGGGCACGTTTCATAACAGCTCTGCACCTCTATTTGCCCACCTGTGACATGGGGTGATCATTGCGGAGCTGCTGGTGCAGAAAGCTCGGGATGAAAGCAGACACTGGCATCCCTTGTCTGGTGCAGACGATGCTCTGTGAGTGGGAGTGTAGGTGGCCTCTGTCCCTGCCAGCCCTGGGAGCAGCCCTGGGCTCAGTCACACCTATGAGGCTCCTTAAACCAGTCACACCCCACCCAGGCCCCAGCTGGCCCACTCTTTGCTGGGCCAGATCCCAACCACCTCTGGGGATCTGTTAGGCAAAGCCTCTGCTGCATGGGCAGGCGCCCATCTCCCCAGGGCACCGCCAGCCCCTGATGCCTACGTGTTTACTGTAAAGGGCAGGGCTGGTGTTAGCTGAGCAGCTGCTAGGTGCCAGCTCCCAGGGACATGATGGTTCCCCTTCCCAGCAGCACTCGCCCCGTGGGTGAGGAAACCAGCTCAGAGAAATGGAGGTGTCTGGTGGGAGAGGCAGGGTCAGACTCCACCCCGGGCCCTGGGCCCTGATCGTCCCACCACAGCCCTAGGCTGAGTCCGGACTGGAATGGAACAGACAAGCCCTTCGGGTGGGCCGTGAGAATGCAAAGCATCCTCTGGGCCCAGGGCAATACCACAGAAGCAGCCCCCTGGAAGGCTGGCACTGGCCCCCACCCCAACCCTGCAGGAGTCCAGACGGCCACCATCGCCAGATGACAGCATCATGGCTGGCTCACCCAGGCAGCTTGGGCTGGTGCCAGACACCAGGCGGGGGATCCTGTTAATTCCCATTCTGTGGGTCCCGCCACCCTGGCAGGTGGGGCTGGCTTCACATCCAGCTCTCGGGCGACAGAGGTAGGCACGGAGAGCTGGAAGGAGCTCCCCAGGGCACCCGGGGAGTTGATGGCCCGTGCCCAGGGCTCTGCTCTGACGTGCTGTCCCAGGGAAGAGGGCTGGGTACTCCCTGTGGCCGCCACCTTCCCCGAGCATGCCCGGGGAGCCAAGCAGCAGAGATCGGGGGTCTCACGTGAGGAGTCGGGACCATCTGTATCATTTGCCACAACCAATGCAAAAGGAAACTGGGCCCTTATTTAAAGCTGATGAGGAATCTCAAGACGGAACCCCAAAGCGTTAAATCAATTAGATCCTTCCGGGCTCCAGGTCTCCGGCAGGCTGCCTGCCCGAGAAGCCAGCCACACTGGGAAGGAACTGACCTTGGCCACTGAGAAACTTGCGACCTTGGGCAGGCCTGACCCAGACTGCCACTGCCCTGTCTCCTCAGCTTCTGAACGGGGACTGGGACAGGGCCCTTCCTGGGCCTGTTGTAAACACACAAAGTGTGCGTTCTGGCCTTGGGAATGGGCAGTAACAGGCACCACTCTCACTGAGAGACCAGCGCACTCCCGCCCTGCGACGGGCCTCGGCACTCTGTCGCTGCTGGGGCTTGGCGGCTGCTGACCTGCTCCATGTCCCCTCACAGACTCTCTACAACAAGACCGCAGAGGCCCTGGACCAGATGCTACAGAGTTTCATCATACAGAACCCCACGACCGACGAGCTGCACTTCCTGCTGTCGGTGAGGGCCGGCAGCCACACGGCTGGGTGGGGGAGGCCCAGGTGGGGCAGAGGATGGGTGAAGGAAGATGTCCCAAAGGAGGCAGGGCCTGAACCTGGGGTGGGGAGCGGCCCTGGGATGTGGAGGCTTCAGACCTGGCCATCTTCGGGGATCGCTGTGTCTTGGGACAACTGGAGGGTGTTAACAGCAGGTGCGATGGTGGTAAGTGAGCCTTGAATGCCACATGTCAAGGGAACGGATGAGGACATAGGCCTTGACCTTGGCTGGGACCTGCCCACCCTCCCAGAGAACTCATTCTGCAGCCATGTCTCCAGCCGTGAGGGGGGACTCACAACCCGACACCCCCACTCTCTCACTGCCCCCCAGGGCTCTCACCTTGATAGGAAGGAGACCAGTCAACAGGCAGGGACAGTCCAGGGGCAGGGGAGGACCCAGAGAAGGGACTCTGGCTCTGTGGGAGGGTGGGAGGTCAGGACCAGCAGAGATACCTGAATGAGAACCAAGGAGTCCCTGGATAGAGAAAGGAAGGGAAGGGCCGAGCAGGCAGAGGGTGTGGCAGGGGCCAAGGTGAGACACACGGTGAGCGCAGAGACCAGAATGGAGAGAGCTCCGCATGGCTGGAGCGTGGGGATGGTGCCAAGTTGGGGGAGGGGCGGGGTGGCAGGGGGGTTAAGGTCAGGTTAGGCCAGCAGGGCCAGACCTGGTCCAGCCTGGGAGCCTCGTGGGGGTGAGGGGAGTCGCTGAAGCAGGCGCACAGAGGGAAGCCGACGCGTGAGCCTGGCTAGGGGAGACATCGGCATTTGAACTCACTCGTTCCCACCCCGAGTGTTGGTGACAAACCACAGCGGTGCTGGCAGCGGCTGTGTGGGCCACCGTGGAAGGCACAGATGCGGTCATAGGACACCGCTGGGTTCCAGAATCTCCAAACGCCGTCTTAGAACCACGCACTGTAATCATCTCTAGCTTTGCAAAGGGGCTCGCATTGGGCTTGGAACTGTTGGGAGTAACTGCTCGAGCGTGCGCTGGTATCCCTCTGTAATTCTGCGCGTTCGGGTGGTGCAGAGAAAAGCGTGCTTTGAAAAGGGGTGCGTGTCGCCAAGCGGGCTGAAACCAGGAGCCTCGACGGGCTCTGAGCAGGGAATGGCTCCTCCTCTCTAGCGGGGCTGCAGGGAGCACCCGGACGGCTGTGCCACCGCACAGGGAGAGCTGGACGCGGAGAGCGGAACGGGGGCGTGGTGGGCGCCGAGGGGGCGGAGCCTTGCCTGGGTGGGTGGGGCCTGAGTCGACGGTGGGCGGGAGCCTTGGTGGGGGCGGGGCCTGCTGGGCGGAGCGGGGCCTGGCTCTGGGCGGGGCGGAGCCTTGATTGCCAGCGGCCGGGGCCAAGGGGGCGGGGCCTGAGCCAAGCCCGGAGCGCTGGGCTGAGGTCGGGCTGGCCGGGTGGAGCTGGTCGGTGCAGGGGTGCGCGCCTGCAGCACCCCCTCCCCTCCCCTGCCCACCCGCAGCACCTGTACCTCTGGCTGGCGTCGGAGAAGGCACACGAGCGGCAGCGGGCTATGCACAGCTGCATGGTCCTTCTCAGATTCCTGAGCCAAAACCCCTACCTGGATGTGAGTACCCAGCCTTCTGGACCGCCACCCCACACCCCCTCTGCTGCC